>NC_072740.1:126507254-127107254 GCF_026930045.1 Uloborus diversus
AACTTTCAACATTTTAGTACTTCCAAGGAGTTACCACACATTCTAGAATTGCCCAGGAGATGTGATCAGTTTTTTCAAGTCCATATGGCAATGTAGATTGTTATATGGTATGGAAACCTACATCTATCCACCTCATTTCATATAAAAGTTCATTTTGCACAATATTTTAATTCATAAAAAAAACAAAATAATATAAAGCAAACAAATAGAATTAAAGGGATTAAATATATGAATCAGCAAAAGTAAATTAAATAGTTACTGTTGTAGCACAAACCAAGCAATCCAACACTTTTTTCAGAAGTACAGTTGACTCCCGCTACAACGCGATTTGACTTACGTGGAATGGCTATAACGCGATTTTTTTCACCAGTAAAGAATTTTAGACCTAAAGCGAATTCTTCTTCCGCAGCACAAAAATTTTCAGAAGGGAAGTATTGCCATTGTTATTGGCTACTAAAAAAAAATTTCGTGAATGGACCTACATCCCTAGCATCACTGAGAGTGGAAGTTCCCACATCGTACTAGTCTGATAAATTGCTTATACAAATAACTACCCCTCCCTCATTTTCCCCTTTTCTTTCATTCTAAATGTGAAAGTTGTTGAAATATAATTACGCCTAAAGAGCGCTGTTTCATCTTGTGAAGATCGAAAGAAAAAGAGAAAGTTTCTGACAACTAAAGAAAAGCTAAAGATTATGTGCTTGAACAACTATAAAATGCGTCGAAGGTAGCACGACAATTAGGTATGGAGTGAATTTTCCATATGCACAATTAAAAGTCAAGAAGAGGATATCTGTAAAAGTTCACTGAGTAGTAGCTAAGCAAAATGCAAAAATTATGAAAATGGATGCTGCTCTTGTATTGTGAATTTAAGAAACTAGGGTGAGGATTGTTGCCATAGATAGAAACGTTATAAAAGAACTAGTGCAGCAACCCTTTTGTACATTTAAAAATATATAAGAATAACGGTTTGATCACACAGCATAAATCATCATTATCTTCACTTTTTTAAGTTACAAATATTATTACTGGCATTACTGCATTTGTTTTTCTAACTTCATACTGTACGTACTGTACTGTTTTTTTTATGCCTTTCTTTCCCATTGATCATTGATTTTGTGCATTGTAGCAGTATTTGATGTTGAATGAAACGTCTTTTTTTTTATTTAAAATTCAAATGAAAATTCAGCATTTTATGTAAGAAACAATAATGCATAGTTAAGAAATGGTTACAAGTGCATAAAATAACTGGGTATGTTCATAACAGTTTTTACACATATCTTTTTTCCACAACATGAAATTTCAACTTACGCGAAGGGTCTTGGGATGCAAATCTCGCCTAAGTCGGGACTCCAATGTAGTATTTACTTGCATTTTTCTCAGTGCAGTTTCCTTTTTCAGATACATTTGTATCGATCGATAGATGTACAGATAGACATACATATACAGATATTGGGTAGAGTGGATTGATTACAAATGTACAACAGAGGAAAGTTATTCATGAGTCAGTTTTATTTTGTCGATGATAATTAATAAAATTGGCACAAGTATTTGTTAGGTTAATATAATAAGGTTGGCATTCATTAATTTAAATTTAAGTTTTATTAAAACTCAGAAACATTACTGTAGTTCTCATTTTATGTTGCAATATTTTCAAAGTAATTGATAAAATGAGACAATACAGTCAAACGTGTCTATCTTGAATTTCAGGGGATAGGAGAAAAATTTAAGGTACAGAGGTTTTGAAATATGAAGGTTTTGGAAAAGTTATAAAAATAAGCCATTGGAGCAAAGTCAAAGATTCTACCGCATTTGTATTGTTAAACATTTCATTGTACGACATGTTGTGATTACACGTTTTAATTTTAATGATTACATTGATAGCAAATTTATGCACAACTTAAAAACGAAATTTCAAAAATGTTGAGATTTTTCCTTTTTCTCAGTTGAAATAATTTAAACATTAAAAGGTCATAAATCCAGAGAACACCGCAAAATTTGTTCTCAAATGATCCAAAAGTAATACTCAAGAAGCTTTTTCTCTATTTAAGAATGCCTTCCCCAGTTTCCAAGTGGATGGAATTTTTAGAAAACTTCCTCTTTGTAACATATAATTCAATTGAGCTACATTTTTTACAAGACTTGAGGGACTATATGACTGCTGAAATGAGAAAAAATGCTTTTTGTCTCAAACTTCTATTATTGATTAAGATAGGTGGAGATCAAATTCGAAAAAGACAATGAAGTTGGATTTTGAAATATAGGGTTTTTGGGAAAATTCATTTGAAAGAAACGTGGGGAAAAGTTTTGTATGCATGCTATAAAAATAAACACAGAATTGAAAATAACCAATACAGATATATTTTTGAGACAGACCGGTTTGAGATAAATTGGCTTGACTGTAATCAATTTTTGACTTCAGGAAACAGAAATTCAAAAGAATGAGCACCACCACTTGCTGTATAAAAAAAATAATGCATTTAATATTACAAGCGACTCCCGCTACAATGCGATTCAACTTACGCGAAATAGTTATAACGCGAATTTTTCACGAGTAACAAATTTTAGAGATAACGCGAATTTTTCGCCCACCACAGCACAAAAAAATTTTTTGGGAAGGAAGTATCAGCTTTGCTATTGGCTACTAAATATTGACTTCGTGAATGTTATTACATCCCTTTAAGCATCACTGACAGCCTAAGTTCCCGCATCAAACTAGTCTACGCATCGCGTTGTTAGTGCATCGAATGATCAGTCAGCATCTTTCATTTATTTATTTATTTTATTCTGAATATTAAAGTTGATGAAATATTATGGCACTTTAGTGGCACCTGCATCTAAAATTTGTGAAGATGGGAAGAAAAAATAAGTTTCTGATAAAGAAAAAAAAGGCTAAGATTCTCGATATGCTTGAAGAACTACGAAACGTCGACAGTAGCACGACAATAAGGCTCTTCTATTGTGGATTAATAAAGAGATCAGAAAGAGGAGATGTTAGCACACAAATTGAAACGTTATAAAAGAAAAGGCGAAGCATCCGTATTTAAAAATGTATTATAAAAGAATAACGATCTGATCATAGAGCATAAATCATCAATATCTTCATTTTCTAAATCTTAAATATTGCTACTGTATCTACTGTACAGTACTATATGTATACAGGGTGTTCTGTTTTAACCTGCAAGACTTTTATTTTCGCAACCATGAGTCCTAGATGTATACTTCCAATTGCAAAAATGTTCAAAATCAGACGCAGAGTTAAGATATTGAAAGTTTGAAGCAAAAATTAAAATGAGTCAAAAAATACAAAATTTAACTTTTTATACAGGCCCTAGGTTTCCTAACTAATATTTAGAGAAATAATCTCCATTTAAAACTATCACTACACAAAAAACTTGATATTTGCACGTTCAAAACTCAAGGAGATATTCCATTTCAAAGTTTTAAGGGACCATACAGAAGATGAGATTGAAACTTATTGCCCTTTCAGAAGAATGGCAAGTTATCAAAGTATTTATAATTTTTCATTGCTCTTCACAAATAAATGCAAATGTTGTGCTGTGATACGCAAAAATACACTACAAAACCTCTAACAATTTGAAAAAATACACCCTATGCACACATATGATTTCAATCATTTGTTAACTGCTATATTTACCTCCAAAAAGAATTACTGATGGCTGATGAAAAGTGGTGTAAGTCACAAAACACTGCGTTTCATATCTTGGTGAATAATGGTCGTACTAATTTCAAACTTTTTTGTTGGAATTATTATTCAATGGAAATTATTTCACTAAATATAAGTTACAGGACTTTGGGCCCATATAAAAAATTAAATTTTGTATTTTTTGACTTTTTTATATTCACTTCGAACTTTCAATACCTTAACTCTGCATCTGATTTTGAACATTTTTGCAATTGGAAGGACTAGCAAAAACAAAGGTCTAGTAGTGTAAAATAGAACACCCTCTATACAATGTAGAGCATCATTTTATTATTGCTACATGCTATGCGTACCGTGTTGTTTCATTTTATGTCTTTTGCTCCCATTGGTCATTCATTCATTTTGCAAAGCAACTGTATTTAAAAACGTATTAGATAAGAAAAACGATCTGATCATGGAGAATCAATCATCAATATCTTCATTTTTTAACTCTTAAATATTGTTACTGTATCTACTATACAGTACTATTAAAGTGCATCATTTTAATTTTACTACATGCTGTGTGTACCGTGTTGTTATATTTTATGTCTTTTATTCTCATTGGTCATTCATTTTGTGCATATTAAAGTATTTCATGTTGAATAATAGTTTTTTATTTTTTTAAATACAGTAAAAGTTCAGTTCTTTATACAATAAACAGTAGTGTATATTTGAGGAATGATTTAGAGCAGTTTGAGGGGTGTTTATAAATGTCTAAGAGAATTTGGTATCCTTTAAAAAAATTGCATGCATATATCTTTCCTACACGCGAAATTTCGACTTAAGCGAGGAGTCTTGGAACGTATCTCTCGCGTAACTCGGGACTAGACTGTAATACCATGCTATGAATTATGCTGAATATAATGAAATTTGCTCAAAACATACGTTAGGAAGACATTTTCTAGTTCAGACGAATCAAAGTAAACTCTCTAAGAACAAAATTACAAGTAAAACTGAAAGTTTCTTTGAAACAGTAAGCTCCATACAAAGGTTACTCAGCGCACCTTTTTAATTAACATATTCTTTGTCATTAATATCTTTCATTATGATCTAATATTTAATCTTTAATGTTTGGAAAGCTTTAAAACTGGAGCATTTTCAATCCTGTTAACCACTTTAGCACTGGACTAGAAACAAATTAGGCCTTCAATTATTTTAGAATAGGACAAAATTAATGATACTTTTCACAATAAAAGATATTGGCAAAAAGTATGTTCTTAAGAGAATAACGTGACATTTTTTTAAATGTGCATACCTCTAAAACAAGTTGAGACAAAAAATCACTGCATTCAAGTAAAGTGATTTGTAAGCGTTTAAGAAATCCTTCTTTACTTGCAAAATTAAGAAGAGTTGACTGTGATTTTGACAATGATTGGCTAACAGACTGCTCTTTTGTACGACTACTACAAGTTGAATTTTCTGAAAAAGAAAGTGACTGCATTAAAAAGATTTTCATATACATTCAACAAGTATAAGAATTGTTGTTTTTTTAAATTTTAATACAAGATAAAGGAAAAAGTAACAGCTACTTTAATTTAAATCTTGGAAAGAGATATAATGCATGATTATCAAATTTTCTAACAAAAAGTAAGACATCATTACACAGGCACACAAAAAAAAGATACAGTACAGTATCCGCCACAAATAAAATCACTGGATTATAAAATCAGTCACTTTTTAAAATCAAATCTGGAAGAACAGAATCATTGCAATACCAAAATATGTTAAAATCATCGATGCCTTTTAGAGCAAAGAAGAAAATACTATGTTGAACGTTACAAAACAATTAGTAAACTCTCAAACGATATTGAATCTTTCGTCTTCAATTCTGTTAAACAAACTGCAATACATCAATATTTTAAGACTCTTGTGTAAAAAAAAACTCATGTTTAGTAAAAATGACAATAGTATTTTGAAATACTTAAAACAAAAATAAATGATGTAATGCATTTTGTTTTTTAAAGTATTTAAACTTCAAACCTTTAATTTTTTTAAATGTAGGTATGTTGGTTAATAAAATCAGCCGCTTTATAAAATCAAATGTCCTGCGAACAAATGTGATTTAAATAAGCCATGGTCACTGTACTCAAAGTCCTGTTTACTTTGAAGAGAATATCAAAGAATTTTTAGTTAATCAAGATTCCAAAAGAACATTCTAATTACTATGCAACAAGCATTCAGCTCAAACAAGAAAACTTAACACTTTAGGAAATGAATTTTGAAATAAAACATTGTAGGATTACAGCAGAGTGACTGCACATAAGGATGATTGATAAACTAAATAAGAAAGCAGACCAGACAGCTTGTATGGAGAAAATTTAAGCTTACGCTTAAAACTTCTTAGCAACCGCATTATAAAATCAACTGAGCATTCAAACTAATAATGATATGATACCTGACACACTATGTATCATTACTACAATATACAACAGTAAAATGAAAAAATGGTTTCAGTTGAAACACGTGCTTTTAAATAGTTTATCAAGAGTATATCTTCTACTCTTCATTCAATCTAACTACAATAAACATTGTGTATATTAGAGCAGACTGACCAGTGAATGAACACTTTAGCAATTTTTCATTTTCGAAAATTCCTAGCATTGTTGAAATTGTAGTATCTGCCACATCACAGTAAAATCGCATTAAATGATGTAGTTTTTTTTTTTTTAATTGAGAGAATTTTTATGGCTCAGAATCAAGGCTTTTTGAGGGATTGAAATAAAAAAAAGTGCTCCGACCCAGTGAATGAACAATCATACCAGTGGAAAAATACAGTTTTGTCTAGTTGTTTTCTTTCTGGGTAGAAGGGTGTTACAACTGCCAATTCATCTAAAAAATGAGTTTTAAAACCTTCATTTTCTCACAAAAAATACAAAAGATTCATTGACTGGGTGGTGTTCATTCACTACTGGTCGGTCTACCCTACCTAGCATTAAACAAACAAATTTCTGTATAATATTTAAGAGATATTGAAAATAGCGTACAGAAAAACTATAAGACAGCACCAATATGAAGAAAACACCCACAGAAAGCCATACCCATCTATAATTTTTCAGTATAACAAAAAATTACGATTGACAGTTAAAATATTTTTAAGTCATAAATACCCCACAGAAAAAAACATTCATCATTTATAAAAAGACAATGTTTATCACAAAAAATGCCAGATGTTTATTGCCATTTGCATCACTAATTTATAAATGCTCATCAATTTAAAAAAACATACATAAGGAAATTCAGTTCACAAAAGACTTATGACACACCATACAAATCAAAAAACATTCTAAATTCAGTCTTGAAATCACTGATTGTTTACTCATAGCATTCTCTTTATTTTTTTCCATTTGGAAAAAACGTTTACAATTTACTATCAACTAGTTTTTTAAAAAAAATTAGAACAAGAAACACAATGAAAAGTGTTAAACAAAAACAGAAAGACCAAAATGTACTCTTAGTAATAAAGTATGAATGTTAAGTATTATTACTAAAAAATATTACAAAAATAAGAAGTAGAAATTGAATATTTTCAACAGAATAACATACCTTTAAAATCAATAGAACTAGTCAAGCTCAACTCTTGCTCTGAATCAAAACCTGTAGGCATTATTTTATCAACAGATGATAGCCAGGAGAAGAAATCTGGATCAAAACAAATGGTCGACCCACTAATATGCAATATTAACAGAGCAGGACCTAAATTCAATGCCAAAAAAAAAAAAAAAAAAATCATGGAATAACAATCATACTTTCCCCTCTATTAAGTATACACAAATATCTCAAATTAATTTTTTACAGATGTTCTAAAACATTTCGTTTCAGTCAATTTTTAAATAATAAAAAAGATTTACTCAAAAATAAGTTATTTTCACTATGTAAAGAGATTTGTTAAAGATGGATGTGCATACAAAGTAGCGTAACTAGAGGTTGGCAGGAGTGGCTCTCGCCAGGGAGGCGCCATTTTGAGTGACTGATTTTTTCTTTTTTTTTTTTTTTTTGAATTTTTTTAAAAAATTGATCATATAAGTAGAAAAAAAAATGCTAAAAAAAAAAAAACTTGCAAGAAAAAGAGTTAAAGGGGGGAAATGAAACAATCCTTAATTCTCAAACAAAAAGTGTGAGGGGGGGGGGGTGGTTACCCGTAGTGTTAAATTTCATTTCAATTCACTGAGTTAGCTAAAGACTTTTATACACAATTTGAATATACCAGGGAGTGGTGGTAGAGGGCGTTCTATACTTGATGACTCCTATTTTTTCTTTTGTGGAGAGGGGAACACTGTGTTGTGTATAGTTTTTACAACACAAAGTATTTATTCTCATTACAACAAATAATGTAAGCATTAAAAGTCTTATTTCAATAAAATATCGGGCGGTTGTAATTAGCTAATATATAGTATTTTTATTTTGCCTGTAAGTGAATGGTCATGTTTTATAAGCCAATTTCAGATCAGCAATGCTTTTTGTATTTGCTTTACTTTCCTAACTATACTAGGATTTTTTTAAATGCTTTGATTTTTATCTAAAAAAATTTTTAAGGTTTCTTTCTTACTTTTACTAAATGTGCAAATTATGTTTATTGTATACTCTCCTGGTGTTTTGAAACAAATTCTATTTAAAGTAAGAGCTGTTTTGAAAAAATAATATATACATTGCTACAAACGGAACTGAAAAATGCTTATTCTCATTTAGTTCAAAAACCTACAATATTTATATTTATTGGCGAATTGCAAAGATTATTGGTTTAATTGAACTTATGTGAAATCGTGGGAGGAGAACTAAAATTTTTGGGAAGGGGAAATTTCTCAATTTGCCAAATGAAATCCTAATTTTACCGAATGATAAAATTTGAGCACGCACACGTAAACATACATACATAACATCTACTGCGAAGGAACATTGAAGTATCATTGAAAACAATTTAAAAAAAGAAAATAAAAATAATTAAGTTGCAATACTATCTCCTAATTTGTCGAATCAATTAATCAAAATATCCACACCCTCCCCCCTCCCAAAAAAATAATGTTTTGGGAGATCACAGTGACCTCTGGTGACTTCACATTGGAGCCACCTGCGGGAGGGGTGCAATTTCTTAAGTTCGCCATGGGTGCTCGACCCCATAGGTACGTTACTGTACATACAAAAAGCTAATTTGCAAATTAATTGGGAAATTACTCACAGTTTTGCAAAAAATTACACAAGAATAAAATTTTGAGAACCTTACTACAGTGCTTAGAAAACATAGCGTGCCAATGCAGGGAAAAAGAAAGGCAAAAGCTGTGTTCAAACAAACTGTGCTCATATAAGTGCGACAAATATCAATGAAAGGAAGTTTCAGTTAAGTATCCACGGGTTTTAAGAGATATTTTCAGTATAGTGATTTAATTCACAGTTAAGAGGTAATGCAAAATTTTAAACTTATATTTATGGAAGTGAAAAGTTAAATGTTATGGTAACTGGTTTATACCTTTTATGTGCAAATGTCAGGAGGTAAAATTTAAGTTCTTAAGCCAAGGCGACTCCTCTCTCAATTTTATGTGTGGAAGGAGATCATACAAGGGAGGAAAAAGTTTGCAATAACCTTTCATAACTTCAACCTTTTGTGTACTTTCTCATTTTAAAGTTTTAGGTTCGGTTTCTTGGGTATTTTTTTTTTTCTCTCTCCTTATTTTTGTGCTACAAGTAAATATTCTAGAATTAAATAAATTTGGCAGCATATATATATATATATATATATATATATATATATATATATATATATATATATATACTGAAATAAAATAAAAGAAAATTAGAAAAGAATAAAATAAAATAAAATGGAGTAAACCACAAGCCCAATGTTTCGCAAAGCAACCAAACAAACAGTAAGGTAAATATTACAAAATGCAAACAATAAACACATAAGGGATTTACAAAATTAAACAAATAAGAATACTAAAACTAATAATAAGACTAAGTTGATGAAGCCAGAACTCCTCAGCAGTGGAACTTTCATCCTAAAGTCAACAGACCCAAAATTTTAAACTAAAAACCAAAGTCAGGATGTCCAGTTCCTCGCTTTAGTTTCTAGTTTAAACTTTTGGGTTTGTTGACCTTAGGATGAAGGTTCCACTGCTGACGAGTTCTGGCTTCATCAACTTAGTCTTATTATTAGTTTTAGTATTCTTATTTGGTTAATTTTGTAAATCCCTTATGTGTTTATTGTTTGCATTTTGTAATACAGTCAAACCTTGATATCTCAAACCTCATTATCTCAAACCCTTGATGTCTAGGAAAAAAAAAATCCCCAGCATTTTCTATAAAAACCCTTATGTATTTTCCATAGTTATCTCAAAATTTATTTTTTGAAACCCTTGATATGTTGAAATTTTTGCACAGAAGAAAGTTTCAATTGGCAGTTTTTGCAGTAAAACCAGTTCTAGGGATAATTGCTTAGGGTTTTCATCCTTTTTCTTGGAAATTTTATGAATAGGGGATTGGGTCAAGATAAAAGGGGAGTGGTATGAAGGGGGTGCTGTGTTTTCCCCAAAATTTAAAATCTTTGCATTTCTCTCAAACATGTTGTCCACTTTGAGGGTGGATTTTTGGTCCGTCAGTTATCAAGCGAAAACGCAAAATGTATTCATCATTTTCATCATTCTGCTTTTTTAACTCCAACTAAATAGCTGCTGAGAACTTTTTGAATGTGAGGTTACTGGTTGAAGATAAAATTAGAATTTTTAAATTTTTAGGTGAAAAAAACCAAGTTGAAATTGTTTTTCATTCGCGTCTTTTATCATATCCACATACAAATTGACTCAAATTGTTCCACTACAATCTATGATAAAAGATGCGAATTTAATTTCACAGTTAACAGCTTACAAGATTTTTCCTCCTGCTTAAGTAAAAAGGTTTTTATTGGCATCGTTGTTTCGCAAGCTATCAGAATAAAAAGAATTTGCAATACCATTTCTGCATTTAAGCAAGAAATTTCAGTACTCAAAACCTTACTTTTTAATAATAACTTCCCTAAAAATCTAGTTGAAAACATTTGCTTAAGTATAGCCTTCGATGAGCATTTCGCTTCTTTTGAAACTGTTTAACTGTGTAAATGTATGATACAACCGTGACAAACCATTTTTTATGAATCACCAGGTTGGATGAATTTTTACACTTGGGAAACAGACGACATGGTATGTCTATGGATTGATCTTCTGGATATGTTTTATCTTTATTTTATTGTTACGTTGACAAATGGAATGGATTTTTATCAGGTTGAACAATGGAATTGGCTTTGTTTACATGGATTTCAAGGTAAGACAATTTTGTTATAGGCAGGTACTGTCCCGTGGAAGGCTAATTATCGGAACTTGTTTTCCTAATTAGTCGAGGCGAAACCCCCTGCTTTTAGGTTTAGGTTTGAGCTCTAGTTTATTGCTTTTAGTTTAGCAAGTGGTGCTTTTGCCCATTGTTACTCTATATTGCATGTACTGGAGCTTAAACATTCTCTTTTAGTTCATAGTTAAAATTTTGGTCTTTTGACCATAATTAATGAATCCTCCACGGCTGATGAGCTCTGGATTCATACTTTATCTTTTCCTACTTAATAGCTGTTTGCAATTTTCCTTTTTATCATCATCAATTATTTATAATTTGTTTAATATTTGAAATTCTGTTTGCTTAATTATATATATATATATATATATATATATATATATATATATATATATATATATATATATATATATATATATATATATATATATATATACACATTTGTTTCGGGTTAATAGGACCATATTGAGACGGGCCAATTTGGTCCTAATAACCGGCTGGTCCAATTAAGCGAACAGGACCTAAGTAGCTTGACCGAACAAGCTATACACAAAGCATATAAATGCCCTTATGATTATTCAGAGCTCCATATGTATGGCAAGCATACAAAGAAGAAAAATTGCTGTTTACAAAATGTTTTCATAAAAAATAAATTAAAGAAAAGCAAATAAATCATCCCATCCCGATATGGCTTCAGTTATTATTTCCAGTTAGTATGGATTCAATTCAACAACCAGAAGTAAATAAAAATGTGAGAGTGAAACAATAAGTGCTAAAAAGAACTAATTGGTCATTATAAATTTCCAATTAAATGTAAATTACATATTTTACAACTAAATCGAAGAAATTTGAAATTTCACTGAAAATTTAATTTTTGTTGGAATTGTGCCCCCGTGAAATGAGAGTTTCACTAACCATTTTTTTTCCTCTAAATATTGCTAGGTGTAATTGAAAGATTAAAGGAACCATTATTAAATTTTATTGCACTAACTATTAAGTTTGATTTGATCTCACATTCCTTGGTCTGATTAAACTAATTTTTGGTCCCAATAAGCGAATAATATTAGGTTTGTGTTATGGGATTTGTTTGGGTTCTTCAACATTTGGTTCGAATAAGCAGCTGGACTGATTAACTGGAAGTCCAATTAAGCAGATTCCACTGTATATACAGGGTTATTCAAAAGTCCTTAGACAATCTTTAAGGGGGGACGTCCCCCTCTTAAGGGACATCAGGCATACCAAAACAAGTAATTTTCACTATAGAACATGAGGGCATGAGCAATAGAGGGAGCTCAGCGACAGGGAAGTAAGTACAAGAAAAGGAGGACAGAAACAGTGTAGCTCACATGTTTAATGGAAAACAAACTGACAAGATTGCAACTTTAAAGATGCATGGGTAACAACATAAGGTACAAGTCGTACATAGCATAACGGTTAAAGTTAGTAGGAGGCAAAAGCACACAATAACATACATAAATACCTACTTTGCGACCCCATGTTCTGTAGCGAAAGTTACTTGTTTCAGTATGCCTGACGTCCCCTTAAAGTTTGTCTAAGGACTTTTGAATCACCCTGCATATATACAGTAAAACCTGTCTAGAACAATACTCTTGGGACATTAAAAAATATTGTTATAGACAGGTTACGTAATAAGACAGTTTGATTACTTATGCTGCCATTTTGCTAGGATCAAGGAAAATATTGTTATAGACAGGTTTATAGTTATAGATTGTATAAACAATTTTTAAAACTGATAAAAAGGAAAATCAAATTTAAAGCAAAAAAACATAAAAACAAACATAATTTTCATGTATACATAAATACTATTTTATGCAGCAACGTTAAATATCTATATACAATTCATAACTATTTGAAAATGAAACCTTTTAAAATTGAAAGTTAAATAAGTATTCAGTCCGTAAATATTTAAATTTAAAAAAAATCTGTTTTTTTACCTTCCTGTTTAGGAACTTGAAACAGAAATTGTAAAAAATATTGCTTTTTATCATCTCTTGAAATAAATTGAGAATCATCAACTTTTAAAAAATCATGACCCTTGTGCACATTTGATGTTGCCTCAGGTGCACTAAACAACACTGTGACATTATCTAAAACAGAAAACAAAAATTGAACATATTCATTATATCATAGCATTTTTTCATGTTTAAGGATACATATTTAATTAGCATACCTTCATTCTGAAACTCCAAGCATGAAGAATGCATAGTAAGTTTTAAGCAAGACAGTTCATCAGTTTTCATGTAGGAACTTCTCACATCACTAATTTGAGCAAAAAGAAGAGGGTATCCTGGAGCACAGTAAAAACATAAAAGTTTTATTAAATTTACTAAACAGGATTTCAACATTTATTTCAGTGACAACACAGAATGTTCAGAACCCAACTGGCACATGCCAGTTCCATTAGTATGACAATTGATCAACATTTAGAATATCCACAATGCAAAGCCTGGACTGCAGTTGGATAAACACAAAAACAATAAGGGTGCGGCAAGGCATGCAAGTTTTTCTTTGAAAAATAATGTAGGACTTTACTGCCCCTTACTGCATGAGCTTCACAGTAACTATCCAACAGAATCTCACTAAATTTTAAGTAGTGTTGATTTCTAGTTGAATTACAGCCATTACATTTGGTTTTTGCAGCAAAACAGTAGATTTTCAGTGACATTGTTAAATTGAATAATCACAACTATTCTAACAGAAAATATAATGTTCAACTGTTTCTGAATCTTACAAAGTGAATGAGATCAAATGTCATTATGAAGCAGCTTCTAGAAAATTCAAACAGAAGCCATGCAAAAAGAGCCATCATTAGAAGAAAGCAAAACCTAGAAATTATGCAAGCTAATCTGAAAATTGAAACGTAATTGGCAGCAAATGAGTGTTTAAAATGAAAAGAATTGAAGAAGAGAGCATCCAGCAGTGCAAAGCATGTCTAGTCAATAAAGGGCTTTTTCATCACACAGTGAAAATAATGATGAGACATTTGCTCTTTTTGTAGATCAAATACAGTTCACTTTATTATCAGTGGCAGCAAAAGAAAAACCGACTGTCACTGTAATATTAAAACTGCATTTCTGAATGGCAAGTAGAACAACACTAAATCCATCTAACTGATGTTATAATCATGGATCTGAAGCCTAAAAAAAAAGTTCTAATTCACTTTCTGGCAAAAAAGGGATGTGCAACAAAGGAAGTTCATTATTGCTTGAAGAATGTTTATGCTGGTGCTGAAACAGACATAAGCAATGATGAACTCTGAAGCAAACAACAGTCACAGATGCAAATTAAGAATAAGCTGATGAATTGATTTGATCTGAGGAGACAGACATGCTACAGACAGACATGCTACAGTTCAAGATGTTACTTATGCATTGAAGGTCTCTTATGGCTCTGCCAAAAGAATACAGTAAGTGCCGCTTAATGTGATCAAGGATAACATATATATATGTATATATTAAAATACTTATGCACTATTGACCACACTATAATAAGAATTTTTAGACTTTTGATCACATTCTATTGGATATTTTTAAGCAATTTACCTTATTTAAGAAATGTTTCTTGCACTCTCTAACAAGAATTTAGAGGGTCTGCTTTTTTTTTTTCCAAGACTTTTTCCAGAGGGAAATATTAGGAACCATTTATCTATGTACAGATATAGCTTATAATCAGTTATAATTACTTCAACAAGATTTTAACGGACTGCAACCATACTCAAATCAGGAGTTTTAAAGACTGTTGTTCATATTCTAATACTGTTTACTCAAGAGCTGTTATCATTATTCTAATAGGAAATATTTACCCTAATTGGAAGAGCATAGGATTTGTACCACATAACTTTACTTCTTTTCTCGAGGAATGATGCAATATTTGAGAGCCCAGGCAATGGCAGGGGGCTAGATTGCCAGTAGTTACATAAGAACTGAATAATAGATGATCAGCAGCGAAATTTCCTACATTTGAGACTATCTTCTCCCATTTTTGACCATGTCAAATGACGAATTCTTTATTCAATTCACAGTAGAACAATTTCTATACCTCAATACTGACATGAACCCAAAACTTACCATAAAATCTAATTTCAGTGATTAGTGTGTGTACAGTCCAAAAGCCATCATGATTTGCTTTTTTTCATTCCTTCTGTGAATATTCAGCAGAACTTTTATTCATTTTAAATGCATCAACAAGAAGAGAGCTCATACAAGGAAAAAAACAAATACCAGGTACGAAAATTTAAAAAAAGAATTAAAAGAAAACTGCTACTATGTAAAAAATTCTACACATTATAAACAGTTCTAACACATAAATTTCTAAAATAAGTATTTACCTTGAAACTTACCCACTTTTAAAATTTGCATCATAGATCTAATTTTTTCCACTCCTATAGAATTGAAATGCTTTGAAGTCCATGAGTGAAAAATAATTAATAAAATAAAAAATTGGGCTTCATGCAAAGCAATGCCAATTTTATCACATTCAAATGCATATTCACATAAAGTAATGTTTTTGAGATTAGTCCAAATATCAGGTAGCATTAGAGTTTTCATGAAAAACGTCAATGAAGTCTTTTGTAAGATATTACGTTCTGGTAGCAGTGAAACACTTTCCTTTTGAAGAGACACTTCAAGGTCAAATACCTAGAACAAAAATAAAATAAATATAGGATAAAAGTTATTGTAAACATAAACTTGTATGAATGTGATGTTGCATTCATATGTTTGTTACAAAGCATGTGCTTTTGAAAAAAAAAATCTTCAATAACAATACCAAGCTATCTATATATATAAAACGCTTATGCGTGGCGCAAAATGAGCCTTTATTTCTTTCTCTCCGTTGGCAACGATCCGCTTTGTTTACGATCATTGTTTACAAATACTGCAGACTCGCTTCTAGCGTTAGATGTCTAGCGTTAGAATTTTGATTTTTGAATGAGTGTTTTCGATCACTTGAATATAATTTTCAAAGAAAAGTGCAGTGTGCTTGGGAGTATTTAGATGAAAGATTTAAACGCTGATCGGTAAGAAATGCTGCCGATAGGATTAGACGCGCAAACGCACGCCGTGAACCGCGAATTGCAAATCGAGTGAGTTCTGTATAAGTGTTTTCAAACAAATTTCCGGTATAATCATGCACTTTACTGGAAAAAAGAGTTGAAATGACAGTGATAGTAATGAAACTGGAGAAAAATATTATTTTATTTTTAAAAAAATGCTAATAATAACACTGATACTTATATTCTCGAATACCACTTATTTTATCCGATAGTAATGTGTCTTTTAAGTTCAAATGTGAACAATGTCCTGTTAGATTAACCTTCCTAATAACTATAAATAACGCACAGAGTCAAACTTTTGGTAAATTTTTTTTAGATTTGACAAAACCACTTTTCAGTCACAGACATGTCATATGTAAGGCATCATTCAAGAGTCATAGTATCTGAAAACCCAGAAATTTTCTATCGTGTATGCAGAGAAGTATTATGATTTTCTTCTTTTTTTTAAAAAATCCTTTGCAAAATTAATGTTGATGTCGAAAGGTTTTTCCCTTAACTATAGTGCTTACAAAAAATAAAGTTCCCTACTTACCAGGGCTGCAGAGTCGGAGGAAAAATGTCTTACTCCGACTACAGGATTTTTAGAGACTACGACTCCTTTACCCAAAATTAGTCTGACTCCGGCTGTGACTACTCAAATATTGGGAAAGCTGCGAATTTTGAGAGAAAATCCTACTGACTCCGTCTCTTGAAATTTTAAACCTTCGACTCCGACCCTTTACCATAAAACTGGTCCAACTCCACAGTCCTGTTATAGCTTACCATGAAAAGGAGGTAGATGACCTTAATGCAAAAACATCATTTGTAATAGGTTGTTTGTTATTATTTTCGAATAGATAGGATTAGCGAGACCATGCCTCTTACTATTTGGTGCTTTCTGGAAGATTCTACCTATTACAAATGATGTTTCCCTTCAAGGTCATCCGCCTTCTTTTTTTCGTGGTCAAGCTTAACGAACTGCAACCTGTAAATACTGAATTTTTTTTCCAACCACATTGTTTTATATACAGTGAAGCATCGCTTATACATTTTTGAAGGGACTATGAAAAAAGCGTACAAATGAAAAAATGTATAATTGGTAAAGTAAATATATATTAGACCCTCCAGGGACAATTTAAAAAACGTATAATTGATAAAAACGAATAGAAGAGAAACGTATAAACCGTGCTTCACTGTATTATGTTATTCCACGTAGACTAAATGAATTTATTGGACAATTCTTATTGCAAAACATGTCACTTAGTTTTGCAATGCATTGAAGTTAAGAACTGAACAACAATGACAAAGTAAAGCAACAAATTGAATCTTGAAGACCTGAAGAGCGAAACTTTTCACATACTTTTGCAATGGCATTGATGTTAAGAACTGAGCCACAGTGGCAAAGTAAAGCAACAAATTGAATCGGAAACCTGATTTTACTGCTAATATGTTTTCACAAAATCATTTTGACCCTCTGCTTTATTTATAGTCATTAGGAAGGCTAATCTACCAGGAAATTGTTTACATTGGAATTTAAAAGGCATATTGCTATTGAATGAAATAAATGGTATCCGAGTATCACAAATATTAGTGTTATATAATAATCAATATTTTTTTTTGCTACAATAATATTTTTCTCCAGTTTTACAATTATCAGTCTTAGGTCAACCCTTTTTCTCCAGTAAAGTGCATGATTAGTCCGTAAATGCATTCGGAAACACTTGCAAAATTCTCCCGATTTGAAGACGGTGTAAATTTGTGCACCTTAGCGTTATCGGCAGCATTTCTGACCAATCTGCGTTCAGAGCTTTCATCTAAAGACTCCGTAGCCCAAAGCTCTTGTCTTTGTAAATTATATTCAAGTGCTCTGAAGCCCAGAGGCTCAGTGGTAGCCCTTCCACGCTGCAGGTCCGGGTTCGATCTCCGGGTCGGGCATGATTGATTCAGCTGTTCATTCCTTCAGTGGGTCGATAAAATAAGTACCAATTATGCTTGGGAACTAAACCCTGGGGGTTCCGCGTTAGGCTGACCTCTTAACATCTGCCTAGCACCCCAGAGCCCTTGGTCAGAAGGAGTGAGATGGGTACAGTAGGCCTTGGCCCTCATAAGCTGTCGTGCCACTGGATTTGGTTTCTTGACTCTTAAAACACTTTCTAACATTTTTTTTCACTAACTCACTGCTGTCAGAGAATGTCAGAAGTTGCTTGCTCTTTGCAACTGTTAGACATTTTAAAACATATATATATATACACATATTGACACTGAGCATAGCATAGTATAATGACCAGACCATGAAATGTTTTTAAGTGTATTAACATTGTAGGGTTTTTTCCCCTCCAATTTCTTTTGCATTCAGTAAATGTAGGAAAGAAAGATTATATTATGTTTGTAATTTTAGTACAAAAATGTTCCTTTGCATACTTCTCTCAAAAGATAATGGAATTGCAAACTTTTTCTTTATAATAATCCAATGCACGAGTTGCATGTCAAAGTAATTGTCCCCTTTTAAATGTATGAAAATCATAAGTGTTATGATATTCATATTAAGAAAAGAAAAACTACCTTTTTTTTAATACAGATAAAGCTAGACCAATATTTGGTGACCGGTGAGCGAGCGTAGCGAGCTCGGATCGCGAAGCGATCCGAAGGAACTGCGCAAGCAGTTACGGGGGTTGGCGAGCGTTAGCGAGCAGGGGGCGATAGCCCCCTAGTTAGATATCATAATTCAGTTCTATAAATTACAAAAGGGAAACAACTATGAGTGAGAAGAATATTAAATTGCTTTAAAAATGAACAGCACTTCTCAAAAAAAACTCCTAAAAAATCCTCAAAAAACAAATTTATATTTGATTGATAATTATTTTCTCCTTTCCTGAATATTTATCTGTGATACAATGCACTAGTTTCAAGACGAATAAAATATCCAATTACCTTAAAAGAACCTAACTGAATTATGATGTTATGACTATTTTTTCCTTACATTGCTCATTATGAAATGTTTTTAAAGAAATTTAAAGTGAATTTGCTGCATGTAAATGTAAATTCAAAGTTTCATCAACATTTATCAAGCATGTTATTTCCAATATGTTCTTCATAACTTCAGTAGCATTTAGATTTAATATTTCAATGATATCTTCCCTATTCTAACAAATTAACTTTAAGTGTTCACTCAGTATATTATCATCTATAAAAGAGCAATTAGGTTCTTTGTAACTTGCAGGGTCACATTGATTGAACATTGTCAGAGTCCAAAGCAGTCAAGAGTATATTTAAATTGATAGGAGTGATTGCTGAGCTCAAGCCATCATGTAATAATACCAACAAGATATGTTGTTTTCCTCAAGAGGTTTGCTACCAGATAATAAAAAATATGGTCAGCTGTAGAAATACTGTTTCAAGACTGTCAATCATATAGATATAGAAAATAATTTCAATTTATTAGCAGGGTATGTTTGCTCAATTGAGCTTTAACTCCTTAAGACTGAGTCCGCCCAAAAACGGCTTTGTAGCTTAGATCCGAGTCCGCCCGAATCCGGCCCACTTAAACAAATTCGGGGGTAGTGGGCAGAAAGAGACCCCTATTGGGAGACCACCCCTAGGAAGCTTCTTTCTTCTCGCCGGTAGTCATTTAGCAAGTGACAGCAACAATTTCATGCATAGAGAGCTGCTAATGACTTGAGGTCCCGTGGTATCCTCGAAAAATGAAAAAAGACAAATTCGTTGCACAATTGCATTTAATTTTCCTGAACTTTTAATTTTCACCTTTTTATGCCAGTTTTTTGAAACAAATGGTATTTTGGTTTTATAAATTTATGTACGAATTATCATTAATAAAAATAATACAAAACAATGTTGATAAAGCACACAATTTGCAAATAATTACATATACATGCTTCGGGGTTAAAAGGAACTTCGAAACACGTGTATGCAACTCTATTTGCAAAATTTTGCTATCTGTTAACTTTTTTCCTTATTTTTATTTTCAGCCTCAACGTACTTATTTATTTCCAGTTTTAGAATCTTAAAAGCAACACTTAGCAAATCAGAGCTAAAAAGACATCTAAACAGATCTGTTTAGAGCTTGAATGGGCCCTTGAAAATAAACTGCATCCCCTTTCCCCACCCCACACACACAACTGTTACCCAAAAAATAGCACAACAAAAAATGAGATACAAGGTCATAATTACATTAAGAGATAATAACTACATATACGCACACACAATAATAATATATATATATTACATAAGCATGGTTCGACCAACTCCAAGGTTCAGGTTGCTCTGGTGACTAAAGAAAATGCTTTGGCAACTATTCTCCCAGAATGGGAGAGAAAAAAAGAATTATGCTACCATATTATAAAATATTTAATCTAGCGAAGGATCACTTTTCCTTTTGAGTTCAAAATTTTGAGTAAAGCCATACTTACTAGTAATATGTTAAAAATTTGCACTTCTAAAAATGTAATCACAAAATAGCATTTTCTAATTTTCTTCTGAACAACCTGTCACTCACGCTCAAAGCAATATTTTTTATGCATACATATCTATATTTATATATATTAAAATAATGAAATAAGAAGTTCTGTGTTTATCTGCCTTGCGACAATCATTAGAAATCTCTAACAATGAAAATTTCAGGAACAGTTCAGTTAAGGATGAGATTTTAAAAAATAAAAAAAAGTTGTTGTGTGTTGTGCTACGTATAACGTGGCTGTAATAAGTTGAGCTACGAATTTGGCAATGCTTACCTTTTCTTACAGAAAATTAGAAAAATATAAAGACATAGATAGATAGATAGATAGATGGATACAGACATAGGTAGATTTAAACACATGTACAGAGATATATTTTCTGATTTTCTGTAATTCTAAAATATGTCTCTTAAAAATTTAAAAAATATGTATATTTCTAAAAAAAAGAATGTTTTATAATTTTACTATACCCCTTTTTCAATAATTTTATAAAAAAGGAAAACATGTATTAAAAAGAACTATATGTTTTGTAATTTATTTATTCTACAGAAGAATAAATGTTATTGGCTATGCTCAAACTTTTTTAATCAATCGAAATTGGGGGAAATGTTTCCAAAAACTAAAGCTACTAGATAGGTTAGGCATTTTGCGCTGTAGGCTGAACATAATATCTACAAAAAACGAACTAATTAGCAATATGGGTAGGAACTGATGGAAAGTCATGATGTGAGACCACCTCAAAGATCCTTTCTTCCGACCCAAGTATTTTCAACTGATGGGACAAGTGACAGTGATATACAATTCCCAATGGCAAGACAACTACAAGGATTGATAGCTAATAACTTGTGAAGATACACGCTTTTTGGGAGGAAGGGGAAATGAAGAAACTTTGATATTCATTGTAACTTTTTCATTCACGCAACTTGTTCTATTTTTTTCCCTTTGAAATTCTTCATTCCAAAGTTGCGTTTGATTTTTGAATACTTTTTTCTTGTTCAGATGTTTTATTCGTAATTTTAAAACATCCCATGTATCTATACATCGCAGACAGTTGAACCAACAAGAAAGATGCGCGATAAACACTAGACTAGGGAAATAGTGAAAAAGGCCACGCGCCTGAAGTGCAACAGCGATTAAGGCGACAGCTTACAATGCCTCCTGCAATTAGTGCACACAAGAACTGACGAGCTGCTGCCAATGGGGGTCTCAGAGTAGAAGATTCCATTTCTAAAATAGCTTGGTCAAAAAAGTCAGGACTTGACTGTAGTAAAAAATTCCCCCCTTCCCGGTCTTAAAGAGTTAAGCACGACTGCAATAAGGCAATGAAAGCATTACAACATATTTTCTCTTGAGTAATAGATAAAATTGTAATTTCACTGCATCAGTGTTTGATATAAAGGTTCTGACCAATCAGGTTAAGTAACGAATAGATTTTCCAAAAAATATCTGCTGCAATTATTTTTAAAAAAACTTTTGATGTTGCTTAGTAGTAAAATTACAAAGACTGTTAAGTTGGCATATTTTGGAATTATCTTCCATGAAATAAACACAAGCTCAAAATATCTTCAGTAGTATTAGTTTTTAGTGCCGTAACGGTTTGCGTATACAGGCTGAAGTTTTCCTCTGAAAATAATCTTATAAATTACAATGCCAAACTAATTAATAAACCACATAACTGATGTTTACAGTTAATACCTGAATAATCTTAAACTTGATTCATCTTTTCCCCATAAACTTCTATAATTATATACTGTTTCTAATTTTGACTTAATAAGGTCTGCATTATGTAGGTTCACAATTTAATCAAGTACTGATTGCTGATAGCAATTTTACGATTCTGGTTCTTTAAAATGCAAATATCATTATGCAATTTCAATGCATGATGGTTAAAATATTTAAGCTAGAATAAATTACAGTAATTTCAAGTAATGTGTAATAAAATTAATCCTTTTATCTTAACAAAAAAAATACAGGAAAAAATCTCTTTTTTTTTTAAATTTATAAAAAGTAAAACCAACATCTAAAATTACCAAATTTCACACAGCTAAAAAATTATTTCTGTTTTTTAACTGTCTCAAATTGGAATACCTTAACAGAACTAGAGTTGTAGCAATGATGAAGTAAAAACTGAGAAGTATCTGGCAACTTATCAATGATTTTCACAAGACGTAGAGGATACATGGGCATGCTTGACTGCAGATCCACACAGTCTGCATATAGCTCCACGCAAACATTTGCTTCAGATGCTTTTGGAATGCTGGAATATTTAGATGACCGTATGTTTTTCTATTTAAAAAGATATAAAAAAAACAATATATTAAACACAGAAAAGAGCTAATAAAAAATTATAGAACAATGAATTTTGACATACATTATAATTTCCTGCACAGCACAACATCAAAAACCATTAGGAAGAGTGATGAAACATTAAAACAGGATTTATTTTTAAATTGAGGTAGAGAAAGTGTTTAAATCAGAGTTTGCTGGATCCAGAACATAATATTTTATTTGACCGCTTCAAAATATGGAATGCGTATCATTTTTCAGTATTATATAAATCCAAGGACTTAACTTTAAAAGAAAACTACTTTAAAAAGGGAAATAATTACAGAATTATATGAAGCATGTCTTGAACAAGGAAATAGATTAAATTAAAACTTACAATTATGGGCAAAAAAGGTCTAACTGGAATAAAATGGATTAATTATTATTTGTACAAAAGGCAAAAACCCTTCAGAAATTCATCTAAAAAAAAGCAATTCACTGAATATTACTTAATTAGCTAGCAAATTTATCAAAGATGTACCTTTTTTTTCCTTTTAGATTCATGTTTTGCAGCTGTAAAAGAGGTTGTATGATCAGCAACATATAATCGAATGACTGGTTTGAATAAAGTCAGATGATACATTCTAACAGGTACAGATTCTTCAAGCTGTTCTATGACATCATCATCAATATTAACTGCATGTGAAGATGGTTTACCTAAATTGAGATGTAAATTACATTTAAAAAAAATAAACAAAACTTCGCACATATTTTTCATCTGCTAAAGGACATAAAAGGAATTATCTGAATGTAACAGAATTGAGCATACAAATTTGCATAGATCATACATGCTGATGAATAAATATTTTGGTGTCCAGTGATGTAAAGCTAGACTTTCAGAGCAGAAGTGAGGGTATATAAGAGATTATATAACTGCAGTCCACTTTTCATTAATTAGTAAAAAGTGAAATATCTTCATCAATATCTTTATATAAACTGTATTCTTTACTCTTCATGAAATAAGTAGAAGTGAAATTTTTCATTGAGAAAATTTTATACTAAAACATAAGTTTAATATTTATACGCATTTTCAAAGAAAATGTTCAACTCTTAAAAAGTTAAAAAAAGAGCATTACTAAATTAATTACCAACCATTATTTTGAAAGTCCAACAAAGCTTTCTTACACAATGGAAAACTTTCTGAATCTCAGCTGTCAAGTTTTTCTTAAACTTGTATTTAGAAAACTACAGAAAAATACTACAGAAAATTCTGTTCTGTATTCTTTAGAAAGGCACCACTAGATGAAACCTATTACTACAACTGATCAGGTTTTCAGGCATGTATATTACAAATAACATAGCCTTTTGATTTAAAATTTTGTAATGATAAAAGGAAAACAATCTAATGAACTCAGTTTACAACATTTCATTTTCTGGACTGTATCAGTGATATAGAAATAGTCAGCCTAATGGTATGCCCCTTATTTAACAGCAATATCTACTCATAAGCAATTCAAGCCTTTGAGAACCATTGGATGTTCGCAGTGCATGAACAATGTAGGTTTCTATGATCAAACAGTTGTCATATAGCTTTTATATCCGTTTTGCTGCTTTGTAATATCTAGCTTTTTGACACTTGACACCAAAATGTTATTATTAGTGAGTGGAGCACTTTATTTTATTATTAGCATGTAACTAACTTCTAAGCATAATTTCACTATTTCTCGAGAATTTCTTCAACATAAATCAGTCTTCTTTTTTTTCTTTATAATGACTTTTTTTCTGGCACAGATTGGATATCGAAAAATATCTTCATAATTTCTGTCAAGCATTTGTTCTTTTACCAATATTTATTGAAATCATTCAAAATACTTCAAGTTAATTTAAAAGATTTCAATTGGTAGAATATTATATTTGACAAACCAACGAAAAAAGTATGCAGGAGAATGATTCAACATTCATCCTGCCTTACCCACTGCCAACACCTAAGATTCAATGTCATGCACATTGAGGGCGCATTCACGGGGTTGGGGATATATTCCCCTTAGAACAAAGTTTGTTTTTTCCCCCCATAAAAAAGATTTAAAAAAACTGACCATTACTCCTTCCCAAAATGATCATATCTCTCTACAACCTTTTTCTGCCTATGCGATCCTTGCATTTTTGCAGCAGAATATTCAAAATTAAATACTTGCACATGACATAATGCTCATGATTTCTTCAGCAGATTAGTCAGGATTTCGCCACCAAAGACTTGAAGTTATTCCCACTGGTAGTGAACCCCAAGGCAGTAACATTTCATTTTATTGTTTATTTAACTTTGTATTACTGGATTAACTTAAGAGTGCCAAAAAAAGGCTTCTATACCAAAACTAAGGACTTTAGGTTGGCCACCCAAGATCACCGAACCTAAGGTCACTTGCCACATAAAGCAATGAATTATGAGACTATCTTATTTTCTAATAATTGAAAAGAGAATAAAAACAATATTAAGCCATGACAAAGAAAAATCAATAACAAATCCTATTGCTCCAAAATATTTAAAAACATGCAACAATAACAGACAGAAATTTTGTTGGATAAACAAAACACTTGAATATGTCCAAGAGAAAAACACTGGGAAGTTAAATGAAAAATTATCATATAAGCTTTGTGCTACAATATGATTAAGGTGAAAAAACAACGTAAATAAAGCACAAATATTCGAGAAAATGCAGCATATAGCTATTTCAAGGCTACAATGGAGCCTCTTCATCAGTGCAAAAAGCTCACCAACACAACCAGAAGTTGCGAGAGAACTGACAGTTCTCTCGCAACTTCTGGTTGTGTTGGTGAGCTTTTTGCACTGATGAAGAGGCTCCATTGTAGCCTTGAAATAGCTATATGCTGCATTTTCTCGAATATTTGTGCTTTATTTACGTTGTTTTTTCACCTTAATCACACTGGGAAGTGCAGCAAAAAACTTACTTGATTCAGAATAATATGAGTAATCACCATCCTTGGCAGAAAATATTAGTTTTGATATTCTGTGAACCAAACTACTGGTTACATCAACACATAAGGGTCCAAATACCAAACGACATGTAGAACTCTCATGCCAATTACTTTCTTCCAAAAAAAGAGTTGTTACAGTAGACATTTTATCTAAAAAAGAATAATATATCACAGGATTAGGAATGGTAATGATGCAACTTTCTTCTGGAAAACAAATTTACTTACAATTCTATACTTTGAACATGTTAATTGCAAGTATGTGATTGCAATAATAAATGATTACACTTGAAATTATATTTACTATCAATTGATAAGAATATATCATTATAGAAAAAGTTTTCAAAAATTCTAAATGTTGAAGAAATCACAAAATGTACTTGATTATAGTAACAAATAATTCATTTACCTAACCATTCTTCAGGAACATCAAGTTCATAAAGATAGTCAAAAGCAAAGGCAGGAAACCTCTCTACTAAAACTTCTTCCGTAAACTTTGACAAATGTTCTTCTTTGTTGAAACAATACTTTCTCCTCTGATTGCAATTTTCGACAGCTAATGGATCAAATAGGGAAGATGATAAAAAATTATAGGCATGACCACTGCTAGGAGGTACACCAGATTTCAGAAATACCTTTGGCTACATAAGAAAAGGTAAATATGTTAACTTTAAATATGTGTACAAAAATACAAGTTTTAGTTTAAAAAAATTTTATGCAATATAATAATCAAGCATGTCAATTTAATTTGAATTTCCTTTCTCTCTCCCCCCCCCTTTTTCGGGGGTTTCCCCCCCTCAATACTATTACATTAATTAGAATGCTCAGTTCTCCAATTTAACTCATAGATTCAAACCTGCCTTCGCATTTTATTATGCATGTGTTACAATTAATCAAACACAATTTCAAAGGGGGGGGTTTTCCTTTTTTGTGGCGAGAGGGGGGGTAAAAAGTTAAAAAATGATACATTTCAAATGCAAAAAACTGAAATACAAATAAAAATTCGTTATTAAATTATGTTAGGGGGGAGGTGTGTCGCAATAGACTCCCACACTGATTCCTTTAATAACAAGCATGGTTGCCTTTAAAGACATAAAAGATCAAAATATTTGTCTGCTAATTTACAGAACTTTTACTCTCAGTAATATTTTAGTTTATTTTACATATAAACTTCATTTAATTTTCATTCAGTATTTCAACATTTACTTTTTTATTATTTTAATTTTCATTAAATTTTATATTTACTCATTAATATTTGCCACATTTTCTGCTTTAATAGATAATAATTTTGCTTTGAAATATAAGTTTGGGTTTTGCTCAATGTAACTTTTGCTAATTTATATCGAATTCCTACAATACTGCTGCAAGCAAAGCTGTACATTAAAAGCATAAAAAGAATCAATGCTAGGAAAGATGTACATGCAGCAACGACGCACTACAATAAAATGAAAAAATTGTCTCTAAAAATACATGCAGACTTTGGTGGAGGAAAGAGGGAAAAACATTATATAGTCAAAATAAAGATTATAAATTTTTCAAAATTACCATCACAGACTCATTGCTTGAAAAATCTTCGTATCCACATGCACAATCTTCTAAGCCAGTTACTGTACTGCCAGAAATACCAATCTGCATATTTACAAAGTCTTTGCCTTTTGAAGTGAATTCCATGCAGCAACCATACAAATCAAGAACCAATAATGGAGAAAAAATGAATTTCGAAGAGCCACAGCAAGTAGGATCTGGTACAACAACAGTTTGCTATATCAAGAAAAAAAAGAAATAAAATGTTAAGGAGTGCACTTGGACAACATTATTTTTTAGAGATGAAACTCTATTTTTTTACACTACAGCATGATTTTCATAAGCATTACTGCACAAAGTTATGAATATTTGGTTCCTAATCATTCAGTTTTTATGAAACATCTTTAGATACTGATGTTGCTGGCAAAAGACTTTTTTTATTTATTCAATATATTTAAAGAACTTTAAAAATATATTAAATTTCTTTGGAATACACTAACTTTCAAAAACAGACATCAAGAAAAATATATTTTCATAGCTACAAAACTTTGTAGGCAACTTAGCACATGCAGATGATTAAATGAGTGGACAAGAGAATCTAGTACTGCCAAAGCAGACTACTACAAAATTTACTTTTTCATCTCTCAAAAATCCTCTTATATAATGATTTTCAAAGTTGCATTCATATTATATACTATTATAACAGAATTCGAAAAATTGCATGCACAAAGCATTCAAAAATCTTTCAATGCAATAACCTTCAAAGGTTTTGTCTCATTAATTTAGAAGAAGAAGGAAAACTTAAAAAAACTATTTGTCAGGTCAACCTAGTTAGATTTTGTCAATTAATGAGAAGACTTGTGAAATTGCAAATGGTAAAGAATACTAGATGTTTCAGCTGGAAAAACAATTCGAAATTTTCAGATTTTGACATAAATAAAGATAAACAGAACTGCAGTTACAAGTTTTGTTTTAGACATAATCATGAGAAAGTACTTTGCTACTAGACATTTGTATTCAGCCATAGAATCCCACAAGACAAAATCTGGGTGCCAGAGAACGGAAAAAAGTTGCATTTACTGATGAATTCTCATGATTTTAACTGCAGGCCAATATATTAACTTTCCATAGCAGTTAATTCACTAAAATGGTAAGACTAGAGAAATGATTTCTAAATTACTAATATTAGAGATCCAAAAAGTTCGACTCACAAAGCAATGGCTAAAAAATATTTTTAATTTTTTTAAACAACTCATTTAAGGTAAGGCACTTGTTTACAGCTTTTTAATAATATTTTCAATTCTGAGTAGATTTGTTAGAATATGTGCATAGCTTCTGTTTGGGAAGTAAACTTTTTAAAAAAAAGAAAAAACTTTATTAGCTGTAAAAGTGCTGAAGCTAATACTGAAACAATACAAAAGCAAATAAAAAAAAATTAACACACTTGGTACAGCATTCTAGAAGAGTTTTTAAATGTTCACAAGAAAGAATTTTTAACAAGCTTCTGCTCAATGAAAATTTTGAGATAAAGGCTCAGTAATGTCTTACAAGTAACCCTACCTAAGTGTGAATCACCAATTGAAATAAAACCTTGCACATTGATAAAATACTTAAAAACATTGAACCAGTATTTTTTTTATTGGCAACAAACACCTTTAACGGAATGAAATTTACCCCTTACTAATGGACAGTAGGGAATTATGTAGAGGGTACAATATATTCTTCAATTTTAAATTTTAATGACAAAAATTCAAAAAATGATTGAAAATTTGAAAAATTTAAAAAATATAAAGTTGTCATGTCGCAGGATTTTTCTGAAAATACTATTAATAGCTGTACTATAATTCGCAATCAATATACTATAATTTGCAATATTACCCCGTCACCGTGAATGACCCTCAAACTTAAATCTATCGTAAGAAAGTCATGCTATACATCAATAGAAAGCATTATTTTTTTAGCTTTACAATGTTTTTTAAATTTTCATTCTACTAAAATTAGGAAAGAAGTTACAGTCATTTGTAAAAACACACTTTTCATCCCCCCCCCTTTTTTTGGCTTATATTTTGAACAATTTTCAAAATAGAAACCTGAAAATCGGCAGGATTACTTACACTATATGATCAAAAGTACTGGGACACTTACAAAAATTCACATTTTTATGGGTTTCTCGAGAAATAAAATACAAATTGCGCTGTAATTTTTTTCACATAAAAAGTATACTCTAGCTGTCATTTTCCAATAAAAGCCAAGTCTATTTCATCTACTATTCTACTATTCATTTAGGGGATGAACAACAAATTGAGGAAACAAAAAAAGGTTTTTTTGACCATTTTTCATTATAAATAGCTGGGAATAAGCTATAAAATTCAGAAATTAGGTCAAAACCTATCTAGAACTTATTTTTATATTCTCCTGAAAGTATCTCTTTTACCCATGGAGATATAAGCATTTCTTTCAAAAATGTGATTTTTTTTCAGGTTTTCGGCTCATATCATGCAGAGTTTTCTATCAAACATTACTAAACTTTCAGAATATTTGACAGCATACTAGAGAAACATGATAATAAAATTTGAAGTGAAAATACTGAAAATTTAATGAAATATGAACGTTTAAATTAATTAATTTTTCACTGCGCATGCGCAAAAGATAGCAATTTGTAATGTTTATAATCCAAAACTCAGATATATTCTAAAACTCATTAAAAAAATTCCAAATCAATATCTGTAAAATTTATAAAGTTATCAGCAATCTAATGAGCCGAATTTCTATAACTCTTGGATAGGCGAAGAAGGGTAAGGGGTTGTTTGTAAACTGGCAACACTTTCCTGCTATCGTTGCAGAGTGATTCGTGATAAGAATGGATTATTTGCAAACGATCCTTTACGATTCATCGTCTAGTCAAGAATTATCAAAATTCTGAAATTAGAAAATTGATTAAGTTGATTATAAACACTTCAACTTTAATTTGTTTAATTTTATCAAATTGTCAGTCATTGGTTGAATTTTTGTATTTAAAATAAAATAATATGTTGTACCCTCTAATAGGGATACATCGACTAATCAGCAGAACCAATTAATTAGCCACTTTTTCGATTATTTATAATCAACCAAATCTTTCCGATTAAACGGAGGAAAAAAAATATTTTTCAAAATATTTTTTTAAGCATACACTTAACAAGAAACTATGATGAATACATTAATGAACAATAAATGAATGTAATTTGCTGCAAACATTATAATAGAACTTCAGTATGAAAGTTTTTTGAGTAAAAACAAATAGCTTAGAAAGGCAAAACTGAATGAAATACTAAAAAATATTTCTCACATCTTATATTCACATGAAACTACTAAGAATAATTAAATTCCAGGACCTTTAACTTGAAATGCGAAAAATATTTATCCTCTCCAGCCCTCCCCTACTTCTTTCATATCACCTGTCTCGCAGTTACTTTTTATTTTTGTGTTATTAATGTTATTTCCATTTATCTTTTGATGGACAGAAATGTAACAGAAATAAACAAATGTGTACATGATCCCACTGGAACCTCCCCTTAGCTCTCTCCAACAAAAAAGAAAAAGTTTCCAAATGTTTTTGTTTTATTTCTTAAAGAAAATCAGAATCATTTTCTAAAAAGATCTTCCTCACCCCAGCTTTCGGTAACACAACTCGATTCTTTTTTCAGTTATTTTGTTCCTTGTAGATGTACATATTATTACATTGTACATTTTACTACTTACTATTTAGTTTATAAATTTTTGATTCAACAAAAAGAAAATTATTTTTTTAAACTATCATTTGATGTAAAAAAAATTAGATACATACGCGAAGGTAAAACACAAGTAGTGGCCAGTGCTTATGTAGAGGTGGCTAAAAGGTTTATATTTGAAAAAATAGTATTACAGGTGTCTCAATGGATTCAAACATGCAGGAGGTATTACCACTTTCACGTTTGAATCCATAGGGGCAACTGGAATCCCATTTTTTCAAATGTAAACCTTGAAGTGGCTACTACTGAAGCGAGGCCACTACTTGTGTGTGTGTGCCTACTACTGGTTACTACTGGTGTGCTCACCTTATTTTTTCTGTTTTCTAACTGATAGTTGAAGTAATATTTTTCCATTTATTTTTTTATTTTGAATAAATATGCACATATATACAATGTTGAATAGTGTTTCATGAGTCGATACTTTTCTTCTTTAGAATAGTGATTTTAGATATCCTCATAATTTTTTTAAATGAATAAAAAACTTGGAATACTAAAAGTTAAATTAAAAAATGCTCCTTAATTTGCCTGCTGACCACAGGTTGTGACCTAATATTTTTTGAATTTTCATGTCTAATTAACATTATGCGATTTTATTAACATTAATATAAAAATTTCTCTGAAAGAAATTGCATGAAATTTTGAAATTAGTTTGGAAACTCAGGAAAGAACAGAAAAAAAATAGTCTCCTAAGAAATAAATTATTTCTAAAGTTGCAAAAAAAAAAAAAAAAGTCATGGAGGAATTGGTAGCATTTAAAATAATCATTATCCAATATTTAGGGGTGAATTTCACACTGTTAGAGATGTTTGTTTCAATATTTTTAAAAAATGGGTTCAATATTTTTAAGTCAATTTATCAATATGCAAAGTTTTATTCCAATATGTGATTCACACTTGGGTAGGGTTAACTTGTAAGTGGAAACCACTGAAATGCTAATGACTGCTTTACCAAATGTTGTTTCAGACAACAATGGAAATAATAGTAATATTAGTTGGAGAAAATTTTAAAAAAAATAAATTCTGTTAAGAATAAGAAAAGCAATTCAACAGAACATGAACCAAGAAAAAAAATTTTTAACAGAGAGAATACTTTACAGAAACTTATTAGCATACTGTTCTGTTATTACACATTGGTTTACATATGGATATTCATCAAATTTTCTAGTAAAACAAAATCTCAATCAATACAGCTACCATGAGGGGGGGGGGGACTCTCAGTTATACCACATTTTCTTATACAGTTTGCACAGTAGTAAAAAAGGAAATTTTAAAGAGTAATTTGTAATTCAAAACTGATGAAAATAGCATTTAAAACTGATCAATAAACTATTCCAAAACAAAAACATAATATGCATGTCATTTAACTCATTATTACATCAATAATGTTTTGCCGCTCCACATACAAAACAATCATTTATTTTTATTCATTTGAATGGTACTAAATTGGGGGTTTCACGGCAGATTTGATTGCATTATATTTTATCTCCAGAAATACCTTCAAAATGCAGGAGGTCTTCCCAATATATATACCAAAATGAAGAATTTTAGTTGATTTTAATAAATTTGCTTCTTTTTCTTGTTCTTCAACTTCAGAAGCATTCCACATTGGAGTCATATCTGGTATGAATGACCAAGCCCAATTTCCCCAACTTTCTTCTTGAGTCCTGCTTTCTTTGTCATCTGAAATCAATTTGATAAATTTGAGTAACAAGCATATTTCATTTGAAAATACATCAATTATATTAATGTCTGAAAAATGTGCATTAGTACAGTAGCTAATTTTGGCTGAAGTGAATAAATTAAAATTCCAATAACAAAACTGAAAATCATTGTTTTAAAACTTGATAAGTGTTTATCAAATGAATTACCAAAAACAAAAAGTCAAATCCCTTAACGCTTAGTGCAAAATAAATGCCATTTCTCATGAGATAAAGCTAGAAATTAGTGTTAAAACAGTCATTTAACACTAAGATGATTTAGACGAATTTCCACATAAGGCTAAGAACATTTTTAGGTCTTGAAAAAAGGAAGAGAAGAAAAGAAAATCCTCATTCTTTTACATGAAATAATTTTTGAAAGTCGAAAGATCTGCACTTAAATGCAAGGGACATGGATGGCAGCATGGAAATTCCTCTCCTTGTTGAGGGAAAATTGGGAAAACCTCATTGTTTCATTAAAGTACAAACTTTACTTATAGACTATGCTCACAGTAAAAAGGCTTGAATGAACGATGAAATCTTCACCAAGTGGCTGACAAAATTAGATTTAAAATTTCATCATGAAAAAGAAAAAAATTTCTAATTCTGGACAACCGTTCTGCTCATGTAGAGGTTTAAGGTCTCAAAGTGATAAAGTGCTTTTTATCCTCCAACACTGCAGTTAAAATCCAGCCTTGCGATCAAGGAATAACCAAATGCCTGAAAATGTAGACGTAGAGAAATGGTCTGAAAAACCATTCAAAGTTTTGATAATGAACATGAATTTTTGGTCGTTTTATTATATGCCATGTGGTTACTGCAAAAGGTTGAAGCAAAAATCTACAGAAGATATTTTTTAATTAATGTACACAGATTAAAATTTATTCCTCTACTTTGATAATGAATATAAGTTTATTACTTAAACTATAAATATAAATTCTCGTGTGTAAATTTTCGTAGAAACTTACTTTGATTCAGATCACAAAAACATTATCTGCGTATACAAAACTCTGGTAAACGTGGAAATTGGTTAACCTGAAATAGGCTAACACGAAATATTTTGCCGTTTCGTGTTAATAAGGTTTGACTGTATATTCAAACTCCTTTGTTAGCTTACTTGAAGAAAGTTAAATACAATAGAATGAAATTTTAAATCAGAAAAAAACCCAATAAGACAATGATTGAAATTAATGCAAACTATTAAATTATGTTTTTTAAGGTGGCAAAATTTGATTAATTTTTTCTGAAAGTTTAAAACATTTGAAAATTTACATATTCAATGTAACATGTAAAAAAGGGTAAGACAAGGAACCTTAAAGGAGTCGAAATGTTCTAAACGTAAGCTTATATTGATGACCAATCTAAAACTTGACATTTTAAAGGTTAATAGAAATATTTTCTTGGAGTGTTTGAAAACCTCAGCACCCTCCACTTTTGACAAACCTGCTACTGTACAGGGAAGACAATGCAAGAGTAAAAGTAAAACCTAGAGGTATTTTGCTATTTCTTTATACTTTTCACTCTCTAAAAATCCTGAATCCCCAACAACTTCAGCGCTTAAAAAATATGCAGAATACAATTTTCAAAGAAAAAATATTGCTCCGTTAATTATAATAAAGAAAAAAAATGACAGAGCAATATTACTTTTAGCTATTGTTCCATTTCAAAGTGATTTTAATGGAGAGGGAGGGGGTGCTCATCATGCCCAGGCGTAACTCCTAAACAAACAGATGGCATTTAAGGTGGGCCGCCTAAACTTAGCTATGCAACTGTGTACATGCATCACTTGAATATATACAGTCGAACCTCCATATATCGAACTTCCAAAGATTGAAATTTTCTATATATCGAAATCCCAGTAAATTTATATGTTCATTACTTAGAAAAAGTGTTTCTATATATCAAAAAAATCTCTATATATCAAATTTTTTTCGAGACATTCGTAGTTTTTTTTTTTTTTTTTCACTTTAGACTTTGTCTCATGAAAAATGAAGGTTAGAGGAGAAAATTATGTCCACTAAAGGTTGCTACGAAACTCATAAGGAATCTGGGGTTGAGGGGTGTGTAGAAAGGTGGTTGTTTCATTCTAGAGTTCTTAAATTCCCTCAAGTTTATTTCAAATCTTAGTTATAACCAGTAACATTGTAAAATCAGTTTCAAGTTATCCCTTTTGTCTGTTGATTATCATTCCTAGTCTTTTTAGCTGCAGTAAAAATCATTCACGTTAAGTAGATTGATTTTTTACTTTTCTCTCGATTACATTGTCAAGACGAAAATTCCCTAATATTGCGGATCAAGTTGAATTGCCGAAGAATGAAGATGTATGAAGACGCAAAAATGTAATTTCTGTTATTTTTTTAATTATTAAATTTTATTTAATTCGATGCTCATATAAATTAGAAATTGGGTTTCATACACGAAAATTAGCTTTAATTTTTAATGTTTTAGGAGATTTTTAGGATTAAATAAGATTGTTTCTATAAATCAAATTTTTTTCCGGAATTTTGCTACTTCGATATACGGAGGTCCGACTGCATTTCAATTCTTTGAAAACAACATAAAAATTATAGAATAGCATAAGAAATAAAGGAATTTGTGTTTTTTAAACATCCATGTTTGAATTGTACAGTTTTTGTGCTCGAGAAGACACTAGAACATTCACTTTTTCAATTTATAAGCACCATGTTACATATTATAAAATTTTAAGTAATTATGTAGAGAACACTTTTTAAAGTGGTACCTGTATGCTCATCAATGGTAGAAGTAGTACAATCAGTCTTATCATCTATTACATTCATAGCTTCTTTATCTTTGAAAGTACTTTGATTCTGTAATGCTATGCAGAGATTCATCAATCTGAGAAACATAGGAATTTGCTGATTAGTCAGTGAAAAGTCTAAATTTTCACAAAACATATGTATCCTCGTTACAGCTGGATATTTGGAATGAGGAGAATTGTAAATGCTATAAAGCCGCCATGTAGAAGAACAACGATACAACAAAGGGTCTTGGTATGTTTCAATTTTACCACTGGCATCCCGCTATATCAAAAAGAACAAATAGGATAGATAATTAGAATAGTAATTTCATTTACATCAGCACAAGTTAAAAGGAATAAAAATGAATAACAAGTTCTAGACAGATTATGAGAGTGAAAATTGAATGGTAAGACTAATTGGAAGATATTCATTTAAATAATAATACATGAGACACTATGAAATATTTTTTACAAAATCTTCCTACAAATTTAAAACAACAATGCTTGAGTGAAAAACAAACTTAACGTCTTTGAAGTGTCAAGTGAACAATATGTAGGGATGATTTGTGTATACGTTCCTACTCCTCATATTCCAGCAGCTAAATTACTACCATGAAAGCTAAATAATCAATAACCTTTTCGCTTACAACCTTTCAAACACATTTGACCAGATTCATTATAAAATAAGAAGTGCATCACACTATCATGAAATGGTTAATCATGCATAAGAATAAATTTTATACGGTTACTAATTGTGAATGAATGTTTCAAATATGTTTAACTGGGCTCATGTCTAAGAAACATGTCAGCCTAGTTTAATCAAAGAACTTCTACATCAAAAGTAAGACATTCACTAAATTATCATGATATGGATGAATAACATCCATGAGAATGATTAATTATGATTACTAAATGTCAAGGATCAAAAAAAGGTTTGAGGATATTTTCATTGCTTGCTGTGTAGTTTGTAATTTATTTTCAACAGGGGTCTCCAACCTTTTTTACTGGAGGGCCACAATGTAAGTTTTTAGAGGTGAGGCGGGCCAATAATCCAACAACATTTAAATTCAGATGGTTTAGTTAGCGCTATCACCCCTCCCCCATAATCTTTCACTTAAAAAATGGTCAGTAGAATGAGCCAGGGCTAGAAAAATTAAGATATTTAAATTTGTCGTACAGCATTAATCAGACAAAAAATTAATTTAACAGCGTTATATCTGAATCAAGAATTATTTCAATATAAAACATTTTAAAAAATGTTCAAATAAATAGTCCATTATAAGTAGTCATTAAAATTACCAATACTTTAATTAAAATACTATAATTAAAAAATTATAATAATTACATGCCCTGCCGGCATGTAAGGGTTAAAGATTCATGCTCGATCAGAATTTTTACATGCCCCAGGCATGTAGGGCAATATAATTTTCGGGCCCTCGCATGAGCCTAGCCAGGATTCACATTATGAGGGGGCAAGATGAGGTACAACAAGATGGAAGTTTTTAGCTGGCCCCCGTCCACAGTGCTTTGTTTGTTCAAGGCGAGTCAAACACTTTACTCTGCCGCCTTTATCTTGCCTCAATTTCATATCACAACATTTAATTTATAAAAAAATGATAAAATATTTAAAATTTAAGAAAAGTTTAACATTAAGAAATTCTTTTTGAGCAATTTATTGCTTTGAAGAAAATATAGATACCAAAAGTTACAAGTCTTTAAAAGTTTTAGGCAATCTAAGAATCAGAAGAAGGACAGAGGTGCAGGGGATTGAGTGATATCCCCCGAAATTTCCCAAGTTCTTTAAAACACAATTCAGGGGCTTGGGGTCACACTAACATAACTACACTCACCATAAATTTTCAATGACACAAAGTCGCATCAGCCGTTAGGATTATGTTTTTCTAAACACGATATACATTATACGTAGATATGCATGCACAAATCAGAACTCCAGCCAGGAGGACATACGCTCTTGTGACTCTTAAATAAGTTGAAGTCTGATATGCCTGTGCCCAAAAGTAATGGGGGAAAAATGTAGTTACATTTCTGTGACCCTAAGCTCTCCAAGTTTTAGTCAAAGAAAAAGAGCAGTTGCGATTCTCTCCTACAAATTATTTTCCAAGCAAGAAGTCAATTTAAGGTTATCTTTGGTGACACTGAAGGCTTTTCCCCTCACAAATTAAAGTTTTAAAAACGCAATTTTAGACTATCTTTAGTCATTTGTGATGTTAAAGAAATGAAGAAGGCCCTGATGCTTTTTGGGAAAATTTCTGACAATTAAGTCCCATAAACACATATCATGATATCTTTGATGATGTTAGAAGAATGGTTAGAATTCAGGAGCTGTTCCAGGAATTTTTTGACAGTGAAAGTTTAAAAACACAATTTTAAGCTAGATACGTTGAGATGTTCGGGAAGGGGATAGCAGCTCGTCTCAGAAATCATTTGAAATTAAAACTCCCAAAACCTCATTTTAAGCTTTTTTTGGGTAAAAAAAAGGAAAAAAGGGCAGGTAAGTAGCTCTCCCAAAGAAATTTCTTGGAACTGAAGTCCTTAAAATGCAATTTTAAACTATCTTCGGAAACTTTAAGGACGAAACTGAGATTCAATGACCCTTCTCTATGGAGGGGCAACAGATCCTGCCTGCTTTACTCTGGCTATGCTCATGCTCAGTAGAGGCATTTGAGATTTTCTAGGGTTTACTCTTTTTAAATGTTTAAAAGAAATTTTTTTATAAAATTTTAAAAAAAAAATTTTTTTTTCAGTTGTATGCTTCCCGCGGGCCGGGAAAAATCTGCCGTAGGTTGGAGATCACAAGTGCATAACATAATACAGACCAATCTCTAAGCAGCAGATAGTTAACCAAGGAAATCAACAGTCAGATCTTTTTGCTATATAAAGAATTCAACATACAGTTGTTCTTAATGCCTGTCTATACAAAAAAGAAGCAGGTTGCTATTGACTATTTATATTGTACGCTCCTTGAAAGAAGCTTTTCCCTGATTTGGTCCCAGAAAGACAAAGAAAGATTGCAAGACAAGGGGTCATTCTTTTAAACTATTTGAATATCAGGCTAATATGGAAATCAGGAAAAATTATTACTTTAGTTGGGTTTTGGGCACTTGGAGCAGCTTACTGAAGAGGTTTTAATGAGAAACGAGATAGATAAGCTTTAAGAAGGCTATTGATCTTCATTGGGGACTAATAAACTGACTAGGATCAGCCTAGCTGGGCCCAAAACCTATTGCTGGTCCCCATATTTGTATTTATATAAATAACACACACTATATTTAACAAGACAGTTATTGGAATTAACACCCTATACTCTGCAGCAAGCATAGATATACTACAAAGTATTATGAAATATAACTAATGATATGAAAAAAGTTGGACAACCCAGTTGCTTGGGTACTCTCTAGGGCCACTGCAGAGTCCTGCATTTGGGCAGTTCTAAAAAGGCGAGAACAAACACAGACCTTACCTTTAAAGCGTTTAACACGAAATAACTTTTATTTTAATTCACACAAATATTTTTGAGTAAATTATAATACTGTATAGAGACAGGAATTGACATACATTATGGCAAAAATGATAAAAGGTACAATTTTGGGCATTCAAATGAGAAAATGCACCATTAAAAACAAAATTTTTAAAATTATTTCCAAATGTCTTAAAAAATTAAGGGTATGAACCTTGAACTAAATATTCTTTGATAATATTTTCCACAAATTTCAAAAGTAAAGACATGTTATTTATTTTGGGCTATTTACAAAAAAAGTAAGTTGGTAGTTTGAAGTATGTCCAAACATAACAATATGGACATGACAATTTGAGAACCAAGTATACAATGAATAAGTTTTGAAGGAATATAAGTTTTTTAAAAAATCTTTCCTCAAAATAAATTTTTAATTGTTAAAAAATGTTTTTAAATCTATACCAATAACATAAAGCTGTAGAGTTTGTTTGTTTGAGCGTGCTAATCTCAGGAACTACTGGTTCGAATTAAAAAATTCTTTTTGCGTTGAATTGTCCATTTTTTGAGGAAGGCTATAGGCTTTTTTTTTTTAAATCAGATTGACTGAAATATTTGTAATTGCAAATTAAATGTTTAATCAATTGTTTCGTTCAATGAGTTCCTAATAGATGCCGGGGTAAGATTCAGCGAACTGATTTTTGAATGTTTTTTTTTTTGTGTGTTTTTATTTCAATATTCAGGTACATAATTTGATTTTGTAGAATTTTTCTATTTGGTTCTGTTTTTTATATTTCTTCTCTTTATTCTTTCTTTTATAGTTGAAGATAGTTACATCTAAGTAAAAAATTTGATTTGTTGTATTATTGTTCTTTTTAACGTTTTTATTATAGTATTGTTTATGTGGCAAAACATTTTAAAGAGCAAAAAAAAATGCTCCACTCGCTAAAGAGCAGGCTCATGATAGCGTGGTTGCTTGGCACGTTAAGCGATGAACTATACAGTTGAAGGATTATTTTGAGTTTTAAAGCTAGCGTTAATTGTTTTATGTGTTTCGGCGAATTATTTCAAATTCCAAAGACACTTTAATAGTTTTTTTGAAAAGGTGTGTACACATTTTAGTTGAAGAAAAAGGATCATTTCACATCAGAAGGAGGGGGGGGATTTTTTTATTCAAAGTACTTCCTTTAAATTCTTATCACGGCATCGCCGTGTGTGTACTGCTAGTGTGCTTTTGTATAGTATGTTTGAAATAAAATCATTTTTCTTAAATATACATTTGGGAAGTCCAAATTGCATATGATCTAGATGCCGAAAATTCTGTCTGTTAATTCATTATTATAGATGCTCTACTGTCTTATAACCTTAATAAAAAAAGGATATTATAATGTTAATTTCTTTAATCCATTAGTCTTTGGCACAATTAATATGTTATGTATTGAACATAACATAAATATCAGAAGAAATGTGTTAAATTTGCAATCTCAACGAACGCATTTAACACTAGAACCGCGGATGGGGTCATTTTGACCCAAAAGCAATTTTGGTTCCGATTTCCTCAAAAAGTTACGAACGAAATTAAAAAAAAAATTCGTGACTTTTCCTATTTTTATACCAATAATAATCTGAAATTATGATACGTTAAATACTTAAAACTTTTTTGTTTTTAATACTTATACCTAAAACCGCAGAATGGGTCATTTTGACCCCATTATAATCACAAGCACTAAAGTTGCAGTTCAACGTTTCCTAGAATAGGAAAAGCTTTTTCAGTCCTCTCTCCATTTCCCAAATGAAGGCAGAACAATACTTCAAGGTAAGTAAATTGTTACTGATGACAGAAGTGCAGGTGGGGGGGGGTGCATCTGCAGTAGTAGTAACAAGTGTTGCAGACCCCCCCCCTCCCCTAACGTTATCGCTCCTTGTGGGGAAAAATGCGTCTGGTTATTGTATTCAAGGAATATTTTCTTTCAGATGTTTTTTGTTTCGGCTTAGAAGGGAAAGTGGTGAACTGGCACACATCCGGTTCTTTATGACTTCACAACTGGTTGTTCGCATTGTCTTTGATAGTTTGATTGTACCAGTCTGTTCGATTTTTTGGCGCCTTGTTTACACGGAGATAAAATTGATCTGACGTGAAAATGGCTGGAAGAAATACGCATAAATTAACAGTTAGCGAGGCCCTCTAAATATGCGACAATTATTGGAAAATGAATCCGAAAACGATAATGATGAAGAAATTGTTTTCAGCGATGATGAATATGTGCCCCCAGATGAGGACAATATTTCCTCGGATCAAGATACCGTATCTAATTTTTCTGGACAATGTACTAGCAGAAAAACTATACTTCTGGGAAGAAAAGACAATATTTACATAAACGAAAAAAGTTGTCGAATTCAAATCCAGATGAAATAAAATCTGGAACTTTTGTTACAAATGGCGAGGCCCTGGAATATATGCAACAATTATCGGAAAATGAATCCGAAAACGATAATGATGAAGAAATTGTTTTCAGCGATGATGAATATGTGCCCCCAGATGAAGAAAATATTTCCTCGAATGAAGATACAGCATCTAATTTTTCTGGACAATGTAATAGCAGAAATACCGTGTGGTGACCGGGGGGTAAGAATAGTCCCAACGTAGCCTATGCGTGTCGTAAAAGGCGACTAAAATAGGTGCTCAGTGCCTGGGAGGATAGCCGGGCACCCTGCCCCTGGGGATTGTACAGGGGACTGGTCCTCCAGGTTGGGGGTTGGGCGTGGGGCTGACAACCCCACCTCGTAAAAAAACTCGCGTTTCGAAATCCAATGGAGAAAATAACCCGACTGTTTTACGAAAACGACCTGGAAAACGGACAATGGACTTGAGAATTGGAAGCTGGAATGTTTTGTCTTTATACAAAAGTAAAGCACTTTTACCAAAAATGAGATGGTTGGATTCTGTTGAATCTGACTTCGATATTCTCAAAGTTAAAAATTGGAAAACCCAGGCAAAAAGTAGGACGTCTTGGAAGATTCTCCAAAGGAAGGCCTTGGCCCACCCTGGGCTGTCGAGCCAACTATGATGATGATGTAATAGCAGAAAAAATACTTCTGACTACTACTGACTGGTAAGAAACTAAATATTTCTATTTCAGCTGTCTGTATCTCTCAGTAACTGTATACAATATTCCGTATTGTAGTATCTTATTTTTTTATCACTTATTATAACAATTTAATGGTTAAAATAAATAATTGTCATTGCCAAATAGTTACAGCATACTTTTAGCATAACAACATGGGTTTTCATTGATTGGGGTCAATTTGGCCGAGCCCGCGGTTTTCGGTATACCGAAACTGCCGCGGTTCTAGTGCTAAGTAAACAAAATGGTGGTAGCTCATAAATCTATGAAATTTTGAACATGATTATCTGTTATTTAACTGATACTTTGGGAAAAAAGCTAGCAAATTATGACAATAAATCGACATCTAAACAGCAATTCTTTAATAAATAGGTCTTTAATGCTTTAATATTCAGGTATTTCTCTTCTTTGCACAAAAAACGCCAAGAAACCCTTATGGGCGACAACTCACAACATACGATAAGCAAAGGGTTACCCAGCAGGGAATTCCCGCTTTCATCAGTTGCGTCAGTTTTGGCAACTTAATCTGGCAAAATGGATGTTTTCCCTCCCGATCTGCAAAACCATAACAAATTTCTATTATGTGAAGACCAGTACATAGAGCCATTAAAGTACTTCATTCATCCTCTCAAAATTTAAGAAATAATAAATAATATTTTCATTTGGAAAGTTTGAAAATTGTGAAACTTATATTATGGTGATGTCCAAAATCTGTTACTTACATTGGAAAAGCTCGAAAACTGCAAAACTTATATTATGATGATGTCCAAAATTTGTCACTTACAGACTGATCATTAAATTTGCTAATTGAAAATTTTTACAAATACCTGTTGTCTTTTTATGTTTATATATGATATTCTAGGTGTATATACTATGCAATAAAACCAAAATTGACGTCAAATTGTAAAATTTTTAAAATTGCTCAGAATCAACTTTGCTCCCACCTTTTGAGAACTACCCATTCTATTAAATGACAAGTGTCATGTGTACCTAATGTGAAAGGAATTTTTTTTAAATATGAGATTTCCGAATTTTTTTGGGAAAAGAAAATATTTTTGTCCATTTTATCCCCATTTACTAACTTATTTATTTTTGAACAAAAAATAAATGTACCATATGATGAAGAATATTTCAACTGTTAGTTTTAATTTCAAAGCCCTTGGGCAAAAGGCTTTCGTAAAATGCGGTACTTTCACATGAAGTTAAAAAGAGTTTACCCTACTTTCCTTTCAAAAAAAAAATGTTATGTAAGATTTTAAACTTAAGATTACCTTCGGCATGAAAAGCAGCTAATGAAAGAGAACCTATTGCCTTTTACAAAGGAAATATTTTACTGTTTTTCCTTTTTATTTACACGTTGTATTTTGTACATTCTTAATTCTTCCCCCCACCCTTCCCCTTTGTGTTAATACTCATGATCTCATTCTTTCTCTCTCTCTCTCTCTCTCTTTTTGCCAAACAGAACACAAAAATAATAATATTTATCCTTAATTCTCTTTAGCCTCTTAGACACAAAATGCTCAAAACAATTAAATAAATATTTTTAACATATCAAAAATTAAATACTTAGAAGTGTTAATCTAAGGAGTATCAATATAACTAATGGAAATAATAAGCACTTATCATGAAAAAATTATTTGATTTTGCTTCAGTAAAACATACCTTGTCTAAGCAGACAGTCAGATCTTGCATGTGTATAACTTTTCGAACAGCAGCACTTAAATCTGCAAAAGCTTTTTCCCACTTGTCATTAACACTAAATAGTTCCACAGACTTTATGTTCAAAGACAGCACAATATCATCTTCAACATACTTCAAAATAACGTTATTGCAAACAATTGAAATATTACTAATAACACGATTTATAAGACTTTGTACATATCCAGGTGGTGCTTCAATAACTTCAGGTCTTTTTAAAAGCTTGTTGCTGGATATCTTCTTAGATAATAAAACTGTCTTTGCATCACAGTCAGGAACATCACTATCAGTACACAGTTTGAGAATACATTCAATTGTATTAATAGTAATGATCACAGGTTCAGATCCTAATTTAGTCCATGGAATGTGTATGCGCAATTCATGAATATGGCCATTTACAAAAGTAAATGGCAATTGCAGTTCTTGTTCCAAAACATCAAGTCTTAAATCCAAATTGCAAAACACAGCATCTCCACCCCATAAAGAAAACTGAAATAAAAGAACTATAGATTAAACATTCATAACAAGGTAATAATCACTTTTTCTACCGTCTTTGAAATACTGAAACATTTCCATAAGAACTCAAATACAAGAACTGATTCGGGAGTTTTAGTTAGGGAAGGAGGCTCAACAGGCTACGTTTCAGGAGAAAGGGGAAACAATCATTAATAATGCAGTATTATTTTGAAGTTAAAAGTGTTATTTATCACAAGATTTGTCTTGTTTTCTTCATAGAACTTAATATTATTTGCATTACTATTGAAACTCCAAACTTCTCTTGGATTATTGTGGGGGGAAAAGGGGACACATGTGAACATGGTATGTTTTACTAGGATAACGTCAAGCAAAAAATCTCAAATCTCCAGCAATAACAGTACCAGCCCTACTTTTTAACCCAACTTTCAGAGCAAGAAGCTAGTTTATGTTCCTGCGGTGACAGCTTCTTTGTTTTAGCTGATGCTGATGTACTTTTATCACTGTCTTCTCAGTGTAAAAACATATTTTAAACTAACTAATAAGCTAAATTTAATTATTATGAACCATTATATGAACATTCACATAAATTTATGCCAATGTTCAAATTTTGTAATTAAATTAAAATTTCTTTATTTTTAAAAATTACATCTGAGGTAGATGCCGGGGCACTTGTGAATGCAACATGTAGGGGCACATGTGAACAACTCTCATACCCTCTCTGCATATATAAATATTAGTGTACGCTTATTATAAGTGCTGTAAGAGATGTAGATATTTATAATTACTATTTTGCTGCAATCAGTTTGTAAATGTATTGTTAATTATTATTACGTAATTACTAATTATTTATTTTATTATTTTCAGTTTTTTTATTTGTTAATTACTAAATAGTTAGCTAAAAATTTAGTGGTATATAATGTTTGCATGGAAAATTAAAGACAAAATATTTTTCTTTAACTAAAAACTGAAGTTTAGAAAACTTATTAAATTCATCATCATATTCTGTAGGAAGCTTAAACGTACTATATAACAAGAATATACTTTACATAATAAAATATTCTTTGCATTGTTTAGTCCTATAAGATTTTTTCTTGTTGATCCATTGATTAGAACATGCTATGAAACTTTAAAATTTGACTGTGAGCAGAGTTCTATAATTCAGAAAAAAATATTTTCTTAATGCAATTCAAACTGACACAGTATACCGTATTTACCTGCGTATAACCCGTGGATTATCTTTTAAAAAAGGCAAAGTTTATGAGGTGCGGATTATAGGCTGCCGCGGATTATCTGTGATTTTTTTTAACACCAACGCTTCGCTTCGACGCACCAATAGAGACCGTAAGCCGACTGAATGTTGTTTATTTTACATTGCTTGCATGTTCCTTCTCACTCCCTCCCTGAATGTTGGTTATTTTACGTTGCTTGCATGTTCCTCTTACACCATTCAGGCCCTATAAAATAATCAACATTACAGTGAATTAGGAAGCCATTTGCACAAGATAAGACCATTTGCTCCTTTGTCTTGACTATGTTTTTCAAGTAATTAGCGAACTATAATCTTGATTTCAAAAAGAAATCATTATAGATAGATTATATTTCAGATTAATATTGATTATGCCTTCAAAGTAATTACCTTTTTACGATTTTTGTTTAGTTGCTCAAGTGGTATGTTAAATTCAAACTTTTTTTTTACATAGTATTATCCGCGGATTATATGAAGCTTTTTTTCTTCAGGCCGATTTTAGGATCTGCGGATTATAGGCCACCCACGGATTATATACAGTAAAATACGGTAAGTTACAAACCCTTGAATGTAATTTGTATATACGTATATGCTTCATTATAACGAGTTTTTCATTGAAATATAATGCTCATCCTGCATTTTTCAATCATGTTCACATGTGCTCCAAGCTTGTTCACATCTGCCCCCCCCCCCCCGATAGTGGCATATGTGAACAATTGAAGACATTTTTTAAAAATTCCTTAAAGTATTGAAATATTTTTTTTTAATCTGAAAAAATTCCATGGCACAAAGAAAAGACTATTCAATCATAGGGACTCTTTTTCTGTGAGAAACTGAAAATATTTTCTAAGAAATTAAGAAATGAAAAAAAAAAATGTTCACATGGGCCCCCTTTTCCCATACATATTTAGAGCAAGAATGGAACAGCTCCAATATGTATCAATTAATTACTCGAATTCCAAGTAACAAAAGAAGTCTTTCCTAAAAAGCACAACATGTTTATTTGACACTAAAAATTAACTTTGGGAAGAATAAAGTCAATCCGGCAGAATGCAGGATCCTGTGGGATTGGCCCGTTCCAATCCCGAAAACTTGCGAGACTGAATTCGCTGTGGGATTGGAAACCCTAGATTCATCACTGGAAAAAAACACAATGGTAAATCCTCTTATCTGATCCTCTGATCTGAAATAAATTCAGTGAAGAAGAATTCATTAAAACTGAAATACAGTAGAAGACCATTATAACGCACACCTTGAGGGCTCATCTTTAGTGTTATACAGATTTTGACATTACTGTAAAATTCCAAAAGTAACCCCCTATCAATTATAGCCCCCCCCCCCTTTTTTGTGGAAAGTGAAATCAATTTAAAATCCTGAATATACCCCCCCCCCCCCTCTTCACCTGAACATTTTCCAATCATCTTTATTTGCCACTCCCTCCAAAATAAGAAGGATAGCATTTTCTGCTTTACTTGGAAAGCATTTAAAAAGGTTCAGTTTCCCCCTCCATGTGCAGTTTTGCTTTTCTAAAAAAAAAAAAAAGAAAGAAAGAAAGAATCCACAATGATTTAAACAAAAAAGGAAAAAAAGTGGTCTCCCCGGTTTATTCCTTTCAAAATGTCTAGACTCCTTTTGATGCAAGGGCGTCTTTTTTTTTTTTTGTTCATAAGTATTACTAAAGAAATTTATACGATTGTACTGCTTTTTATTCATTTTGGAAGGAGCATTTTTGTTCTGATTTGTGAAACTGAACGATCTTCAACATGGCGACATTTCGAAAATGTGACGCCGTTTTAGAAACGCGTTGCTTAAAAAGTAGTGCGAAACTTAAAAATAACCTTTTTTAAAGGAGAAATAATGTAATTGAACAAGTTTAGGATCATCAGAAATGTAAATTTTACTAAATCGAGTAAGAGATTTGTCTGTGTTTGCGTTCGCGAACTTTGTAAAGTTCAGTTTTCGAAATTACGATCTTCGTAACGAATTTGCGGCCGTGATTGTGATTTTTGCTTCTATTCTGAAACAAGAACATTAAGATTTTACTTCTTTTACCTTATTACATTCAGTACATAACGAATTTTCAAGTGATAAATTATAGGGGTTTTACCAACTTAAGGTGCAAAATCCTTTCTTTCGAAAAAAAAATGGCGCCCTCATGCAATTTATTACTACTAGAAAATTATAACAGGTTGTTTTTAATTAATTTCTCTTTCTTCATTAATATTAACTCTTATTTACTTATTATTTCTTTTCTATACTCTAAAATTAATACTACTAAAAACAATTATTTTGGCTAATTTTTCAGAAAAATCTCGATTATAACCCCCCCCCCCTTCTGAAATCGACAAGTTTTGTTTTGAAAATAGGGGGGGGGGCGTTACTTTCGGGATTTTACGGTATATAGATCATTTCACAAATTTTGAAACTAATATTCAGAATGTATCTATATATTTGCACTTCAGGATAAGTTTTTAATGTAATGAGCATTAAAGCATTCTGGGGGTCCTAATAAGTCAGGATTTAAAGTTTAGCCAACAGTGCAGCATTGCTAGCAACAAAGCCAATAAGATGCTTGGGTTTATCAATAGATCTATTTCAAATAAATCTAAAGAAGTTCTTCTGCCCTTATATAGAAGTTTGGTAAGACCCCATTTGGAGTATGCTGTTCAGTTTTGGTCTCCTTATCTTAAGAAAGACATTAATGTATTGGAAAGGGTTCAAAGGCGGGCTACAAAGCTAATAAGTGGACTTTCCCACTTAGATTATGATTCCAGGCTTAGAAGGCTAAAAATGTACAGTCTTGAGCAAAGAAGAGACCGAGGGGACATGATTCAGCTGATTAAATTTATTAAAACGAAAGATGTTACGGGGCTAAAGTTTAGCACTGAAAACAGGACAAGGGGTCATTGTTTTAAGCTATTTAAATCTCAGGCTAACATGGATATTAGGAAAAATTATTATTTTAGCAGGGTAGTGGAACCTTGGAACAATTTACCGGAAGAGGTGGTAATGAGCAAAGGAGTAGACAGTTTTGAGAGGGCCATTGATCTTCACTGGGGATTGTAAATTGACTATAGGACCAGTCTAGCTGGGCCCAGAGCCTGTTGCTGGTCGTCACTTTTGTATTTTGTATTTGTATTTGTAATTATACAATATGATACATACATTTTTATTTGCAAATAAATAAGTTTCATATTCAAAGGAAAGTGAATTATCCTACACTTCTGCTAGCTTTATGGTTTGCATAACAGCTGCAGTTTCAAGAGCAATCTTTTTTTTTACTCTGAAAACTAGATTTTATTTAAAAACTTTGAATTAAGATGGAAAGATGAACAACTGTTTCAAAATTTAATTTGCTTAACAATTTATATATACAGATACAGTAACAGAACAGAGGGGGGTTTTTTAACTGTAAAACTTACCGCTTGCTTTTGAAAAGTTGCGTGGTTTATAAAGAATTGCGTTATACAGGTTGGCCTTATAAAGGTATTCAACTGTAAAAGCATGGTTACTAACAAATATTTATATTTAACTATTTATATACATAAAAAAATATGCCTTAATCATTCATTACTTGGATCTTAAGAGAAAAAAAATTGAAGAAATTAAGCAGAACAATAATATTGATAACTATACTGTAAAGCGATTTTAATTAAATTAGCATAAAACTCAAGATGCATGTCAAATAAAGCATTAAATATCTTTGCATTTAAGAAAGACATTTTAATACTTACAGTAATTTTTGGTAGAAACGCCACATTAGCATAATTGCCACACCCTCATGAAAAGTGTTTCAGAAAAATTTTAAATGCTCAGAAATACCATATCGTCTAGAACGCTGCACTTTAAAACAAAGATTAACTCCTCCATGGTGTGTCAGAATAGATAATATCCATTAAAAAGCATGTAAAAAAGAAAGAATTTACAGTATATACTTGTGTATAACTCTATCCCCCAACTTTAAAAGAAAAAGCGAATTCCTGTGTCTAAATTGATTTCAAATTTTTTGAGAAAAATTTGGAACATTTTGCTGCAGTTTTTTTTTTTTTTTTTTTTTTTTGCAAATAAAACTCTTTACAAAGAAAGAAAATAAAATACAGTGAAGCACCGTTTATAGGTTTCTCTTTTATACGTTTTTATCAATTACACGTTTTTTAAATTGATCCCTCTAGAGTATAATACACATTAACGTACACCTATTATACGTTTTTTCATTTATACGCTTTTTCATACAGTCCCTTCAAAAATGTATAAACGGTGCTTCACTGTAGTACAATCATGTTTATAATGTAGACTGATTGAACATGAAAAAATTTCATTTTGGCAATGTTTTAAAATGGTTCGTTCTTTCCAATTTCTGTTATCTTAAATTCCTTTTAAGGTTTTTCATTACCTTTTTTGTTTAAAAAAATGGGATCCATTTTAATTGCAATCAACGATATAAAAAAAATTGTGGACAGGAAATTCAGCTTTTCCCACTTTTTTGAACATTCCACCGTTCGCTGTAATCAAAGTCTTTAATTAACGAGCATGTAATATAAATGAGAATGTATCAGTATTTATTTTTTCGTTACTTTGTTAGAACAGTTGGAATGAAACCAGTGTGATAAAAAGAAACCCTGAAGAAAAGTTGATCACAAACTCTGCATTGGCAACAAAGCCGCATCTCCGAAAATTTAACTTTTAAACAGGTAAATCTGGCGGCATTTTCTTAAACAAATTACTGTATTTAAACCATGGCAAAAAAACATTGAAATAAAATTACCACTTTTTACTTCATTATTATTGTTATTGAAAATTATTTATTTATTATTGTTTTTTAGTGAATTTAATATTGAGGCAATGATTCTTGCTACTTCAATTTTTTAAAAAAAGTAAAATTACCCCGCTTTTTCCAAGTTAAATTCCTTGGATTTGTCCTCCCTTTTCTTTTTTTTTGTGATATTTGAATTTCCTCATTTTTAAATATTTCCCTGTGGCGGGACAACCCTGAACATAGGGATTTTTAAATGCTTGAATATCCCTTTCCGTTGCATATACGTATGCAACGTACACCCATATTTTATCACGCAGAAAAATTTAGAGTTTATTCGACTCATCAAATTGAGAGTCTCTCCCCCCCCCCCCTTCCTCAAATGTATAAGTTTGGCTCAGCTCAGTTCCTTGTTCTGTGCCACAAAGGGTTAAACATACCACAGCTAAAGTATTGAATTTAAAACAAGTTCTTCTTGAAACATCCTATTGCTACAAGCGTAGTTCATATTTTGATAGGCAAGCTTATTTAATGCTTGTTCACTACATTTCTACTCTGAAAATAAAGTCTTGTTCTTTAATGAAAAAATAATACCAATATTATATAGATAAAAAAACACAATAACAGTTTTATGACAACCTGTTTTAAAATATTAATAAACTAAATAAGAACTTAACCACACCCTAGTGAACAAAGAAAATAAAGGAAATTTGTAACAAATTTCCAAGCAATGGAATTGAGCAAAGCAAATACTAATCTGCATTCCTAATTGAGATTGAGTTTAAATGAAAAGTATATGAAAATACTAACCTGTGAGTCTTCAGGTTTCAAGTTCTTAATATATTTATCAACATAATTGAGCAACAAAGGAGTTATGTAAGATTCTAACTTGAACATTTTTCACAGATCTAGATATCAAAAAAAAGTACACTTAATAGCAATCCTGCAGAAAATTTTAAAAATTCTAAGCATAATATGTTGCGTACGTTTCATAGAAAATACGCAAATTGAACATTTTAAAAATGAGAGCTATTTTGATTGGATGACAAAATAAAAACTTTAATAATGTAATTGGTGAGAAAACAAAACATTTAGTACGGATTACCGATATTCTTGAGAAAAAAGCCTTAAAAATAAATCAAAAATTCTACGCAATACATTTCGTGATATTATTTAACAAAAGGGAAAAGTACGACCAACTTGAAAAATACAGAAAAATTATTTGGCAGATACTACTTCTTTACCTGTTTACATGAAATTACAAATGGGATAGGGTGTGAAATATAATATCAACTCTTAGTACGAGAATATTTGAATTCATTTCGGCTAGTGTTTTTCATGAAAGGTGAAAGCAGGTTTCACTTTTCAGTTGAATGATAACGAAATAAAACACGAATACAGAACTTTTGCTTTCGTTGACACCGGCCACCGTAAAACGGCACCAATCTTCCAGGGAAAAGTAAAAGCGACTTCGCCTCTGTTTCTTCCCCATCTGATTTTCCCCACACCAACGCCAATAAGAAGCCAGATTCTTTTGCTTGTCGCCAAATACTATAGACACGTTTAGTGTGACGCGAGGGCTCTTTTGTTGTTCATTGTTGCATTGTTCAATGTGGTTCCAGTGTTGGATTTTAAATCGGATGCGTATAGCTTTTTTTTGTAACAATCAATGCCAACTTCTAGTGCATATAATTGCTCTTATACAAGCATCAAAATATTAAAACTTCAGCGAGAACGGTTCATCTGTGACAGGCGCGGATACAAAAAAAACTTTTGAAGGGGTTCGGAACTTGAATAGCGCATCCTCCCCCCTTCCCGCTACAATGTTTCATAACAAAGTTTTAATGACTTTATTTTTAAATGTTTCTTTTAGGATCACTTAGGGCCTTTTCGTCTACTTTTAGGTACATAAATATTATACACTGATATGCTTTGAATGTGGACGTAAAACATCTTTAACATTTCAGGCGTATAAGGGGTGCCCACAAAAGGGGATTATGGCGCAAGTTGCGCAATCAAAAGTTTTTTTGGGCGGAGAGGGTTTGTTTTAATGTTTTTATTTATTTATTTGAATTTATTTATTGATTAATTTTTAATTTAAATTGTTTATTTTATTACATTTCATTCTGTTTATAATTTATTTCATTTATTTATTTAGTGTGTGTGTGTATGTATGTCATTGGCGTAGCACAGAACTTTTCTGATAAAATAATCGCAATAGCAATTAAAATTAAATAAATAAAATGAAATAAAAATATAAATACAACAAAAAAAGAGAGCAAAAACAAATGAAAACTTTTAAAAAACAGAAAGAGGATTGAGAAAAATGGGGGGGGGGATTTGTGACATTGAACTTGGGGAGGGGATGGGCACCCCTGAAGGGAATTAAATACTAAACCCAATATAACATCACCGAGATATTATAAAATGAGCGGCTTTAATTAGGAACATTGTCGTACTGATTATAACACGAGGGCAAAGCTATTAAATAAACCCATACCTCATTTGAGTTTTTATAAATTAATTTATATTTTAGCTGTAAAATGTCATGTAATTAGAAAAATCATAACATCATAACACATAAGTTTTATTAAAGAATTCAGGAACTCTGACCCGGATCTACGTACCCGCAGACTAGGGAGGAATCCACAGGAGGGGGGGGGGCGACGGGCCCAGCCCCCTCCCCCGAAACACTTTGCAACGTGAAATAGAAGAAAGGATTTTTTAAAGTCTTAACTGGGTAACTATTAAACGAGTGAAAATTTGAAGAAATGCAGAATAAGCAATTGGTTCTCATTAGCTGCAAAGCGTACTTAAAATTTCGGTACTTATTAGGGCTTCCTGCTCTCTTTCCCAATTCAATTTAGGGCCGTCCAGGACCAAGGCAGCCCCTTGGTCAGTTTGGTAGACTTCCCCTCCTCCCCCAAAAACTCTTAAAAAACTTACAATACGCCAATTTCAGGACTCCTCAAGGGTCGAGCCCCTAGTTTCCGATTAGGCAAGTGTATGATTACCAACATGCGCCTAATTCAGCTCATTGATACATCCTGCTTAAAAAATGTAAAATCAACGATTCGCGCGTTTTTGCAGCATATTTTTCGAGATAAATTTTTATGAACTCAACTATTGTTGTGTGCATAGGTTTTGTTTGCCTATTTTTCTTCATATTTGTAGTCTCAATTACCACCACATAAGGCCTCTAAAAACAAATTTTTATATCTATTTTTCAAAAAATTTCCCCTGGGGAGAAACCCTCGGAATCCCAGACATTATGCATATTCTACATCCCATTTAAAGGGCCACTCTCCTGTTACCAGGTGAGTTAAAAATAATAAGAAATTAAAATAAAAACCGCGGGGAGCATTAAAAAAAAAACTTGTGCATGTGTGTGTGAGGGTGTAAGCTATGGCAATGTGTGAAAAGAGCGATAACGGGCCCCTCCAGAAAAAAAAATCTGGATACGGTCATGCCGCAGGCCCCACGACACTAAAAGGCCCACGGCCCAAGAAACCAAGAAAAAATCAAAAAAATAAAAGAAACCTTTACAAAAATTTTAAAACATGGAAAATTTTCTGTAATTTTTTAGTAAAAACTTCAGGAAAATTAAGCGCAAGCGCACAAACAAGAACAAAAGCGAATCTTAACTAATAGGAGCCAAAATTGAAATTACAAAATTTTTGAATTTCGGTAGAGGGGAACAATGTCAATTTATGGGAAACTTGTTTCTTTGCTGACATAATTTATGAAATCGGACTTAAAAAGCCCACATAACTATCTAGAAGGTAGAAATATTAAAGTAGTTAAACATATTCACCAAATTCCAAGCCACGCTTACTCTTTTGAACACTAGGTGGCAGGGCTGCACGGGGTCACTCAAAACTTCCGGCGGAAGTCTTATTTGTATTGCTTCTTACGACGAATTGCTCTGTTTACGTATCTGTAATTTGATTGAATTTTTAAAATTAATCATGAATTTCAAAGGCGCAAAATTTTCGTAAAAAGAGCGGATGTTGTTCTGCTTTCGGGTACAGCATGAGGACACGAGCAAATAAGATGTCAGAAATAAAGATGTTCAAATTTCTAAAGGTCCTGATCGTCGAATCAAAGCCAATGCTTTAAAGCGAAAGGATTGAATCTTATTGAATATTATGTAGTAAACACACTTTGTGCGAGGTATTTACGAGCTGGAAACATTCACCTTAATTTCATCAGCTTTGTATTTTTACTGTAATGTGTGAAGATCTATATTGATCTATATTAAATTGATTATTAGAAAAACTCAACCTGAACAATTTTTTATTTGCTTCCTGCAAAGCTGAAAATTTCCAGTGTTTTGACGGGTTTCAAACGGTTTGATTTGTGTGATTAAAATAAAGAACCACTATTCATTACCTCATGAGAAAAAACTTCCCATAGCTCGAACTATCAATAACTCGAACCATTTAGCCAGTCTCTTGGGACTTCGAGTTATTGACGGTACTTTAATATTAGGCGCTCTAATTGTAAACAAATTTAGATATTCGACAATCGGTAAATAAACACATTAATTAAAGTTATAGTATAGTATCCTAGTATAGCTATTGGTATTACATTCAAAGCAATTTTAACGCAGGAGAAAGCACTCGGAGATTAAATTTAAATTTTGTTATCTTTCAATTTTTTTTTATGCTTATCAATCTTGCTACAGAAGCAAGTTGATTAAACAAAAAAAAAAGTGATGAACAAATATGTAATAAAATATATTAAATATCAAACCTGAAAATTAGGTAGCAACTGTAATAAGTGTGTGTGAACTGAAAAGCTACAACAGGAGAATTGATTGAATATGACACCAAAACTCCCTGTCATAGCCATTCTGTGTGAACACAGTGCAGAAAAGCTTCCATCTTTGAAAAAATAGCTTCAACTTAAGAATAGGAATTACAATTCACAACGTACTTGCAATCCAGTAGATTTGTGATTCTTGAAAGCAGACTTTGTATCAACTTTATTTCTGTTTAGGAGGTATTCATAAATGCTTATCATTGAAATCGCGGTAATGATCGACAAACGAAGACTCGTTTTTTTTCTTTTTTTTTTCTGTATTTAAAGGATCAGGAAAATCAGATCCGTTGATCGACAATTTTTGAGAATAGCAAAGCCTATTATACTCATTTCATGCATTAAAATACGCAAAAGAAATGATTCTACCTAGAACTGAAAGAAAACAAAATTGCCTGAACACTGTAAACATCAATCGTTATTAGCAATAGATTCGCCATCCATCTACTAAAGGATCGGTAAGGTCACAGCCATTGAAAGATAATTTTTAACAATAACTAAGTTTTTCTTTCTTATTTAATGCATTGAACTGCTTTTTAAAGAAGCACAACAAAATCGCTTTCGCTAAGAACACCTATCTCTAGCAATGGAGATTGGCGCTTAACCGGAAATAAGACTCGCTACTTCCGGTCTACGTCAGTGGTTTGTTTGTTTATTTAGGATATTTGGTGAATACAACAAGCACTCTTTTCATTATTAACGGGGGGAGGAGGCGGAGGTGAGCAATCCCGTAGGCTATTATGGGCATTAATGATTTTTTGCAGGAGGGCCCAAAAATTTCAGATCCGGATCTGCAAAAACTATTTCTTTACGAATTTCAAAGTAGTTACAGATTTGTTTTTAAAGCCATGATGCAGTTGAGTTGACATTTTGAAACTACCTGCTGTTTCCATTAATATAATTGTTTTACAAAGAAACTACCATGTGAGTTCTTTCATTTTGCATTTTTATGAGCTGAAAAAGAAATCTATTATTTCTGAAATAGCTTCCACATAGAAATGACTCTTTTAAGAACGTCGACACATTTTTTTTTTAAATTATTGATTTCATCGAAGAAGAATTAATGATCGAATCGCGATATTACGTTCCCTTGAATTCGAAACCAGTGAGTAAAAATGCTTTTATTCAAAATATTCTGTGTATGTTTTGTGTTCTTTTTGAATAAAAAAAATTATGTCGTACAGAAGTCAATTAAAGTAATAAATGAATTATTATTTTTTTTTTTGGGGGGGGGGGCCCTCCCGAAATCCGCTACTGATCTGTGAGCATAAGAATCACTTTGATTTGTAAATATTTTTTCCTGCTAAGTTTTCGGAAGAAACACGTTGAATTGTTTGAAGCTTTTGTCAATAAATAGTTTAAACTTAATTTTATTTCATACCCATGCATTAAAAAAAAAAGATAATTAATGCTGTTTAATGGTTAATTGATTTACGTTTTTTTTTCAGTAAAGGTAAGCGGTAACCACTTTGATAGTTTAGACTTTTAACTGGGTGATTTCATCTTAATATGGATTTAAATCAAGATTCATAACTCTTGTGTGTATGTTTTAAGTAGCTATCATATTATCAATCGAAAATGAAACATTTCGCGTAGGACAAGAAAATATATGCAAAGTTAATTCCCAAAATTATGCAAAGTGAATTCCCCCTGAAAGACCCACAAACCTTTTTTTTTTTTTTTAGGTTTTTATTTTTTCAAGAAAAACTTGTTTTACAGCTGTTTGAAAATAAAACAGAAAATGGTTAAAATCAAAACATATTATCAAAAGCTCTTTCTCACAAAGTTTCATTGAAGCTAAGTCGCTTCTAAGTTCAAAATTGGGGCCGTGGTAGCCTGATCGGTAGGGCATTGGACTCGGGGCCGGAGGGGCTCGGGTTCGATCCCCGCTGGTCGAAGACCCACCGTCGTCATTAAAGGGGACTGGGCGACGCTAAATATGCTCGTGGTCTCAATGTCCTCCAAGTGAAACGATACCTCTGGGGGTGCTAGTACCAGGTAGCTATTAGCACTTGGACTAGTTCTAAATTCTCATTAACTGTTCGATCCGGTGATGGTGCTGCCATCTATCGGTATATAAAATAATGGAGGCAAGGCACTAGTATGCAGACCTCGACATAAAAAAATACAGTTGTAGTCAGTTGTGACTCTTGAATAGAAGTTCAAAATTTTTTTTTTTGCCTTGAAGGTTTTTTTTTTTTTTTTTTTTTTTTTTGAACTGTTCAAAATTGAACGAAAAATTGTTCAAATCAAAAATAAAATGTGAGAATGAGGTGTCCGATGAGGTCTTCCGATCAAAAAAAAATTGCTCAAATTGGACCGTTTACTCAAAAGTAATGGGAGGGGTGGACAGACCGACAGACATTTTGCCCCATCTCAGTACCCTACTTTGAAATTTTTAATTTTTCAATATTAATTTATCTATTTTATTTATTTTTGACTTTTTTCTTTTGTTTTTCGCAATATATTTTTTTAAGTTGCAGAAAGCCTTTCATGATAATTTCTTCTGTCTCTGACTTTTACTGGGAAAGTAAGCTAAAAATGAAAATTTGCAAATGTGCGCAGATTTAAATTCGATATTAAATTCAAAATTATTTTAATTTGATCTAAATTTTATTTTTTTTAGTATTTTTTCTATGAAAATTATAAGTTTTTTTTAAACCTTAAAGTGAAGATCATATTGCTTTTAAGAAATTAAATTAATCCCTTCAAATTCTGCTTCAAATAATTCTTAATATTAAAAAAAATGTTTTAATTGATATTATTAAAAATATGTTTTTATTGTTTTATTATTAATTATTTTTTATTAGTTTAAAATCATAAATTAATTTTAATAACTAAACTATTAATTTATCCCAAAAATTAATGTAAGAAAATATAATTAAAATAAATTAGAAAATCACTTGCAAAATGGTTGATAAAAATATATCAATATATATATATATATAAATCGAAATGCGCAATAATACCAATTTTATTTAAAAAAAATCAACTTTCTTGGTATTTATTGGTTTATGAAAAGAATGTTATACATATGTCATTAAAAAAAGTATATCCGTTATGTCATTAAAAATATTTAATCAATACGTTATGTCGTAACAGGTTACAGAATATTGTTTTTCATAGTCTATTTTCAGCAAAAAAGAAAAACGAAACTTAATTTCGCTCTTCGCGACGCGGAAAACGAAGAAATTAAACTTGGCGACAAAAAAGTCCTTAAAATTGAGCTACGTTTTGTAAAGTATTTAAAAGAATTCGTTGGCCACAGAAAAAAATCAATCCTGGTAGCTCAGAAAATGAAGAATTTTATATCACTTATTGCGTTTATAACTTTCGAAAAGATAAAATAAACGTTCTGCCCGCATCTAAAGTCGAGCAAAATTCCGTAGCTCTCCATGGTCAAGAGTGTCTGCTCGGGTGGGGTAGGGGCGTTTCCTCTAGGGGGGGGGTTAAGTGTGGCTACAGTTCAGTGTGATGGGACGGTTGCCAAACCGTCAATAAGGTCCATTGCTTGCGTGACGTCATGTTCCGACCCGCTTTCACTTTCCGCCCAGACAAAACTTCGGCTGTAAATCTGAAAGTCTCCTTACTACTAAATCCTAAAAAACCCCATTAAATATGAAGAAAAAGAGAAGAATATCACTAAAAATAATCAGAAAGGTAATGGTTCAAAGAGTTCCCTATTTTAAACACTATCCTATCTGCAGCGCCGCTTTTCTACATTGAAGTGTTGAAGATTTGTAACTTCAACCGCTTCATTCAAATGGACTCTTCCACGAAAATGGACTCTTCTCAAAGAAGGCGTGGCTTAGTGAGGGCCAGACTTATAAATATTCGATTCGCTGAAGCGGGAGCCATAGGTGTTGGAAATTCCAAAGGTGAAATTATTTACAAGTATGCCACTGAAAATGATTACCAAATTCTTGCCCCCCGCACCCCCACTCATTTTGGCAACTTCTCCCCCACCACCCTCGATATTGCTATCACCAACTTAAAGCTCCCCTACCTTATCATTTCGGAAAATCTCCTTTCATCAGATCATAATCCAGTTTTTCTGACCCTCTCTCTCACCTCTGGTCTCCCGAAACACAAGTATTTCATTAATTCCACCAATTGGAACAAATTTTACGTTCTTCTCCACGACCAAGTCAACGGAAACCCCAACACCAAAACTACTGCTGAAATTGATAAGGAAATAAACGTTCTAACCTCAACCTTCCATTCAGCCTATGACGAAAGCACTGTTCGCATCACCACTTCTTCCCCCCCACTCAGGCTCCCCCCCCATATTAGAAGAATCATCAGAATCAAGAACAAACTTAAAAAGCTGTGGCGTGAGACTGCTTATCCCCCGTATAAAACGGAGCTAAACCACCTCACTGATATCATAAAAAATCTTGTCAAAGAACACAAAACTAGCTCCTGGAATGAGTTTATCTCGAATCTCCCCAGTGACAATAGTACCCTTTACAGACTCGCTAGAAACTTTAGAAATCCTAAAACCCCCATCCCCTCTCTCACCACCCCCCAGGGCACGATTAACTCAGATGAGGATAAAGCTAATGCTTTTGCTGATAGCTTTGAGGCCACCTTCTCCAGCAACCTTTCTTCCCCCCTCGACTCTGAAGTCAGCTCCACAGTATACAACTTCCTATGCAATAATGCTAATCCTACCGTCACTGAGTTCTGCTCCCCTAAAGAAGTTAACGACGTTATCAAAAACCTCAAGAATAAGAAAACTCCTGGTAGCGACAAAATTTCCACCCAAATGCTTAAAAATTCCCCCCTCAAAGTCATAACCAACATCACTAAGATTATTAATGGATGCCTCCAAATTTGTTATTTTCCCAACAGCTGGAAACATGCTGTAGTGGTTTGTATACATAAAAAAGAAACCCCTCTCACTAATATTCAGAGCTATCGCCCCATAAGCCTTCTTAGCGTTCTTGGAAAAATCTTCGAGAAAATCTTAAAAAATAGAATAATGAAGTATTGTGATTCAAATAACGTCATTCAGCCTGAACAATTCGGATATAGACCAAAACATTCCAGTATTCACCAGCTCCTCCGTAATATTAACTGCATTATTGACGGTTTTAATCACGATCAGTATTCCGTAGGAGTTTTCCTTGACATCAGCAAGGCTTTCGATAAAGTTTGGCATCTTGGTGTAATTTACAAGTTAATCCAGCACAATTTCCCCATTTACATCATTTTTATCATTTTCAACTACCTTCATCAACGCACATTCCAGGTAAAAATAAGCTCCTCCTCCTCCACCCCTAGGCAAATCACAGCCGGAGTCCCTCAGGGAAGTGTCTTAGGCCCCACCCTCTTTTCCATTTACATGTCCGATCTCCCTCTTCACAAATTCACTGTTCTTTCTCTGTTTGCAGACGACCTTTCCATAATCTCAAAGCACTACTCCAGAAACTTTGCTCGCAAACGTTTACAAGACCACATTAATACTATTGCCACCTGGTATGACTACTGGAAGCTTACAATTAACACCAGCAAAACTCAAGCTATCTTTTTCTCCAAAGGCGACGCCCACCACCCAAAACAAATAAAAATTAACGAAGACAATATCACTTATTCCTCCCATGTCAAGTATCTCGGTATCACTCTAGATAGAAAACTCACTTTCGCGAAGCATAAAAAAATCCAAACTGATAAAACCAATTTCAGAAAACACCAAATGAGGGCCCTTCTCAACAAGTACAGTCACCTTCCCTTTACTAGTAAGAGACTCCTTTACATAACTGTCTTACGGCCAGTCCTTATGTACGCCATCTTCATCTGGGGTTTCACTGCAAAGAAAATTGTCAAAAAATTACAAACCACTCAAAACAATATCCTCAGAACTATCAGCAATTCTCCCTGGTTTATTAAAGGCAGGGACATTCACAGAGATGCCAATATTAAATCCATATCACATCAAATCATCCGGGAGGCCAGAAATTTCTATGGAAGTCTCCACTCTCACCCAAATCCGCTCATCAGAGAGCAAGCCATTTTCAACGAAATTAGAAATCCTAAGCATAGGTACCCCGCCCACTGCAGGCTCCTTGATTACGACTCCTTAAGCACAAAAAACAACCCTCTCCCAAACCCACAAGCTGATTATGATGATCTCTTTCCCCCTTAAGTGGGCCTTTTGCTTTTGGTGCTGTTTATTCTTCTAATGTTTCCCTAGGGGAAAAAAAAAAAAAAAAAAAAAAAAAAAAAAAAAAAAAATTATATAATTTTACAAAATGACAAAAAACATAGAAAAATATCTTCTCATAAACTGACAAAAAACAGTCAACCTCTTCCATGAACTTTTCTCAAGTTTTCCAAAATTGAATTAAATTTTTCAAATTTTTCAATTTTTTTTTTTCAATTCATTTATTTTTCTTTTTTTTTCACAAGTGTGGCCCTGACGACGTCCTTTTTTAATTATTTTCGCTCTTTCCCCTTCCCCCCCCCTCCTTCCCATCTCCCCCCCCCCCTTTTTATGTTTCATACATTCAGTGCTTCGCACAATTTTTGTCTACTCCACTGACCCTAATCGATTTCAGGTAAATGGGTTTTCACCCAGGCCTGTGAAAATTCAATGTCTTGTCTTGTCTCGGGAGCCACTACTACTTCTCGTTTTGCCTTTTTTTGTTTTCTAGACCTCTCTCTTCTCTAAGAGAGCTGGAGAGAGGGTACAATTTAAGATTAGTCCTTTTGAAATGGAGGATCGGGAGCTAAGGTCTCGAACGACGGAACGAGTGCCGTACAGTTGTTATTTTACCTGCGTTTCACATGATATTGTTGAAAAGGGAAAACCGTTGAGTGCATTTCGAAGTTTTATCTTAAATAAGTATTTTATGCTGCCGTTCCAGCTTCAGGTTTGTTTTTATTTTGTACCAGGTCCGTGTATCAAGTAAATTAAGATACGCGTTTTTTTTTTATAAGTAGCACTTCGATTTTACTTTTTATTACATTGTACGTTCTGAAGACTAATAGGGAGATTGAACACTAGTGTCATGAGCAATTTTAACAGAATTTAATTCTGGACACTTTCATTAAATGCATCTTTTGCAAAGTGTGTAAATCAAAAATTTGTGTTTAGAATTGAATCCTGAATTGTTTTCTTTTCACCAAGGGGCGAAAAAACGGTAACGTGTGACACTATTTTTTTTTTCAAAGTTCTTTTTCATTGGCTGAGAGTAAAAAGTAAAGCATCGGTTAATATTTTTATAAAACAATTACATGCACATAATTATTGTCTGTACTTTTATTATTAACTATCAATTTTATATAACTTGTAACGTGTGTTAACAGTGTTTCTTCTTCTCGAGTAGGATTAACATGGAGCGTATGACAGTGCTGTGGAAAAACCCAGAATCTGGAAAATTAAAGGTGAGTCCAAGATTTTAATGCTCATATTACTGTTCTATAATGTTCAAATTATACGTATGTAGCTTTACTTGAGTGAGTCCATTCCTATTTCTTTACCTAATGTGTAATTATATCAAGAACATGTGTTCCGGTGTGCTAAAATTCCCTTCTGACACTTTATTTGGGTCTTTTATAGTTAGTTTTCCTGTTAAATCGATTATTCCAATCACAACGTTATTGAAAAACAACACTTTAAGACAAGGCAAAAGTTTAAATTGTGTAAATTAAATTTTTTTAACGATAGATCTCTGTATTCAGTTTGGCGCGATCAATTTCGTGCTTGGCGACGAGTGGATGTAAACAAAACACACACTTGTGATGTACGTGAGGATGTCTTAACATGTGTTTTGTATTATAAATGCTGAATGTTGCAGAATTTGTTTTTTTAAATAAATGTGACTTGATATTAAAACCCATTTTAACTTATGTTTTAATGTTAAGGCTTTTATTTTTGCCGATCATTGACAAAAATTGACTTATGTATCGTTTTTAATATTCCTTCAAGCTATAAAACTCCAAGTTAAATCTTCTCTTTATGCAACGTAAGTATTTACAGTGTCAAATTTTTGTTTTTTGAAAGGAGATGCAGAGGAAATAAAATGCTTATAAATTATAGAACTTTCAATGCTTGCTGGCAGTATCTTGTAAAAACATTTAGATTTAAGGAAAAACGATTTGTTATCATTTTCTGCCAAATATTTATTAGTTAAAAATTGTAAAAAAAATGTCAATTCAATTATGAAATTAATGTCACCACATGAATTTGCAAAAGCGTTTGAGGTGGATATGAAGTAGAACACTTGCTTCACACACAGCAGTTTTTATCGATTTTTTAGGTTGAGCGAGCCAATTTAAAATGTACTATTTTATTAAAAATTTAATGAATTGTAGGCAGTTTTGGTTATTTTGGTAATTTACTCTTTTTTATTCAACAAGCATGTCACTCTCTGTGTGTTCCATCATAAACAGAAAACTGAGATGTTCTAAGTTCGTTTCAAGTAGTCTGTTGGTACTTTTTATTATGCTCTAATTAGGGTTACTAATTTTTAGGTTGCCTTGTTATTTCCTTTACATGCTACTCTTTCTTTATCACCTGAAGAATAAAGTGCATGCTATCACCCCGCTTCAGGTTAGTAAAAATTTCTATTTTTATTGAGAAAATGATTTTTAAATAATTATGGCCATGATTGATACATAATTATAAGTTTTAACAAGGGTTGAATTACCTTTGAGATCAGGACCGTTATCATGGGCTTTTGAGATTGTAAAAGTCCTCCGAGCCACAGCTCTTGTTTGTCAGAAATTAGGTACATTTAAAGTTTTGCATGTTGAAATATCAATACTTTTATGATAAAATGCTGAATCAAAGATTTTTTAAGTGAAACTTTTTATGCAAGGGCTTTGAAGTTATGATCCAATCTTTTTGCGTGACGAAAAGTGGTGGGGATAAGCAATGTCGGTTAGAAGGAAAGCAGTGGCTTGCTTGCCTTCAGGTATGGGAGAAAAGTGAGACATTACACTCTTCTCGCTTCCTTTCTCATTTTGTATGGTTGCATGTACTGCATTCAGGCAGCACGGAGATCAATATGTACATTTGTCGTAAACAGATCATTTCTCTTCTTAAGAAGGAAGAAGACGATCATTATCAATGGACACATGTATATAATTTTATGTAAAAATATGAATAAGAAACACAATCTGTTCAAAAGTATTTGATGAATAGTTAAAATGTTTCTCGTCTATCGTGTGTCATTATGACACAACCTGTTTCTTGGAATCAAACTTTAGAAAAATTCTACTCTTCTAGATCAGCAGAAAAATAAAGTACATGGAGCTCTCACCCCACATCAAGTTCGTAAAAATTTCGATATTTGGTGGGAAAATGATTTTTAAATAATCCTATCTCAATTAATGTGGAGTTAAATTTTAATTAGTGTATAATTGCATTTTAAAATAAAGACTCATCGTGGGGTTTTGAGATTATCTGTAAAGATCAGGGTTCCAAAATATCCGATATTTTGATATACAGTCGAGTCCCGACTTACGCGAGGGATCCGTTCCAAGACACCTCGCGTAAGTCGAAATTTCGCGTTGTGGAAAAAGGTATGTGTAAAAACTTTTATAAACAAAACCAGTCATTTTAGACACGTGTAAACACAACCTTAAACAGTTAAAAACCTTTTCTTAACCATACCTTACTGTTTCTTACATAAAGAACTAAATTTTTATTTGTATTTAAAAAAAAGCCGTTTTATTCAACATGAAATACTGCTATGATGCACAAAAACAATGATCAATGGGAAAGAAAGACATAAAATAAACCAGTACTGTATGTATGGCATGTAGTAAGGAGAACAAATGCCCTATAGTTGTATCGTACAGTTGATTCAGTAATGATATTGTAACTTAAAAAAAGTGAAAATGATGATTTATGCTGCAATTATTCTAATATATTTTTAAATACAGTTGCTTCATTGGTTCTTTTATAAAGTTTCCATCTATGGCATTACCCCTCTTCCTGGTTTCTTTAATTTACAATAAAAAACAGCTTCCAGTTTCATAATTTTTGCATTTTGCTTGGATACTATTACTCGGTGAACTTTTATGGATTTCCTTTTCTTGACCTTTAATTGTACGTATGGAAGATTCGCTCATACCGTCATACCTAATTGTTGTGCTACCCTTCGAAGCATTTTTTGGTTCAGCTTCAGCTTTTCAAGAAGCTTTACCTTTTCTTTAATTGTCAGAAACGTTCTCTTTTCTTTCTATTTTCACCAACTTTAGATAAAGCAGCGCTCCTAGGTGTCGTTATATTTCATTAAATTTCGCATTTAGAATGAAAAAAAAAATAATGGAAAATGAGAAGTAGTTATTTATATAAGCGATAAAAGACTAGTACAGTGTGGGTACTTCTGCTCTCAGTGATTCTAAAGGGATGAAGGTCCGTTCACGAAAAGAACTTACTCACCGCGGTTCCTTTCCAAAAATTTTCATGTTGCGGGCGAAGAATTCGCGCTAGCTCAAAAATTCTTTACTGTTGAAAAAATCGCGTTATAGCCATTTCGCGTAAGTCGGATCGCTTTGTAGCGGGAGTCGACTGTATATTGGATATTTTGATATTCATCTGATATGTTTTCAACCAATGCAAAGTAAAGTGTTTAGTAACTGCTTCCTTAAATCAGAGTTATTTATTTTCTTATATTATTATTATAATGCATCAACTTTAAAAGTAATTTTTCTTTCATTATTTATATTCATTTATTACATGTTCATTATTTTGCCTCACCCACTCAAAAAGTAATTCAATTGCATCCGAGTTCATTTCAACCACTCATAAAAATAAATATATAAATAAATAAATATTCAATTTATCAGAGCTTATCTTAATTTGTTGAAGTCTTTAGAAAATCAATACTTTTGTCAGAGGAAATAGAACATTGAAATAAAGGGGAATTCAAATGCTCTAAAACAGTGGTGGCTTTTAAAACTGATTCATGTGGCCAGCTGAAATATCAGGTATAGATAAATGAATTTACTAAAAAATGTGGCTTTATTTTAAAGAATTTAAATTCAAGCATCAGTATATTGCATTCTCTATATTTTTACTTCACTTAAATTTATATATTAAAAACAAACAAAAACAGTTTATAATTAATTTCTTTAGTATGCACTCACATTTTTTCAATCACAATCACAAGTAAGCGCTTTGATGAGGTAGTAGCATTCACGTAAAAGTTTAAGACAGGAGTTCAATTTTTTTCCCCCGCAATCTTGACTAAAACCATTAAAAAAATTAATTCATAGTTTTCTGAAAAGTACTCAGGACTGCTAAAATAACACTTTCTGGAATAAAATTTGTTCAATATAACTGTACCATGTGATTTCATTATTGGATTTGTAGGACCATAGGAGCTATTTGTTGATCAAAAAATAAAATAAAAATATTGATATTATTCAAATAATTGGAACCCGTACAACATGTCCCTTTGTCCAACATGCCCCACCTCCCTCTACAATTTTGTTGTGAATATTCCTAAGTGAGGTGCAGAAAAAACAAGCAAGTTTTATCACGGTTCCTAAAAAATTAAGAATCACGAACGTTCATTACTTATTTTAGTCATCATAAACTGATTTCTCTTCTTAAAGGCAAAGATGATGCACAGTAACAAATATGTACATAATTTTATATACATAATTAAATGAAAAACAATCTATCTAGTCAAAAGAGACTGATGAATTATGTAAAATATTTCCCTGTAATATGTGTTTTACTTTTTCAAGTGTTTTTAAAACACAGAACATAATTTGAAATTAAATTTTACAACACACTTAATGCAAAGTAGTTGAAATACAGCTCTATTTCAATTAAAGTGTGTTTATTTATTTTACAGTTATAATTTTATGAACTAGTTTAAAAAAACATTCCTGCCAATTTGTGTTCAGCCGTATTGATGATTTAGCACATTTGAAGAGTTTTACTTCTGCTTTTAAATTTATTTGCCCTTAATGTTTTTTAAGTTTCTTCCAGATATTCTGCAACTTGAAGAAAGCTCAACTACTAGCTGAACTATAGCCCTGATGCAGATGTTCTAGAAAACTCATGATAGTATTGTACTGTTCGCTTAAAGAATTGTATAATAGAATGATCTCCAATATTTAGTTTACAAGGATGTCCAGAAATCATTTTCCAAGTTTTCTTTGCATGACAGCTTTATCAAAACTAATGAAGTTGTTTAAAAAAAATAATGAACTTCCATACATAATATGCCATTCATGTTTGTTATGCTTCTTATTATGCTGATGACTTCAGGAAATTTGTTGCTAAAATGGTCTTTGGACTTTCAGCAATGACATGCAAACCAACAAAATTCTGTGTTTAAATGCTGAATAGTGTAATTAAATGAAATTTTGATCTTCTTCATACAAACAGTGCTGTATTTCTGATTTGTCACGCTTATTATCATATTTATTATCATTCATTTGTATAATAATATTGAAATGTAAAGAGGTAAAACAAACAATAATTTTGCAACAGAAATTGAGAAATAGCTGGAATTCTGTTTTGAGTCTCTAAATTTAGAGTTTTGAATTTGTTTTGTAAAACAAATGCGTTAAGGTTTATGCTTGTTTGTCATGTAAAAATATTGTTTTCAATTTAGATTTTTATTAAATTTTTCGGTATTCAATGCAAGGCTAAAAAATTCAGGTATACATAAAATTATGAAAGATATATTTAGGTTTGTTTATTTCAGCATTAAATGAACAGTTCATTGATGCTTATTCTCTTTGTGTAGTTATCCAGAAATCCCCCCCTCTCAAGAAGAGATTTTTCTCCCCACTTAAACTACAGGACAGGATTTGAATAACTGCAAATAACTCCAACTTTGGAAAGGATAGGTAGCAACTGTTATCTTAGTCCACTTCCGACTGTCAATGCACCTTCTCTGTTTCTGACTAAATTCTGGAAGCATTTTTCAGCATGTTGGAATATAGGTCATATTCATCCATCCATGATACAGGGTAATGAATGGAATTGCAATCTATGTGAAAAAATCTGAACAAAAATTCAATTTATTTCAATCAAGGTTTTTTTTTTTTTTCACAAACATTCACTTCACAAATAGTATAAAAGAAAATAAATTACAAGCATCAGTATATTTTGCCCTGTCTAATCGAAACTTCCTAATTGAGTAGATGGGAGTAAAGCCTATAACAAAATTTATTTTCTTTATTTTTCTATGCTTATAAACGACTGAAATTTTTGATTAAACTTGTGTTTTGTCCATAGTTATTAGTTTTAGGAAATGATACTTTGGAGTAAAGAATTTTTAAAAATTTGATAATAATAACCACATTTTGAACATGTGAATATTTTAAAGTTACGTTGCATTTCAGAAAACACAAAGATTAATCTTTGCTTATTTTGTTACTTAAGCAGTTATTGACAATAATAGTTTGCCCCAAAATCTATAAAAACTACAAATTCTGTTTTGGTACCCTGAATTTGATTTTAATTGCTTCATTGAGAAAAATGTCTCTGTTTTCTCTTTTTTTTGTGTGTGTGTGTGTGTAAAAATGTTAGAAATTCTATGTTTGTAATAAAGTTTACAGATGTAACCACATCAAAAAATAAATTGAACATTAAAGACTTTTGTGTTAATCTTTATGTGGTAATGACCTGAACTGTTAGTATGGAATGAATGAGTTTTCTTCATGCTAAGTTGTATTTAAAATCTCTGTCAAAATTAAATGTCAACATTGCTTTTCCACAAACATTGAAAATAAGTACAAGTCCTCTACTGGTGCTGGGGATGATTTTTTTCTTTATTTCATTAAGAAACTGTCTACTTTCTTTTCTTTATAATATTGTTTTGATTTGAAAATATTGTTCAAAATGTAAGTAATAGATGCATGATGTGATGCAGAGAAATAAATAAATAACAATAGATACATTTGTTTCTTATTCATATGAGTTGAAAATAAGTCATGTTTCAAATTACACCCCCTCAACTCCTCAATATATTTCTGAATATTTCTATCTACATCAAATTAAAGTAATAATTTTCAACTTTATTCAAATTAATATTTTAACCAAGAGTGCCTACTGAACCACTAAAATATTTAGAGGTTCTTGGTATTCCTTCTTTCTTTTTTTGGGGGGGGGGAGGGGGAGCTGTTACCTCGTTTTGACCATCTACCTATTTCTAGTATTGAGCTTTCAAATTTTCCTTTGCATATTTTTCTTTCAAATTTTTAATTTAATGTTTAACTTAATCACATTTAAATCAGAAAATTGTACAGCGTAAACTTAAACATGCAATTTTAATTAGCATTTTTTTTAATAGCAAACCATTTTAATTAGTGATATTGCATTTTAGATGGTTACAGGAAATATTTTTAGATTTAAAACTCTTTACAACGTTTGCCTTTCCGAAACAAAAACAAGCAATTTCTAATGTGCATTATCTGTCGTTCATTTATTTATTTTCATTTTCTTACCTTTTTTATCTCTTTATTTATTTTGAATCAATTAAATTCTAACACATGGAGGTGAGAATTGACGTGCTGCGAACCAAAAAAAAAAAAAAGAACTAAAAATTATTACAAAAAAAAAAAAAAACTGTCGGCAGATTTAAATGGATATATTTTTGCTGAAATTAAAAAATAATAAATTATTCCTTTGTTTTAACTGTAAAAGGCATGTGACAGCAAAGTTTCACTTTTTGAAGATTAGCCCATTTAGTGACTGAAGTTTTTAATTCAACTAATGTTTTCTTTTTCGAATGAAAATGCTGAAAATTTTGTGTTAAATAAAGTTTATAGATACAATAACACCAGAAAGTAAATTGAACAACAGAGATCTATGTTGTTTACAACAACAACAACAAGATTACAACAATAAGATCATGCTATTGATCTGAAAACTTGCATGAAATAAATGAGTTTTCCTCATGCTAAATTGTTTTCAATTTTTAGTTTTTGCTTTGTCATAAAATTCAAAATAAGTACAAGTCCTTTTTTGGTGCTCTGAATTGTTTTAATTTTGTTTCATTAAAAAAATGTCTACTATCTAACTACCTTTCATTCTAGTATTGTTTTGGTATAAAAATATTGTTGAAAATTTTAAATAATAGATAGTGTACTTTCAAGAAATAAATATAAAATAATGGAGACATCTGTTTCTTATGCATATAAGAATAATCTGCATCTGGTTTCAAATAAAAATGACCTCTGATTAATATAATTTCAGTTTTCAACTTTATACAAAATAATCTATTAACTAGGTGTGCCCACTAAACCATTAAAATATTCAGAGGTTCTTAATCTCTTTTTTTTTTTGGAGTGGGTTGGGGCGAGATAGGACCCCGCAGTGTGGGGTGCCCCACGTCTTAAGGGGTCCAGCGGCCTCTGAAATTAAAGAAAAAAATTGAAAAAACCTAGCACTAAGACTTATTTAACTTTACAAATATACACTGATAGCCTCTGGGGAGGGGCTATACAGATTTTGTTGCAGGAAGGCCTAAAATGTATAGATCCTGGCCTGGGTAGGATACCTTGTTTTAAGCTTCTACATATTTCTTTTATTACTCTTTCAAACTTTCCCTTGCATATACATGGGTGCCACACCCCTAACAGCACCCACCGCCCCCCCCCCCGTAGGTGGGCATCCTAGACATATATTTCCTTTCGGAATTTTTAAGCTAATAATTTCTGAAAATTTCAGAAAAGTGTAAATTTTTCCTTTTATAGAAAAAAAAATAAGTAATGCTTTTGATATCAATACAAGAAATATTTCTATGTTCAAAAATCTTTATAAAGCTTAATTTAATGTAGCAAAAACAAGCAATTTTTTATGTTCATTATTTGTTGCTTATTTATTTATTTTAATTTTCTTAATCAGTGTTTATTCTTTCATTCATTTTGAATCAATTAAAATTATAATATCATTTTCGTTGTCTCGGAATCTTTTGATTAATTTAAAATTGATCGTATTAAGAGAATAAGGTTTAAGAAAAAAAAATCTGCTCTTAATTCTGCTAACATAGGGCCATTTTGTCTTTTTTTAATGTTTGAATCAAAATCGAGCGTTTCATTTATTGACTGCATGCATTTTCGAATCCGCGTGCTTTTACATCCTTCAGAACCCGTTTCAGCCACTCTTCCCGCTCCCGCTTGTGACTATTTTTTGTAACGAAACTCGAAAGCGAACAAGGAGCCAATCTTGCAGCTCGGCGGCAACCCTATCTTCCCCCCTGTAACCGGTTGCGTTTTCCGAGCGTAGCTGTTGTCGCAACTCTGAAAACTACGTTTTCATATAGGGACTCTAGCCCAGACAAAACTTCGGCTGTAAATCTGAAAGTCTCCTTACTACTAAATCCTAAAAAACCCCATTAAATATGAAGAAAAAGAGAAGAATATCACTAAAAATAATCAGAAAGGTAATGGTTCAAAGAGTCCCCTATTTTAAACACTATCCTATCTGCAGCGCCGCTTTTCTACATTGAAGTGTTGAAGATTTGTAACTTCAACCGCTTCATTCAAATGGACTCTTCCACGAAAATGGACTCTTCTCAAAGAAGGCGTGGCTTAGTGAGGGCCAGACTTATAAATATTCGATTCGCTGAAGCGGGAGCCACTACTACTTCTCGTTTTGCCTTTTTTTTTCTAGACCTCTCTCTTCTCTAAGAGAGCTGGAGAGAGGGTACAATTTAAGATTAGTCCTTTTGAAATGGAGGATCGGGAGCTAAGTTCTCGAACGACGGAACGAGTGCCGTACAGTTGTTATTTTACCTGCGTTTCACATGGTATTGTTGAAAAGGGAAAACCGTTGAGTGCATTTCGAAGTTTTATCTTAAATAAGTATTTTATGCTGCCGTTCCAGCTTCAGGTTTGTTTTTATTTTGTACCAGGTCCGTGTATCAAGTAAATTAAGATACGCGTTTTTTTTTATAAGTAGCACTTCGATTTTACTTTTTATTACATTGTACGTTCTGAAGACTATTAGGGAGATTGAACACTCGTGTCATGAGCAATTTTAACAGAATTTAATTCTGGACACTTTCATTAAATGCATCTTTTGCAAAGTATGTAAATCAAAAATTTGTGTTTAGAATTGAATCCTGAATTGTTTCCTTTTCACCAAGGGGCGAAAAGACGGTAACGTGTGACACTATTTTTTTTTCAAAGTTCTTTTTCATTAGCTGAGAGTAAAAAGTAAAGCATCGGTTAATATTTTTATAAAACAATTACATGCACATAATTATTGTCTGTATTTTTATTATTAACTATCAATTTTATATAACTTGTAACGTGTGACAAAAATAGTCACATGAAACAAGTTTGATACATTCAAGGCGGTCGCGAGGTGAAATAAGTGGAGGTGTGTGAAATTGGGGGCTCCTTAAGTTGTATTTCAAGCTCATCTTAAATGAAGTCAGGTAGGGGAAAGTGGGTCTAAAATCACACTGGCGTATTCAAGGAAGAGAGAGGGGGGGGGGGTAGCCCCACCGAAATTTTCGTCATCGATGTTGTAATATTCCATGTAAAAATGACGTTTTTTTAAAGTTTGTGTGTGTGTGACAGCAGTGACATAGAGTCAGGAGGGATGGGGGACGCAAAATGTCTATTCTCCATATAGTACTTCATTGGGAAATTTTTTTTGTACTTTTCGTCTTTATGTGTGTGTAACAGCAGTGGCATAGTCAGGGAGGGGGGCCACGACATTTTCTTTATCCACGTAATACTTCATGTGAAAAAATAGGTTTTCAAAAATTTGTAGGTCTTTGTATGTGTGTGACAGTGGTGCCGTAACCAGGGGAGAGGCATGAAGTTTTCGTTATCATTGATGCAATAATACTTCATGTGGAAATGATTTTTTTTTACTCTTATTGTATGTTTCCAAGTTTTGCGCCTGCTGACAATGGCTGATCCAGAAATTTATATTGGAGGCTGGAGGGGGCTGAGTAGGGCCTTTGAGATAACAAAAAGAGATGGGGGGGGGGGTGAGTTGACTACCCCTTAATTTTTTTAAACGCATATGAATAAAGATGTTGAAAGAGGAAATATTTTTTTTTCTTATGATACCATAATAATGCCATCATGAAATTTTGCATAAATGTTGCTAAAGTAAGACTTAATAACATAAATTTTTTTCAAAAAAATTAATTTCGATTTTGAGCTCTTTTAAATTAAAAATTTTTTTTTCAAAAAAATGTAAAAGAAAAAGGTAGAACTAGGTCATGTCATATATTTTATGAAACCTTATTAAATACAGAACAAAGCACTACCAGTTTTAACTCTTTGAGTCAAATAGTTTTTTAATTACAGCCGTTTAAAGAAAACGTGTCAGGAAAAATTTTCAACTTCGTCAAAACTTTAAAATATTATAATTCGAAAACAAATGAGTGAAAAAATCTAAAACTTTGTATATTTTCTCTGTTGTGGTAATACTCCATTGGAACAAAAAATGAGCAAAATCTAAAAACATGACGTTTTGACCATTGGTTGATTTGATATGGAATTACCCATATATAAATGCACACAGAGAGAGACATTCATTCAGCATCTTGTACAGGAGAGTGACATTACTAGATCCAAGTTTTAGCAACAAGAATTTAATCGAAGGTATAATAGCCATAGAGAAATTGGTTCCGGGGCTGTTAAAAATGCAGTTTTAGACAATCTTAGGTATTTTCTGCATCTGGCAACTATTTTTCATATTAAAGACTACTAGGCAACTATTTTTCATATTAAAGACTACTAGGCAACTATTTTTTCATATTAAAGACTAAGACTACTAAAGCAACTATTTTTAGTAGTGGAAATCAGTAGCAGCCCTGGGGGGAATTTCCCAAGAGAAACATGGGTCTTCGAGGGCCTTCCTTTGGAAAATTTTGAAAATTTACAGAAAAAGGCTAGTTTCTTGTTGATTTCAGAACAATTTTATAGCACTGGCAAAACCGACAAAATCCTCAATTAATATGCATTTGAAAATCATGATGTGTTGCAAACCCGGCCAAATCCTCTCCGTCTGTGAGTTTCAAAACCAGCCATGTCCATATCCGCTAGATGGCGCGACCGATCCAGATCTGGAATGTACCTTTTCAGCTTGCATCAGTTTGTTTTCCTTTCCCTATGCTTCATAGTCGTCGTGTTCTATATTGGTCAGTGGTGCGTGTTGCTTTGTCGATCATGGAAAAGTTTGTGGGTTACAGAATACCGATTTCACTGGAGTCACTGTCCTCAGATGCATAGCTGACGGCTGTGGTGGCCAAAACAAAAACACAACAATGATGTTCATGCTTCAATACTGGATGACTCGTTATGCCCCAACCCATCTAAAAAAAGTGGAAGTCATTTTCCCCATTCCCGGTTATTCATTCATTCCTTCAGATCGTGTTTTCACCCAAATTGAGAAGTTGAAAAAATTGAGACCCTCGTTCAGTCTTCAGAATTTGACGACATTCTCTTGGAAAGTAGAACAGTGTACAAGCCAGGGAGAGACTACTACACTGATCTTGGTTGGATGAGAACCATCAGTACTGACCAAACATTTTGGGTCAAACTGGGAGACTGATGAGCGCTTGATTATCTTGATGGCATCATCTGCTCAAGATGATGGAATCATAGGCGAAGAGGGAGAAAACAGTAGTTATGAAGAACATCAGGAAGAAATGTGTGAGCCTGTTGAAGACGATAATGCTGCAAGAGTATGAGACTCGAGTTCTTGAATGTTGATATTTTGTTTTTTATGTTATTTTATTATGCTTAAAAAATTCTGGTCAGCTGTTCTGGTCTGTTTGATTATTCAAGTTATATTGTCTTATTCTTGAGAGTTATGTTTATCGTACCCCAAAACCCCTATATCAAAATTTGGTACAGCAATTTTTAAGTTCAAATTAGTAGCAAAATCGGCCATCTCCAAAATGAGTTGCAAAAGCGTCCAAATCCAAAATGAAAATATGAGTAAATACCCTCCTCCACATACCACCACCATTTACATAAACATTTTCAAACACCCTTCCCTAATATCACTAAAAACCGAAGAGATTTAGTTTTGACCTTGATTATGCTTGAGGTAACAGTAAAATGGCTTTCGCCAAAAATTTAGTTTTTTGGAGGTGGCCGCCGGTTTTGTAACTGCACAACATATACAGTAGAAGACCGTTATAACGCACACCTTGGGACCAGAGCTTTTGCGTTATATAGATCATTTCACAAATTTTGAAACTAACATTCAGTATATATCTATATATTAGCACTTCAGAATGAGTTTTATCTAATGAGTATTAAAGCACCAGGGTTGGGTTTTTTGCCGGCAAAAAGGTATTTTTGCCGGGACAGTGGAAAAAACCATGGCAAAAATGGAAAAAACTGCAAAAACCTTATTGCAAATAAAGTAGCATTATACAGGGGTGATTGCGTTCCGGTATTTTACCGGATCTCCGGTTTTTTCATCTTGATTTCCGGTATCTTCCTCTTTGAAAATACCGAATCTCCTATATTTTCAGAAACCCCACTTCTGTAAAATTTAGGTTGATGTTTAATGAAAAGCCGAAAGTCCAAATTGAAGACGTTTTGTTTGGTATAAAGCGTAAGCTACCGTCATATTTTACAATCTCTATGGTAATTGTTGAAGAACAGCCGGCTTTGGAGATAGTATAAAGGCTAGATAATAAGAGGAAGGAGGGTTACTTGATACTTTCCCCCATAATATTTTCTTTTCAAAATGTCTAATAGCGTTTCTCTGTTGCATATCTTAATATGCAGATGATGTAACTAGGAGTGCCCATCCCTCCCCCCCCCAGACTTAAATTCTTCTAAATTCATTTTTCCAAAAGTTTCTGTGGCATAATCCTGCCTCATGATCCCCCCCCCCCCCCCCCGACACAAACACACGAAAATCCTTGCTGTAGCTATATTAGAATAAATTGCTAAAATATTTATTCACCAAGATGGCCTATGGCTTTTCTCTGTTGCAGATGCTTATGTAATAGGGTTTGCAGTCCCCCCTCCCCCATAAAATGAATTTAACGACCTATATGTATCGAAGATATCAATATTTGGAGAGCGATATATCGTGGTATTAAAATTCGGATATCGCCCAGCCCTATTGCACAGTGATCATAATACATGCTGTCCCTTTTGTCCCAAACTTAATTAATTGTGAAATCTTTATGCACTTTTAGTAAATGAATAATTAATTATTAAGGATTCAGATACAGTGAAAAAAATTAAACATTCTTTGAAAAATTTTAAAAAAATAAAAGAATTTACTTCCCTCCATGCACATGGACGTATTAAGTCCAATTAAAACTTCGAGTTTTAGCCCCAGCAGATAATAATGTATATGAATAATGTGTACATACAGGTAATGTATATATATATATATGCCCATCAAAAAACTTTTTCTTCTTGGAAAAAAAGTTCAGGTTTTTTTATGGAGTCACAATCACCCCTGATTATATTGTTAATCAAGAAATAGTGACAATGTAATATAAATAATGCACTTTAATATTTTAGTTATTTCTCTCCATGTTACTTCTAATTTATAAGGTGAAAAATAAATAAAAAAGAAATGTTGGGATGGCAAAACTTAAGATTTTAAATGTTTGCTAAAGCAATATTTTCAGAATGAGCCAATTCCTTCAATGGGCAATTCCACGGTGTCGGACGTAGAATTTGCACGAAATTTACCAATAAAAGATTCATATCTTTTAGAGTTAAAATGGATGAACTGAGCCAGTTTTTTTTTCTCAATAATTATGCATGTAGGAACAATATAAAAACTTATAGAATTTCTGAAAAAAAATTCGAACTATAAATATTAAAAATAAAAAACCTCATGGTGTTGGACGTAGATGAAAGGGGAACTGAAAATTGACGTACGTTGAAGTTTCAGCTCAATGAACTGTTTTCAGATTTTTTGACTACTTGAATGTTGAAAAGTAAAGCTGAAATATGAATATTTTTTCCTTTTTCATTAAATTAATTCTCTGATAAATAGCACAAAATTTTTTTCCTTGGTGTCGGACGTAGAATGTGCAAAGCAGACAACATCAAACATGAAATTAACATCTTAAAAAGCTGTTTAACTCTTAATTTGTTTATGGAATTATATATTATGGTATTTTAAAGCATAAAAAAGGGGAAAATATGCATAACAGGAGTCGGTGCAGAATTTTTCCCAGGGCTCCATTTTTTGTGAAAAATTAATTAATTTTTGTGAAAATTGAAATAATTTGAAACTAAAAATTTTATGCAAAAAGAATGTAGGGAGGGGGGGGGGTCATGGCCCAAGTTATGTCATAGAACTTGTTTACAAGGTATGTTTTTCAAGACATTTCTTTGTTTTTCTGACAAAATATTATTCTTCTGGGTGTTCTTGAGGGATTTGAGGGGGGGGGCAGGGGGGATCTCATTGCTTTTGGGGAGATGGACACCCCTAATGTATCAATATCTGTATACCATTCCAGGAAATTTGTATTTTAAGTCTTCACTCATAAAATATGGAAAATAATATAACGAGAACAAGAGAGATTAGACGCATTTTGTCAAGTTTGTTTTATTTTTTTTTACAATCTCTATGTGAACAACAAAAAACTCAATTTCTAGGGTAAAAAGAAGTGAAGATTGATTTGTAGAATTTTAATGAAGAAAAATCTAACTTATTAACAAATAATAGGAAATTTGGATGTTGGTTACAAATTGTTGAAAACGAAACTGAGCATTTCTAAGCACAAACATGGGTTGTTGTGAGTTCACCAAAAATACCTGAGAGTTTTTAAGTGAAAACTGGGGAAGGGAGGAGTGTCATTTTTGAACTGAGAACCCTAATGCTTCTTAAATATTCATAATTTTATACATAACTACTTAACTACTTTAAGCGCTATTGATAAACATATGAGACTCATTTCTTATCTTCAGATATTTTCCCCAGTCAAAATATTGTGTATATGTTCTTTAAATTTATGTTATGTAAAATATAAATACATAATTAGGCATGAATAGCATGTGTGAATTATTTAATTTAACCAGGAATTTTTCGTATACTTATAAACCTAGTTTCAGTTAGGAAAATATTGGTGTCGGGACGTAGAAATTTTTCTGACCATTTATTTAAGCATAGCTAGTTTTTTGAAATTTAATTTAAATGATTATTTTTGATTGCATATAAAATCTTTATTTGCAGACAAAATATTTTGTAAAAATCTCCACTCAGTTTTACATAATATAAGCTTTCAGCCAATTTGGTGTTGGACATAGAATTACAAAAATGCCTTATATGAAAAAATCCCTAAAAATTAAGTTTTACAGCTAAACTGCAATTTTTTTGTATATAACTCTTCTAGAGAGTTCTGAGAAGCATATTTTAGAGAGAATATTTGAAAAATGCGACAATGCAAGTATCAAACAGTCATTCTTAAGTCGTATAAAAAAAGTTACTCGTAAGAACATAATCATAACAACCTGATTTGAAGCTTCAGAACTCTAATTAATTTTGCTTTTGTTGCATTTTTTTGTTATTTCCATACACTTCAGATAATTACCTTCCCGTTGATACCAAAATTGTGAGAAAAAGATTATTTTAAAATTCTGCCACCTTTTCCCCTTTTCTGTGGAATTGCCCCAATGCTGAAACAAAGAAGGTTTACTTAAGCTTAGTAAATTAGTAAAAAGATTGATTTCTAATTATATACATATACATATATTTTATTAATCACTTTTTTTATCCCATTAAGATTTTTAAGCTATTTAATAACAGAATATTTACTTCAATACAGAAAAATATTAACTTTTCCTCACTAAAGAAGTACTACATTTACATGCAGTACAGTAACTAAAGATTTCTGCACACTAGTCGCAACTCTTTAAATGTGTCCTGCAAGTTCTGCTGCAATAGAGAGATATTTCTCAAATTTTTCTTTTGTACAATCAAAAATACGAAACCATTTGTCAGTTGCTTCTCTCACGAAACTAGTTTATTGCTATGCCATGCTTAAACAACAAATAGGTTTTGATGAAGATGGTATAGACTATGATAATTTAAGTGATATTTCAATTTAAAGAAATGTGTATTTTGCTTTTTAATTACTTTTATTTCTTTTATTTTATAGTTGTATCTTGATTAAGTATACTTCATATAGATATTTTCTGTAAAAAATGCTATAATAAACAAGCTAATTACATTTTCATTGTAAGTTAATTATTTGTCTTAAATGTTACAAACTGAAATTTTATGTTAATGTTTAAAAATTTAGAAGTAAAAATGCTCCATAACTTTAAAAGTAAGTTAAACCTTAATTTTTTTTAAGCTATAAAAAAATTAAATTAAAATTTTATCAAAATCTTTTCATGTTTTTACTTTTATATAAAAGGAAAAAAAACTGTCCATAAGTTGTTAACACAAAATCTATTTTTGCCACTTTGGCAAAAACTGGCAAAAACCTATTTTTGCCGGGCGGTAAAAACCGTGGTTTTTTCCACGGTTTTTTCCGCCCCCGGCAAAAACTTGCCAACCCTGTAAAGCACCAATATTACAATTAGTTATTCACAAATAAATATGTTTCACAATCAAAATCCTGCACTTCTGCTGGCTTCATGGTTTGCATAGCAGCTGCATTTTCAAGAGTCATCTGGTATTTTCTGTTTACTAGTAGTACTAATTTTCAATTTATAAGCTTTGAAATAAGATGGAAAGATGAAAAACTTTCAAAATTTAATTTGCCTTACAATTTTTATTTTTGCGAAGTAAAACAGATGGATTTTTTAAACTTCAAAACCTATTGTTTACTCCTGAAATGTAGTGCCGTTTATAGAAAATTGCGTTATACAGGTCGGCGTTAAAACGGTCTTCTACTGTATTGACTTCTATGAAACATTACTCTTGAAATTAGTAATGTTGCAAGTTTCATTTGTTATTTCAACGAATATTTATTCAAAAACTGCCTAATGACTTGCAAAATGGTTTCTGCTCGATCTTAGATGTCATAAATGTGATTTGATGTCAGTAACATGTTACAATGTATTTAATATTGAGCTATTGAAATGAAATGATTAATTTATGTATTTCTCTTTCTTCAAAGTGATCTCGTAATGGCTTGGCGCTCGTGAACATGAGAACAAAGAGGATTTTGCTTTGATTCATAAAGGAAACAAACAATGGTACAATTTTATTCATATTTTAATCAAAGCATAAGTAAACTTAGATAACGGCTTGTAATTCAGTGTAGATTTCATATTAAATCAACTAATTTCTAAAGAAATGCATCTTAATAGTATCTTACAAAATGGTTTCGCTCAATGATGAACGTCGTTATTATGGATATGAAGTAATAGGGATTTGATTTCAATAATTTCTTGCTATGAACTTAATACTTTGCTCGTTAGACAAAATGTGATTTCTCTGTTAACTAATAACTATTTCTGCAATAGTTATTATATTTAGCTTCCTATATAGTGTATCTGTTTCATTTGAGTAAAATTGCAAAATTACAGACAGGAGCAAAATATGGTATTTTCTAGAAGAAAAATAATTTATGCATTTTTCTTTTTCAAAATGCAGGTACCTATTGACCAAATTATGTTTTTAAACAGGAGTATATTCATCTGATGCAGATTCTTACCTTTTTGAATTATAAAACAGTTATCAAACAATCATTTTTTTCCTTCTAGCTTCTGCTATTTAATAGAGTTCTGTGTAACGGAAGTCTCAAATTAAATAATTCACTCATCATCCTTTAAAAGATCTGTCAATCATGTTTTTATTGCTGAATTGCTTCATGACTTTCAGAAAAATAACATGTAGATTTGATTTTCTTGCCAGTTCCAGATATTGTCACATGCTTAAGGATAAATACTGAAGTATTTAAATCAAAGTATTATGTGGGGTGCAGTAGCTGTGAGCAGCAACAAACGCTCCAGGTTAAAGTGCTTATATGTTGAGGATTTTTACTGCTTGATATTTGTTTTTATTCTTGAGATTTTTTCTCCATTTGCAGAAAGATGTCCAATCTATTTTAATTTATTACAGTTCTACTTTTTGAAACTATTCTAGATTGTTTATCTGTGTAATTATTCCTAGGCTGTTATGAAACTTGATCCTCAACTTGAATTGGTTTTGTATCATACTATAATTTGAGAATTTTCCTGTAATAAGCAGGTCGTGCATTCAATTCTTGAATAATACTTTTTAGGAATTTGTCTTACTTCTATTCTTGATGTAATATTATGAAGCAATCATAGCTGAAGTATTTTTTTTTTTATAATAGATGGTCACACCTTAGTGTAATATACAACAAAAAAAGAGTTAAAGAGAATAAGCTATTGATAACAGCTAGTTTACTATTGTACCTGTTAAAGAATATTTTAATTAATAACATGTTGAGAAGCAAAATATACTAATTATTTTCTGAATAGTATGGATACCTATTTAGAACTATTGTATGCCATTCCATTAGCATTGTTATGGTGTTGCATTCAAATTTTAAATTAAGTTTTTCCTCCCCAGAGTCTAAAAACTGTTTCTGGTGTCCAGTTGCAGAGACTGAAAATTCCTGACTGAATGGCACATAGTAGAGGGAATTGGTTTTATTTACTGCCGTTTCCTCTGCTTATGCTTTTCGGTTTTTCCCGAACTTGAAGAGTAATTACTGAATCAACGGAAGTGTGGGTATGTTTGATCTTTAAAATTGTTACTTTCTTATGGATGCTATTCTCTATTGTTAATCTGTGTAATTGGAAACTTGGGTTACTCCCAGACTGTTGTGAAATTTGATTCTCAACTTGAATTGGTTTTGTGCCATACTATATTTAGAGAATTTTCTTGTAATACACAGGCAATGCATTTAATTCTTGAATAATCTTTCGTATGAATGTGTCTTGCTTCTATTCTTGATATAATCTCTATTATGAAGCAATCATAGCTAAGTAAATTTTTTATATAATACATGGTTACACCTTGGTGTAATAGATGACAAAAAAAGTAATAGCAAATAAGCTATTTATAACAGCTATTTTACTATTGTACCTATTGACAAAATATTTTAATTACAAACATGTTGAGAAATAAAATATATTATTTTTCTGAACAGGATGAAAAACAGTATTGTGTCCATTAGCATTGTATAATATTGTTGCTTTTAAATTAAATTGTTTTTTCTTCCCAGAGTCCAAGAACTATTTCAGGTGTCCAGTTCCAGAGGCTGGAAATTCCCGACTGAATGGCACATTGTAGAGGGAATTGGCTTCATTTGCTGCCATTAACTCTGCTTGTGCTTTTCGGATTTTTCTGAGCCTGAAGAGTAGCTACTGAATCAACTGAAGAATGGGATTCTCTCTCTCTCTCAACATTCCAGGGTCCCCATACTTACTACAACATGGAAATTAACCAGTTGGATGAGGCCTTGAAGACAGTTCTGGTTTTTTGATTCAGACCAGGAGCCAAGCAACCCCTGATCCAGTAGTCCCAAAAGTATCAGTTTGGCATGGGAACTTGTACTTTAACCATGGATATATTTAACAAGCCCTGGTCACCACTAACGATCACTGAGGTCTTCAATCGTCTGGAATAAATTCTGGAACACATTTTTTTATTTGTGTTATACAATCAACTCTCAATATCTCAAATATTCCTTGAGGGGCTGTGGTAACTTCCCATAACTTGAAGTTTGAACCAGTCTGAGATTTGAATGTATTATATATTTTCACTAAACATAATGAAGTGTAACCAAAAGTGTGGGGAATTAGTGTCATTGAACCCCTTAATTTCCAATGACTGGCACAACTAAACTTTTTTTGTATGTGTGTGTGTGTGTTTTTTATAAATAAAGGTTTTTTTTTTCTCTCATATCACTTCTTTAAAAACCTCTCTCTCTCACTTTACACAACCTTTATAGAAATGTATAAAGCAGTTTTACTCCAGGTGTGGGAGCTTCTTTGAACAGGGCCCAATATAGGCTGATTTTGCTACCGTTTTTCGGTACCTTCACAAAAGTCTTGTTTTGAAATCGGTACTTTCACAAAAATCAAATAATAAAATCGGTAGCTTCACAAAAACCTCGAAAATTTCACAAAAATTAACATTTAAAAAAATATAAAATTTGTTTCTCTGTTTAAAACAAAATTTACTCATAAAATAAAATCTAAGCAGGTTTATATGAACAGTCGCTTAAATAGAAACCTTTTTGTAGTATTTTAACTAATTTTTAGCTGTTTCTCGCCTAAGTGTATTTATGCAATATTATCGCAATCTTTCAACATCTGTTTTGGGAAACCGTTTTTCTCATAATTTCCTATATTGTACACAGTACATAGCCCATTAAGCTGAAATTACGATGATATTTTTCATACTTCTTAGGTTTTTAGCCACCCCCCCCCCCCCCCCTCCCCAAGAAACGAAATCTGTTAAAAGTAATACTGGATGACATTTACACTTTTCGAACTAAAATTTCACTTGTTCTACTTCTCTTTTACAAAAATTAGGATGCCTCTAAAATTTCACAAAAACAATGCTGATAAAAAAAAACTTTCACAAAAATAGAATGATGCAATACTTTCACAAAAATAGAATGATGCAATACTTTCAAAAATAGGTAGCGAGAAAAAAATCCTGGATTGGCCCCTGTTGAACATCCTATGCTTTGCTCAGTGAGTCATCATCACAAGTAATCCCTTTTCCTTGATACCTCATTGCTATTTTTTTTTCATGTCCTGATATCTTACCCAAGGGTGCCTCTAGGGTCAGGGACTCAGCTGCATTCCATGTAGTCTAGTAATCAAAGCTGATGTCATTAACCCACATAATCCCTGATCTGGGCCAAAGGGAAAACCGAAGATTTTTGTATTGCTATACGGTTATCCTAAGGCTTCATGTTAAAAGTAAAGATGCTTTTGAAAAAAATAATGGCATCAACTGCACCACCTGCTTAGCAAGATTAAATCAACTTTATTAAAAGAGTTTTGTTTATAACCATGTATCAAATTTCTGTTTCATTAATCACAAAGTAAAGATTACATATTTTGAAATGGTGCCTATATTTTTTGTAGCTATAAATAAAATTCTTATATCCAAGTCTATGTGTCTGTATATTTAGTTTTTTCGACTAAATAGTTATATTTTTGCGAACCCTCAAATTTGCTACTTCTGTGTGATATCTTACAAGTGTGATAAAGTTACATCAATTTATAAACTTTATTTTTGCTATAAAGAAGCCAGAAAGGAGAGGGACCATTTTAATCAGGTGAAGTCTGGTTGCTAATGTAGCAGATAAGCATTAGTTCAGTTATGTTTGATTAAATATGAGTAGAAGAAATTGTCTCAGACGTACAGTTCATCAATTGTTTGTATCCTTATATATTATTTCTGTAGCCTGTTTTTGGTTTCTACGCCAGATTTTCCTCAATTCTTGATCGATTTCTTTGATTTACACCTTATTGTAAAGCTTATCGTGCAGGCTACTGACGAAAAATAGACCCACGGTCTAAAAATCGTTTTTTCGGACAAAAAACCTGTTTTAGAGAACCAGAATGAGGTTTTCGGTTAAATTTATAACTTTAACTTGTACTGTTACCGACAGAGCTGAATAGCTTGATCGGCAGAGCGTTTGACTGGTAACCAGGAGAATGCGAGTTCGGGCCCACGTCCGGACATTCTGCATCAAAAAATTAGAAAAATATCGCGCATTACAATGAATAACAAATATGAGGGTATACATGAGGTAGAAACGCTCCTAGCTGTTATGAAAACTTGATGCAACACGGAGCTAAATTGATACTTAATTGTAAGGGTTTTTTTTTTTTTTAAGCTTTGGCTCCAGGAAGAAAATTAAGGCATAATATAAGCGAAAATATATGTATCAGGTTTAAGATTTCAGACTACATTGGAATTGTTTTTTGTTCAGTAAAATATAATAAATCGTATGTTGAAATATAGATTCTTCTAATGAGTTTCTGACTCTTTGTACACATAAAAAAAATACTACCTCAATTTAAAGGGTAATACATATATTTTTCTTCTTTTTGCAAAAAAAAAAAAAAAAAATAGCGTAACAAAATTTTATTACATTTGAAAAGCTACGCTAAAAAAAGAACTTAGTTCAAATTATTTTGCATTTTAACCGTGCTGTTAAATGATGAACACGTCCTGCCATCTAAGTTATAACGGTTTAAACAGCCTGCGATAACAAATTGTAAAAATTTTCAAAAATAAAAACACTTCTCGGCAAGGAAAAAAAAATTATCTGTGGGATTTTTTTTTTCGGTAAAGCGTTCGGCTATAAACTGTCTGAACTTTGGGCCAGTTCGGGCTGTCCGACATAATAGCAAATTTACAGTAGTATTACGCAGTACATGTACTCATAACATACAACAGATAACACACGTAATAAAATAAATGCAGTGGGAATGCTTTTTGGTGTTTCGACTCCTTTATGCAGGCTACCGTTATCAGTCAGATAAGTTGACTGCTAATCGAAGGGTGTTCTTCCCCTTTTTTCTAAGCTTTGACTCCGTCCAGACCACTGAGCATAATGTAAGCATAAAAAAAAGTATTAGATATCCCTCAAGGGAATCCTTTTTGTGCAGAAAAACATTTTCATTGTATGCTGAAATGTAGATTTTTCTATAATAGCAGTGTTCGACCTTTTGTACAAATGAAAAAACTATACGCCAGATCTTCCTCATTCTTTAATAAAATTCCATGTTTTACGAATAATTTTAAATCGTTTCATGCTGGCTAATGAAAAAACATAGACACATGATCTTATGATATTTTTTCGGCGAAAATTTTTTACAGTGTTTTATTACGCATTCCTTCAATGAATAGCATTCGAAAAGGAAGGCACAGTTGCTAGGTTTGTTGGAGCGTCGTATTGTTAATCAGAATGGCGCCAGTTGGAATCCGAGCCACTAAATATCTCTTTAATGTTTCTTCTGTTTCCGTCAGATGCTCACATGGGCAGGACTGTATTTGCCACAACCTGTTTTTTCACATGCAAAATTACTGGTTTTTCACGTGTCACTCAGCCACACTTTTAATGATATTTATATCTGCATTGAAAATACGTACAACCAAAAGGGGAGCGAAGGTCAAATTATCACAACGTTGTATTTAACGAGGATTTGTTACTGATGTCTTCAAATTACATGCCTTGTCTTGTGCGCTTACTTTGTTCCGTTTACTTTTTTCGGTTTTTCTTCATAATATTCTTTCTTTGAAATTTTTAAAGAGCGAAATGCCTTATGAAACGATTCGAAGTACAGTGCGGAGTTCCGCACGGGTCGACTAGTATTTATATATTACAGAGGATATGTTTCTCTTTTGAAAATGAACACTAATGAAAGGTATAATGAAATATTAATTAGAGAAACTAAGCATTAGTTTCTGACTAATTGATGAGTAGGAGAAATTGTCTCAGTCAGGCAATGTTCATCAAGGACATGCTTATTTATATATTAGAGAGGATATGCTTTTCCCTTTTTTAAATCAATACATGAATTGTAAATAGAGCTCACTCATTTTCGCTTTCTCTGTTGTAATTTCTTAGTTTTCCAGATTTTGTTTATTTTCCAAACATTGGCAAGGTTTAATTTCAAATCAATACTTTTATTGATAAAGACAATGTATAGATTAAAATTAAAAACTGTTGTGTAACATTTGTTTATCACTTCAAATTTTCTGAAAAATTGAAAAAAGTAATATATTTTTATGGTTGTGCTAACAAAGGGCGTACCACAACTATGGAACCTGGGCCAAATTGAAAATATCAAAAAGAGATTAAAATTCATGATTGATATTTCTAAGTTCCACCAAAATGGAAGGGATCGGTGTAGTACATTCTGTCAAGAGGCCGCAAAATAAAGGATAAAGTATAATATAGTTAAATAGAAATGAAAGAGACTAATTAGTTAGCAAATATTTTATTGATTTCCTCCCCCATTTTGCGGATTTATATGTCGTGTATTTTATTCATTTTCTCCCTTATGGAGAGAAAAAATTTTAAATATAAGTTTTTATTTATTTATTTATTTTTTTTTTTTTTCTAGTGACTCAAGAATTTAAATGGAATATCAACGTCATTTTTTGCTGGTGCGGAGTAGAGATGCGACAATGCATTAGCATATCGGTCAGCGGCCACTTTAACAATTTTTTTCAGCCGATTTTTACCGATTAATCTGCGAAAAGATGCCACGAAGTGCCCACGGTTACATTCATACACATATATGATCAATAAAGACTGGGATGCCTCGGAAAATTATATTTCTTCTAAGGCTGCCGCGAATCGAAAAAGTTTGGGAACACCTGCGCTATGGGATAGAATCGAAACCAAAAGTGAAACTTTTCGGAAAACGATGGACCGCGTTTCTATTCCCTAGTTTTGAATATATGAAAAAGAAAAAAAGCTACATTTTAATTTAAAAATGTAGATTTCACATGTTAAGAGCATCTGTTAAATAAGTGGAGACAAAACCAGAAAGTTAGAGAATGATGAAGTTTTTTCAACAAACACTACCTTTATGTTGGTATGATGAATATGATTTTTGAGACTTTGATACTAATTTATATACCTGAAATTATTTTCGTTAGTAAATATTGGGCAAAATTTGACTATATTTAAAATTAAGCTGCCCAGCCACCAGAAAATAATGTCAATGCTTTATTGAAGGTATTTAATAAACGCCCTTTCATAATAATCGAAGCTTTCTTTTTTATTACTAATTTAAAATGGAAATATTTTCTTAGTTACTCCGTAAAATTACACATACAAATGTCTATGTATGCAGGCAGTCGAGGAGGGGGGCGGGGGAGGGAATAACAGTTGCAATTTGACCTTGAGCTCACAGATTGGTCCTGTAAACAAGATGCCTGTTCAAAATTTTGTTTTGCGATTTTTTTTTTTTAACTATGGGATTTTAGGAGTTTACTAACGAAAATTTTTTCTAGCATTTCATTTGCATTGGGCAGCGAAAAAACAAAGAAATAAATGCAAAAAAAAAAAAAAAAAAAACTGATCTGATCAAAAAAAAAAAAAATTTTCTTCGTACTGAAATGAGAAGTTTATATTAAACAAAGTATAGAATACGCAAATTTGCTATCCATTGCAAATTTTATTAAGGAACGGCTCCAAATGGGGACGGGTACCCCCCCATTTGAGCTCAAGAGCAATATGTGACACGACCCCTCCCCCCCTTTTCTGAATAACCCCCTCTAAAAGCAGAAGTTGGATCCGCCCTTGATTTATGCATTGCTCTGACTGATTCGAGCACTTTATTATGTAAGCATGTATGTAAGTTTGTAGCAATGTGTCTTTTGTACCAAAGGCCCGCCATTTCAAATTTTCTGGAATGGAGGGAGGGGGATAATGTCCCCCCCTCCATTCTAGAAACTTACATTATAAGTGCTCGAATCAGTCAGATTGTGCGCAATGCATTTAATTAAAAAAAAAAAAAAAACCCACCAAATTCGTACAAAAATGCCCAATTTCAGAAACATTTCAAAAATCCAGGGGGAAAGGGCAATTGAATCCCTGATCACCCATATGACGAGCATGGTTGTATGTGTTGGGGGGGGGGGATTCATGGGACAGAACTGCGCTGCCATTAAAATTTTCTTTACAGGTATTTTGGTTTCGTTCTTGGGGGGGGGAGGGGTATCACACTCTTGAAGGAAAGGGCACCCCTGCAGATCATGGAACAAACTTTGCCGTTGATTTTTTTTCGGGGGGTTGAGGAGTATTTAAAGGAGTCTTTTTCTTTCATTTATGGTGTCTCTTTTTTTGGGGGGGGGGACTTTGTACAGATAGCTCCAATGAGTTATTACAGTCCCTGTATGAAAAGTTTATGACCCTATATGACTCTACCATAAGCATATTAATCAACTAACATATAACCAAATTTCACGGTGAAGTTATAATAAAACACGTAACTGCATTTAAACTGTGTTGCTTGTTTGTTTGTGGCTTATTAGTGCTTGCTTTTCAAACGTGGTACCATTCGATTTTTTAAAAATAATTTTTCATGTTTGCCTCTTATGTAACATTAAAAATATTTTTAAATTAATTAAAACGAATTGGATGAATAAAACACAATTTAGGAATGGTTCTTAAATTCAATTATAAACTAATATATTTAAATCATTAAAAATAAAAAAATGTTTTTGCTAAATGTTTTTTTTTCTTAACTGTACACCATTAATGAAGTAACTTAACTTGATCCGTAACGATTGTATCAAAAGAATTGCTTCATTTTGCTTATCGCCAAATAGGGCGATAAACAAAGGAATCTAGCAACCTTTTTCAAATATGGCGGCTGGATTTCGCTGTATTTAACGGACGGTCAATGATACCTTTGGCAAATTTCCAGTCATGAAAAGTCGCTAAGTGCGACGATGAAGAATCGCGCTCTTTACTGAGTATTTTCAAGAATTCGCATAGACTAATAATAAGAGTAGACCGAGCTATGGCAACCCTTTTGCTGCTCATAAACCAAACCATGTGACTGGTGGATATCCTAGCAACAGCGGGCCATAGACTAATAATAAGAGTAGACCGAGCTATGGCAACCCTTTTGCTGCTCATAAACCAAACCATGTGACTGGTGGATATCCTAGCAACAGCGGGCGTTAATCGTAGCAGACGATCAACGCCACAGCGAAATAAAATAAATAGAATTTATGGAACACAGAAGAATGATCTTTTATGGAGTCCGATTTGTAAATTTGTTATTCTAAGTTGTAAATATTTTGTTAATATAGTGAGTTTTTCGTTTAGATAGTATTGTGCATTTCTTTAGTCAATTTCAATAACTCTCTAAGCAATAAAAGATGCAAGCGACCAAGAAGAATCAGCAAACGGTAAGATTTTTACCTACAGTTTCAATTTAAGATACCGATTAGTACATTTTTGCGTTAACGCAAAACGTTTACGCCATTTCGTTCACGCCAACGCTGACAGCTCGAAATGAAATAAAAGTTACCGAAAACTGATCAAAAACTATTACTAATGTCAAAATAATGCATAACTAAAAGAAAAACAGTTCAATCTCTGCACCTGGAAGTTTTTTTTAATGAAAACACATTGTCTTAAAATACATGTCGAGTGCCAAACTATAGATAATGCTGCCATCTAGCAACCATGCTGCCAAAGTCTTCGCCAAGCCCTTCCACTAGTCACATGATACATCTATGAACCAATTTTCTTCATCAGCAAGAATGAGAAAGCTCGGTCTACTCTTATTATTAGTCTATGAGAATTCGTTATCATTTTTCTCTGTTGTCTATATTCTGTTTTGGTTCTGCCGGGAAATTGAAAAGCGTTTCTACTTAATGAAATTCTGAGGTGAGAAACATTTATAGAAATTAGTTTCACGCATAGCTCAGAAATGAATAATTTTGACTCTTTTTAAGCTGTTGTGCTTTTTTTTCTGTAACGTTTTATTTTGAGAGACATTATGGATGAAGGTCGCCAAATTATTTGGCTTCGGCTCAGACGCGACATTTCTGACTAACTATAGTAATAAAGAAATAACTGAAGCCTAAATCAAAAGGTATGGTTATTAAATGACAAACAAAATTATGTAAAACGTCCCTTAACGGACACCCCCAATTTCTTCGAGTACAAGTCCCACATAGATTTTTCCTTATTATTCACTCTGAGTAACGGACATTCAACGAAAAAAAGAAGCAATTGCTACATTAAAACTTTCTTGAAGTTAGCCATACACAATATGATAAAATTTACAAAAAGAAAAGTTACATTCTCATTACCTTAAAATCCATCAAAATAACTAGGGATGCACCAGATATCTGGTTTCTGGCTGATTTTTTTTACTATCCTGTATCCCGCGATATCCATTCCGACTGCTCCCCAAAATACAGGATATCCGGCTGGTTATCTAGTAATGTTGCAATTGTTATCCTGTGTTGATGTAGGGGATATCTGGTGTATATGAAGGGGGTTTAATAGAAAATTTCCAATTTTTGTTAAACCTTTTGAATGTGATGTAATAACTTTTCATGTTTCCTTCGTTAACCATTTTGAATTTTTCACGTTTTCTAATTTAAGTTTGATTTTCTTCAGCTGAAAAAAAAAGTAGTTAAAATATTACATAAAAAATAAGCGTTACAAATCCTCATGAATCACATGCGGCAAGAAAGATTCAAAAGAACTTGTAAAAATTACAGCATTTTTTTTTTTTAAATTGAGCAATGACAAATTGCTTATTGCCCTCACTTAACCAAAGTTGATATTGTCATGACAACCGTTGTTTTCAATATTTATTTACAGAGTGAAATTTTTTTCGTCATAGTTCCAAATAGTCAGCAGTTTGATTTTATTCATACTTTTTTCTGGGCTTAACTCAAGCGGACTTTGCATTAAAAAAGGTGTTTTTTTTTGTAAAATTACGTTTTTCAAGAAATAGCACTGATATAGATGAATTTAAACAACAAAACTAGTAAGGTCCTATCGCAATTTGTGTTTACGAAAAACATAATTTGAATTCAAGATGTCAAAATTCAAATGATTTTATTGTGTTTATTTTATTTTTAAGCTATCATTATCTACTTTCTTGAAGTACCTATGATTATCCTAATCATTCGGTAGCTATTAAAATTGATCATCACAGAATTATTAAAATTCAATTTCTAAGTTATTTTATTTATTGTGTTCTTTTATTTTTCGTTTTTGTACTTAATAAATGCAATATGTTTACTTTTCAGCGATTATAATGGCCGTAGTAACAAATAACATAAAATTAATAAACCATCCAATCTTGACTAAATGTTTGTCTATATTCGGGACAAACCTAACTTGTTTTTGTGTAGCGATCGCGACTAGGTTAGATTTGCTCCTTGATACAGAAAATGTTGATTCTCAACTGGTGGTCTGGCAGACTGATACCTGTGCGCAGAAAAATTTGCCCAGTCCTCAGAGATTTTTGCTTTAATTTTGAATTCAAATTATGTTTTTCGCAATAACGAGCTGCGACAGGACCCTACTCGTTGGAGTTACTGTTTCTAGAAATCATAGGCGGCTGGTGTCTCAAAAAAGTGTGGGGGGGGGGGGCAAAAGCGATGTGAGTGCGTGGGCTGGGAGCAACACCCTTCAAGCTTCTTTTCTTTTTTGCATAATCGAGCGGTACCATTAGATTTTAACTACATAACAGATAAAATGACCTCTTATAAAATTCAGTTCACAGTCATAGGCGGATTTAGGCTGTAAATTCCGAGGGTGCCACACCACGAGTCGAGGGAGGGGAAAACCCAAAGAGCGACAGGGGATCCCTCAGTGGCGCCACCAGAAAATAAAAAGAGGGAGGGAGGTCTGATTTTGCTCCCCCCTCCCTAGTGATGTAAAATACCTGGGTATTTATTTTTAGGGGTAAATAGCCAGGGTATATACCCGGGTAAATACCCAAAATGGGTATTTACCCGGGTATTTATTTCAAAAATTTATATTCAACTAAAATACTTTTCTGTCTGTATTTCACTATGTATATATATAACTAATAATATACAAAACAAATTTTTGCCCAAAAATTGTATTTTGATCACATATTTAAAGAATTATTGTGTGAAACAACTTAGCAATCTAATATGATATTCATATTAAATGTGTTGGATATGCCTAATCAATGTCCCCATCTTTCTTTTTTATTTTTCACTTTTCAAAGCAAAATTTGAAGTTTTACCAGTAAAAATACAAAGTGAGTGACAAACTTACGCCTCCTAAATACTAAATGTCTATCGCATTCTCCCTTTTAACATAGAGCAAAATGATCCTAGTAAGCATATTTTCAGTCTTCTGGCTACTGCCAACTATCGAAGATTGAAAGCATTAGAAATTAAAAGCTGAGAAAACAATTCGTTAACTTCTAAATTTAAATTTTAAAATTAACCAATTAACAATTTGATTTGAATTGTTTGGATCCATTGTCATAGCAACACCATCCATGTTTTGCTGTCAGGTTAGTAGCGTTGTTTGTATACCAGCGGAGGATCACTTTTAAAGCAAATGTAATAGGCATAAACTGATTACAACTCAAAGCCGAATTTAACTAGTAGTATGATATTATGAAAAATCAATGAAAAGTTGTGCTAGTGCCATCTATGTGACAAAATTAAACTTAAATTCCTTTGCTTTACCCCATAAAAAATTAAATTATATTGTCATCCTATTTAAGTTTTAGAATAGTTCATTCTAAATTCTGACAGTTTTTTTTTTTTTTTTTGATAAGATTTCATTACGCCTTAAATTAAAGAAATTATAATATATAAATTTTTATATTTTTAATCTTTCATTTTACAGTTTATGTTTTAAAAAGAAAATCATCATCTTTTGATACCACTTAAAAGTTTTTTTTTGGCAAAATGAGCAATTATTAGGGGATTTACCCTGCCTTAGGATAAATACCCAAAAAAATATTTACCGTCCCACCTGACATCACTAATTGGGTGTATTAAAAATAGTTGGAATAAATTTTCATCATAAAGTACTGGGGAGCAAATGCAAATGAGCAAGGCTACAGAAAACAATATTTTTTTTTTGCTTATTAATGTGAAAACTTTCTATATTTGCCACGTTACCACTTAAACAGCAATAAGATAAATAAATAAATAACATCATAGTCTTAATAACTTCTCAGTAAATTCTTCCAAGCATCCCTCATGCTTCCTTTTTTTTTTTTTTTTCATTTTGGATATGACTAACCTAGATTGTAATTTTGAAATCCTGAAGTTCATCATTGAATGGCTTATACTTGTCCAATTATGACATTGAAAAAAAAGATTCTTTGGTTCACGATATGTTTCTTCCACAATTTCATCAAGTCTTGAAATAAAAAATGTTATGAACTGTGTAATACATATGTATGTATCAGTTTTACCAATTATTTCATACTTAGATTTAAAAAAAAATTTCAGACCCATTTTTTGCATTTTTTTTTGTAAAATACCCAATTTTGGGGTATTTACCCAAACCTTATGTAAATACCCAGGTAAATACCCAAAAAATATTTACCTACCCACTGGGTATTTACCCGATCCACATCACTACCCCTCCCTCATATGTTAGGGTGTCTAAAACAATTATTAGGAGAGAAGGTTGTTTTCATGAAAATAAAGCTGCGTTGTAGCTCTGAAAAATACAAATGACCAAACCACTGTCTGACCACGGCTGCTAAGTTATGTGAGAGTTATGATTGTCAATAATCAACAGAGTTGGATATTCTATGCTTGGTTTAATTCATTCAACTAGTCATTTGATCAACTAGAATAATAGCCCCTGGTCACCCGCTTTTGAAAGATACATCCCTTGATTCAATGTGTCCTTTAGCTTCAGAGGAGAAGCGTAAGGTGGCATGGAAAAACACACAGACAAATAAGCGTTTACAGGATTTAATCAAATGGACAACATAGTTACTTTAATAAATTCTGAAACACGGGCAATAGGCAAGCTCGTCATCTTGCCCCACGTTGCTGCCCAGACTGCCTGTTTGAACTGATTCTTCTCCATTGCCATAAAAAAGGCGATTAATTGACATTTATTCATGGTAATCAGTAGTATTTAAACTAAGTTACTCATAAGTACTAAAGAGACACGATATATTCTATATGTATCCGTAGGAGAGCTTATTTACACATACATAAAAGTTATACCGTGGCAACGTTAAACAATCAGAGCTTCAGAACTAACACAAATATGGCCATTTCAGCGTCTCTATGCTATTGCTGATAGAACAGCGGATAGGAGAGCCAGTAGCATGCAGTTGATAGTTACCTAGTTTAAAACGAAAAAAATAAGGCATTCGTCATCTTGCCCCGGTCTCACCTATGTGTCCTAGAAAATATTTTGGACTTGAGCGGGCATCTACCTCCTGGTGCGTTTTCCTGCTATGACGTCATCAAAGATGGCGGCAGCACGCTCTCATAAATACTCATATCTATGTTAATACTTGACAGATTTGCATGAAACTTGCAAATTTTTTACTATTTGTGTGGATCAAAAAATTACAAACCTTGCTGTTTAATGCATCCCGTAGAATAGAAAGATTTATTTCCAATGCATTAGTTGGAAAATAAGTTTGATTGTAAAAGAGAAAAATTTGGCAAAGGATTTTTTTATGTTAAGTGGTTTGAAATGTCTCCTAAAAATAATTGAAATCGATTTTTAAATTGTTTTTTTTCTTCTTTTATGTTCAACCATCAACATCTGATGGGTACTGCTCAAAAATAGTATTCAAGCAGTTTGTGTGAAAAATATTTATTTACCGTTTTCACTTAGTAGGACTAACTAATCAACCAGAACATTTGTTATTCGCTCCTTTTTTGGCAATGCTCACAATAACCGTAGAGCGCATTGTTGTTCTTCCAATTTCCAATTATACAGTTATATGATGTGTAGTGAAAAATGCAACAGAGGGTGGATTTTGAGAAAGATACAAATATAAGCATGTGAGGGTATATTAAGAAAAAAAAGTTTGTAGCAGAATGGGAGATAACACAATATATACCGTCTGATGAAATGCATTTTGAGAGCTGATTCTGTTATATCCGCCACGATTTTTCTAAGAAGCAAACTCGCATATTAGATGCAAAGGTTTTTTCAGGGTTTTGATTTATACTATAAAACTAACCCATTTGATAATGCTTTCTAGTCCATTACACAATATATTAACAAAGTATTAAACTTATTTAAGACATGTATCAAAACACTGCTCAAAGCACAACACCAGTAAAAATCTTAGTATCATTCATATGCATCATTTCATCGTAACAAAGCACAAAACTTAGGGGTGCTACTGGGAAAACTGCTAAAAAGAAGTCGAACAGTTAATCTCACTGCATCATACAAATAGCTCAAGCTAGTTCATATGATATGCAAGAATTCTTTCAGTATGAACTATATCTAAAGACTGTTCATGGTTTAATGATAAAACCACAAGTAAACTGCATTGTGAAAAGAAATAGAAGCATCTTATGTTAGCATCAGAGATGACAATGACACCTTGTTCATGTCTGACGAATAAATCTCTTGTACAGTGAACGTCCTAAATTCTTTTTGAAAGATAGAAAATGAAAAGAAAATCTTTGGCTAAGTAGTTTTTTCTTTTTCGTAATGTATTGGGAGCATCACAGAAAAAATGTTATCGCAGTTTTCTTCTTAAAATATCTGGGATAGTGTAGAGACAGAGACAGAGGTCGAAATTAGCATCAGCTACTTAGGTGCCATTGGCAACCAATATTTTTTTCTTAGGTGCCGTTATGCTTTACTTGGTTGCAATTTGCAAATGCGTTCAATAACATGCTGAAATTTATACTAAGTTATAATATGCATGAAAACAAGCTGATATATATGTACTATGCATTAAAATAATGCATTTTGGAATCACCTGCTAAGTTTATACAAGTACCATAATTACTATTAACTCAATTTAGTGACATAAAACCAAAAAAAAAAAAAAATTATAGATTTTAGAAGTATTAAAAATATTGACAAGATGCAAAAGGATTGCAATCTCGAACACGATACGCAATTTCCACAAAGTACAAGTTTAGTGTTGGAATGCTTTCGAAAATAAATTTACTCATTAAAAAGAAAAACAAACGCAGAAAATAAGTTAATCTGAAGTGGCATGCGACTAATTGTCCAAAAATATTAATATATTTACAAGATGCAAGAGGATTGAAAGGTCAAAAGCGAGAATACACTTCCCGCAAAGCAAGTGCTCATTGTCCGCATGTTTTGAAAAAATAATATATTATAAATTAAAATAAAAAAGAAAATAAGCTAACCTAAAGGTAGCATATGTAAAAACAAATTCTAGATTTTAAAAGTATTAAAACATTGACAAGATGCAAAAGGATTGCAATCTCAAACACGATACGCAATTTTCCACTAAGTAAAAACAAGTTTAGTGTTGGAATGATTTTGAAAATTTTTTATTCATTTAAAAGAAAATCAAACGCAGAAAATAAGTTAATCTGAGTGTCATGCGACTAATTGTCAAAATATTAATATATTTACTTACAAGATGCAAAAGGATTGAAAGGTCCAAAACAAGAATAAATTTCTCACAAAGCACGTGCTCACTGTCCGCATGTTTTGAAAAAAATAATATATTATAAATTAAAATAAAAAAGAAAATAAGCTAACCTAAAGGTAGCATATGTAAAAATAACTTCCAGATTTTAAAAGTATTAAAACATTGACAAGATGCAAAAGGATTGCAATCTCGAACACGATACGCAATTTTCCACAAAGTAAAAGTTTAGTGTTGGAATGATTTCGAAAATAAATTTATTCATCAAAAAGAAAAACGCAGAAAACAAGTTAATCTGAAGTGGCATGTGTCCATTTGCCAAACAATATTAATATATTTACAAGATTCAAAAGGATTGAAAGGTCAAAAGCGAAAATAAACTTCCGGCAAAGCACGTGTTCATTGTCCGCATGTATTGAAAAAATAATATGTTGTAAATTAAAATAAAAAAGAAAAAAAGCTAACCTAATCGTAGCATATGTAAAAATAACTTCTATATTTTAAAAGTATTATAATATCGGCAAGATGCAAAAGGATTGCAATATTTCAAACACCGGAACTATTATTCCGAGAAGAACGTGTTCAGTATTGAAAATTGCATTTATGATGTGTTTTGAAAAACAATTAAGCCCAATTTAATAAATATCTTTAGAAATAATAATAAAAATAAAAAAAACAAATGAACCGCCTGCACTAATCAACAAGAAAACTACTTATTGTTTCGAATCTTGCAGTAGGACAACCATCGATGAATCCAGTATCTTCTTTTTTTTCAAAATCTTTACAGACTTTACATACCATCAGGTCTTCACCCTTTCTTTCCAACAACGGAAACTGCTTTTGCCACTTGATGAAAGTTGCAGCGTTGACACTTTTCCGTGTACATTTAGAAGTCACATCTACTTTGTCATTATTTTTTTCTATTTCGACTTCATCGGCAATCCTTGGCCGTTTATTTCCGCTAGTATTTAGTGGCGTAAAATGTGACTTTAAGTTACGTTTACTCATATTTTCAAAAAAAAAAAAAAAAAAAATGATGGTAGCGATGATTAAAAAAAGAAAAAAAGATGAGCGAAATCCTGTAGGAAAAAAAAGGAATCCTCGTGCTCGCCGTGCGTTCGTGTTACGACGGGGGGTCGAACTTGAAACATGAAAAAGATCAGACTATCTGCTCAAAGAACCCTGAGATGAGTCCGGTTTTGGAGGGGTGGGGCGATCGGGGGTAAACAACACTAAGGGAACAAAGGGGAGAAAAGATTACTCCAGAAAGAGGAAGAATGGAGGGGTGTGCTTGCAATGACACTGGCTGCTACAGTTCGCGGGCGAAGGTGGGGGGGGGGATTGTTCAAGCTTTTCCGACTGAAAGCGATACTTCCAGGAAATTTTCCGCGATCGCAATGCACGCAGATGTTTTTGGAGACAAATCTTCCGAAAGTGAAAGCTTAGTAGGGGGGAAAGCTAGGCGTCACAGTGACGACTACGTTTCAAATCGCGGTCGTCAAAATGAAATTTACAGTTGCAAAATACGACTAACGACCGCTAATTTCGAGCACTGGACAGAGATGTCGTTAAGATCTCTTAAGATGTTCCAATGTATGTTCAACTCATTAGTTTTTTGGGGATCATCAAGAAACAAACTTATTTTACTAGTGTTCATTGCCAATACTGGCACTATGTAATACCAACCGCATCATAGATACAAGCACTATGGATCATAGATACGAACAACTATAAAATACCAACCACATCTATAAGGCCTTTTTATGGTGATGAAGAAGGTGAGGTATTGCACAACTGAACATTGGTGCTTAGCAGAAAGCAAATAAACCACTAGGAATAAAATTGTTTGAAAGTTAAGGAAGCAAACTTAAAAAAGATGATACATTTAAAACATTTATCCCTGTGTGAGTATCCTAAAATCATTCTTGTTAGTTCTGATACAGACAGAATGGTGTTAGTTTATTTTTACTGGACTTCTCTTCACATTTGAATTCGTGATTCCACGTAACTTTTGACTAATCATGATATTCACGAAAAAAAGTAATAAAAAGTCATGTTCAATGCTTCTAGCCATTCATGCACTATCCTAATCAGATAGAATGAGTTATTTTGGCACAGAAAAGAAGCTACTCTTCAATATGCATCTATAAAATATTTAGAGAATTTCGATATAACCTCTGTACAAAGAGAGTTATTCCATAGATCTTTAGATTATCTAAGATTATGGCTGTATTGCCATGCAAAAAACATCGACTTTGAGAATTTGCCACGTAGTAGCTGAAATGCTAAGGATCATTTCTTGAGGTCTTATTTTAACACATACCTTCAACGACATGTTACCGGCAAGTGGTCTGTGGGCTGAAACTCATATAAATTTGGTTTTTCAGTAGTAATAAATGATTTGGTGCCAGAAAAGACCTTACAGACATTTCTAACTGATTGAATTGGGACATGTAATTGCTCTAAATGTGCCAACTCTTCGGAACTTGTATAGAAAATTGAGTAACTTGTTGCTCTTTCTGCAAGCATAGTGTAAAGGGTTCCAATCAAATTGTGACAATATTTTTAAAATATGCCTTTAAGATTTTATAAGATATTATATTTCTACAAGACATACTTTTTATTTTAAATTTGAACATGTTTCAATGTATTTAGTACACATTTATTAGTCCTTTCCTTCTATTTGTAAATAAATGATAAAAAAATACATTAATTTATTAATTTATAGCAATAGTTAAAACACGTTGCTATTCACCTTAAAAACCCAGATGTCAACGAGCAAATTTTTTGTTAAATTGGTCAAGTATTAACATAGATATGAGCATTTTGAGAGCGCGTGGCCGCCATCCTTGATGGCGTCATATCAGGATAATGGACCAGGTGGCCAATGTCCAACAAAGTACAAAATACTTTCTAGGTCACATAATAAACATTTTTGATAAAAAATTCTGCCTATACGATTCTACAGAAAAGCTGAATATTTATTATGCCGCCATCTTTGATGTCATAGCTGGAGAATGGACCAGGTGATCAATGTCCACCTGAGTCCAAAATACTTTCTAGGGCACCTACTAAACATTTTTGAAAAGAAAGTCTCCCTACTCAAACTTTCCTGCAGAAGTGCTGTCAGATCCTGGACTATAACCCATGAAGAAATTCATTTTGTAACTCTCCTGGTGCTGCGTTTCAGTCTCTTGCTGTATGAAAATTCGACCCCTTCTTTTGAGGGTGTAACATAGTTAAAGTGTCTACTTTATTTTTCTTTTAATAAGTTCCTAACTAAAAGAAAGCATAATTTTTTTCAACTTTTTTTTTTTTTTTGGATTTGCTTTGTATAAAGTGAACGTGCTTAGCTAAAGTCTTGATAACATATTTAAGATGTTAACCTTTAGATGTTGCACCTTTAAAGAATGTAACTTTGTTTTCTGGAATTAAAAAAAAAATTTAAGTTTACTGTTTAAGTTAATTAATTTGTTTTAAAAAAGTAATAGTGTTTTGCATAGCTCTTGATAATATATTTCAGATATTAATTATCATCCTTTTTAAAACTATGTAGGGGAAAAGGGGGCTCATGAGAATACGGGGCATATGCGAACATGGTATGTTTACTAAGATCACTTCATGCAAAAAATCTGGAAAAATTCTCAAAAAAGGACGGAACCAGTTGTACTTCTTGGACAAACATTTAGATCAATGAGCCATTTTATGTTTCTATGGTGGCAACTCTTTGTTTTAGCAGGTGCAGAATTTTTTTTACTGCTGTCTTCTTCAAGTGATAACATTTTAAAAACAAACTGCTAATCTAAATCTAAGTATTACAAACCATTGTATGAACATTCAAGTAAATTTATGACAATGTTTAAATTTTTAATTAAATTAAAAATTCTTTATTTTGCAAGTTAACTCTAAAAAAGACGATGGGGCACTTTTGAACGCAATACCTAGGGGCACAAGTGAACAGTTCCCATAGCCGCTCTCCATAACATTATTATTAGTGTAGGATATTATAAGTGTTAAAAAATGTGTAAATATTTATAATTTATTATTTTCCTGTAATTAGTTTTCAAATTTATTGTTTACTGTAATTAATACTTCTAAATATTTATTTTTTTCTGCTTATTAATTGTTATTTTTAAATTTTTTTGTTCCTAAATAATTGATTAATAATTTAGTGTTACATAATACTTAAAATTAATAAAAAGACACAAAATATTTTGATTTAATTAAAAAATGAAGTTCAAAATAATTTTTAAATACAATATCAAACAATGTATGAAGCTTAAAATAAAACATATACGGGTCAATCCATTTGAAATCACGCAAAGAGAATAAAATTTGTTGCTCGACATTTTTGATTTTCCTACTTTTTAGCAGTTATTTCTCACTACTAATTGAGTTCAAAAGTGTTGAATGAAAATTTTTTAGCCTCATACTTTTTTTAACACGCTATTTTAAGTTTGCTTAGTTGCCGTTTTTGAACCAAAAACAAGTGTTACGTAAATACATCTAACTTGGTTAATTTTACAGCTATCAAGACAAAACAAAATCCTACATCATCAGAATGATGCCCTAGATATGATTTGCTTGCAAAATATTATTCAAATGATGAGAAAAGTGAAGAAAAAATTTAACGACTACAAACTGAAAATTAGCACAATGAGTTCTAGTGCTGCAAAATTAGTAAAAGGAGGAGAGTCTCAGCTCTATTTTTTTTCTTGTGTAGATATAATATAGGACTACTTGTTGTAGAAATTTTAAGCTTGAGAACTTTTTCCTTTCTTTTTTTTTTGCAAAATTTTTCAAAAATGGCAAAAATCGCATTTTGGCAAAGTTTAAAGTCAAATATCTCAAAAGAAACTGAGTGAAAAATTATGAATTTGATACAGGTAACACCTTTTTATGACATGAAAATATGATAACAGTTTGATGACTGAGACTCTCAGCTGGTACTAGAGTTATAGGGCATTACATTTTTGCACGGAAAGCAGGACAAGAGGTCATTGTTTTAAGCTATTCAAATCTCAGGCTAACCTGGAAATTAGGAAAAACTACTACGTTAGTAGGATTGTGGGCACTTGGAATAGCTTACCAGAAGAGATGGTAATGAGTAAGGGGGTGGATAGCTTTAAGAGGGCCATTGATCTTCATTGGGGACAAATAAATTGACTAGGACCAGCCTAGCTGAGCCCAGAGCCTGTTGCTGGTTGTCACATTTGTATTTGTATTGTAATTTTTTTGAGCAAATATTTAGTTTTCAAAATGCTATCAATTTTTGGACTTACTTCTTACCCTACCCTCTTCGTTCGTCTGCTACTGTTTTGGAAGAAACCTTTGCAGCCCTATCATATTGTACATGGTTTGACAGAAAATTGATTCCTTTCATATCTGATTTTGATTGTTAAAAAATGGTTTGACGTGAGGCTACGTACCTAACATTTAAATGCATATTTCATGGAGTGGAGAGGATAATAAACTATTCTGTTATACTTTATTTACAGATGCCTGCAGGTATTTCTTGGCCCAAATACATAACATTTGTGCTTTCTTCAATGCTTTCAATGTTTATAGGAGCACAAATTGTTCATAATTTCTATAATCCATTAAAGGTAAGAATTCTATGAACACTTTTTAATCTTTATCTTTACTAATAATAAAACTGAAAGTCTCCCTGTCTGGAGGATGTCTGGATGTCTGTGACGCGCATAATGCCTAGACCGTTCGGCCGATTTTCATAAAATTTGGCACAAAGTTAGTTTGTAGCATGGGGGTGTGCACCTCGAAGCAATTTCTTGAAAATTCGATGTGGTTCTTTTTCTATTGCAATTTTAAGAACAAAAATATCAAAAGATGGACGAGTAAATTGCGAAATTCAAATTATCATAACATGGAACCGTAACATGGGCACAAGCCAATTGGAGAGAAAATTCACCATACATTATTTGTAAATATACAGGCGAACCAAAAGAGCTTTTAATTTTTCTATTACAGGCAAAGCCGTGCGGGTACCACTAGTAGTTTATAAAGGTCTTGTTTAGTACCTATCACTATTGTAATCATAACCACAAAAAATTTCGGGAGCTAATCTGTGTGTAAAAAATTAGAGGGGTCAATTGAGAGAGAGATATATTGATCTGCTATGTAAAAACAAAAATTTGCTTTCGTCAAGCAAATAGTCACTAGAGGTGTAGTCCTGGGGAAAAAGATGAAGGAAGGTTTACAGATACGAATGAAATAAAAAGGGGGGGGGGGACAACTCTAGTGATAAAATTTTAAAAAGTGGAGGTTCTTGCACATTAAATTAAACGAGCTGATGTGTGCATCACATGATTTCCTTTTACACAAATTTAAAGTTATTTCCCCATTATTGGCAATTTTAATGTGATTTAACAGTTAACTCTTTAAATATCACCAACAATGGCCAAATGAAAACCAGATTAAAAAAACAAAAAAAAATCCGCCAAATTTGTCGCCAAGTTGGCGACAAAAAGCATGGCAATATATTGCGAAGTGTTTGCATAAATTATTGCACCACTTGAGTTTGCATTGAAATTAACATTGATTTCCCCCAAAACGGTGTAAAAGACCCCCTTTGGAACATTCGAATGCAACCAAAAAGGGAGGTGCACAACTATACCCCACTAGGAGTCTACCTACCAAATTTCAACTTTCTAGGACTTACCGCTCTTGAGTTATGGGACATACATATGCACATCTGCAGATACATACGTACAGACGTATGACTAAATAGTTAAATCTCTAAATATCACCAACAGTGGCCATATTAAAACAGATTTAAAAAAAAAATCGACAAATTTGTCGCCAAGTTGGCGACAAAACTTGGCAACCAAGAGTCTGGCGATATATTACCAAGTGTATCGCCAAATTATAACACCACTTGAGTTCACATCGATATTAATAATGATTTCCCCCCAAAACAGGGCAAAAGACCCCTTTAGAAACACCCAAATGCAACAAAAAGGGGAGGTGCACAACTAGACCCCACTAGGAGTCTACGTACGAAATTTCAACTTTCTAGGACATACCGTTCTTGAGTTATGCGACCTACATACACACATACGTACGTCACGAGAAAAGTCGTAATGAACTCAGAGAATGTTAAAATGGATATTTCGGGTGCCTATACATTCTTAGGCACTTATCTGCATGTGGTCGGGTTGAAAAAAAAACTCAACATCAATTCAGGGGTGAGCAAAATGGAAATTAAGGCCGAATTTTGAGTGAAATTTTTTTCGTGAATACAATACTTCGTTTTTTATAAAAGGAAGTAAAAAGGTTAGGGAGACTCTCCCCCATGTGTGTGTCCTCCCCTCAACTACACCACTGCTGATCACTGAAGCCAATTAAGGAAATAAAACCTCTGATTATTTGAAGGGGTGAGGAGTGAAATGTTCACTACCAGAGGGTACATGTGTTATATGGGGAGTTTATTGCTGCTGCTCAGATGAGTGATTTTTTAATGTTATTTTTGATTATTAGTGTTTTAGTTTTAGTACGTATTTTTACTATATTTTATCATGTAGTTTAGTTTTTTGGGGACTAATTTTTGTTTAAATGCTACAGGTCATGGAGTTGCATTCCAGTTATTATTTACTAGGTTCAGTCATTAGTCAAGCAGAAAATATTAAAGATCTGTGTGTCTCAATAAATAAGGACTTCAAGTTTAGTCAACAGTTCAGCATTGCAAGTAACAAAGCCAACAGAAAGCCTGGGGTTTTTTAATTGATCTATTTCAAACAAATACAAATGTGAGGACCAGCAACAGGTGCTACGCCTAGTCCATAAGGCTCTTATGTCTGAGTATAAAAGTTTGGTAGAAACTCATTTGGACTATTCTGTTCGGTTTTGGTTCCCCTTATCTCAAGAAAGATATTTCTTTATTAGAAAGGGTTCAAAGGGGCTACTAGGCTAGTGAGAGGACTTTCAGATTTAGCCAGGCTTACTATGTATACTATAGCCTGGAGCAGGAGAGTCAGAAAGGACATCATTCAGCAGTTTACATTTTTCAAAATGAAAGATATTAATGGGTTAAATTTTTGCACAGAAAGCAGGGGCGAGCCTACATTTGCGGTTTTATTGCTTTAGTTTTAAAACTTTTCTTGTAGAGAGCCCCATTTTCTCATGCGCGTCCACAAAAGCTATCCGAATATTGTATTTTAGGACTTCAATTTGGAAAAATTTTCAACGGAGATCGAGATTAGCTTATGCAACCGTTATCCCTTAACTTGCCTAAAAGCGGCTATAACGGCCTTTTTTTTGGGTTTAAATTACAATTGATATCTGATAGTCCTCCATGTCCCCCCTCCTTTGAAGGTCAATATCATGATGATAGCTTTAAAATGAGGTTTTCGGAGGGAGAGCTCACATGAATCTTCGATCCCTTTCTGTGTGTTACGTCTGAAAATAGCTTAAAATTGGAATTTTAGAGATTCAATGGCAAAATATTTTCAGAAAGAGGAGATTCCAAGCACCCTCACTCTCCTTTTAATGTCAGCAAACCTTGCTTTAAGTTGAATTTTTATGCTCTACAGCAGAAGAGCTAAAGAAGCACCCAACCCCTCTCCTAATTACTCAACATATAACGGCAGAATATTTCGGTTTCTAAGCTTCATTTTCGAAAAGTATTTTGGGGTTAGCACCCGAACCTTGACCTTTCTTCTTACTTCATCAAAAATAGGATTTACAACCACAATTAAAAAAAAAACTAGGAAACTTCAATTTGAAACAATTTCAAGGGAGATTCCTAAACCCATCTCCCTTACCTAACCTCTCTAGAAATAGCTCAATTTGTTTTTAAATCTTAATTTTGATAAAATTTCGAATTGGCCCCTCCTGAAATGATGGATTGGATCTGTCACTGCTGTGCTGTGCAATTCATGAAAAAAAAATATTGTGTATAGAATGAAGCAAAACGTTTAATTCTGATATAAAAAATGCTTCAATTTAAGTTGATATATAATTCATCACCATCCTGAAATTTGAGGTGAAAAACTTTTTATTTACTGCTTTGTTAAATTAGCTTGTTCTTTAACCAGATATTTCTGTTTTGAAAGCCATATCATTTATATTGTATTATCTACTTAAAATGATCTTACCCTAATCTTAATCAAATAGTTCATTTTAGTTTGAAATACTGAAAAGTATTTTGATTATGAATTTATAGTAATTTATGTTAAATTGCTTAAAATTTTCGTAATCATTAAGGGTTCACAACTACTTTCATGATTTTTCATTGCAATTAAGCTGCAGAGGTTAACTGACAGTATTTTATTAGCATGATCAGGAAGTCAGAACTCTTCTTATGGAACTTCATTTAAGATTATCTCAAGTTGAACTACATATGGGTCATTCTCTAGAAATGTGGAGTTTTCCGTCCCCCCATGTTCACTGCAACCTCATAAATCTTTTTAAATTATTTTCTTTAATGCTATTTATTTGTCATCTTCTACCAAACAAAATAACATGGATTTAACAGTGATAGACAATACCTATTTTTGTTGAGACTAAAAAGATATACTAAAAAGTCATTACCATCCACTGTCCTTCGACTCAATGTTTGTCTTTTGTGATCTAACTATACTGCAAATAAAACTAAAAAATGCCTTAAAAAATTTCTTCATAATTGTCTCACCTAATCAAATTCAAAACAAAATTTCTTTTTTGTTTGATTGCAATTTTGAAATTTTAGTGAAACAGTTTTAATTGACTGTTTCACTAAATTTTGCCCCTGACATTCTGCATCATTACCATCCAACATTTTTAAACTCTTTCATAACCACTTGGTGGTACTATTTACCCAAACAGTATTCAGTTTTAGTAGCAGCCACCTTAAGTTTGTTTGAAAAGCAAAAATTTACTGTGTGGAAATCTTCATGTGTCATGCTTAGATGTGTAGCTATCAAATTAAGTAGAAAAGTAAGTAGAAAAAATTTTATTGCTGTCATTACCATCCATACCTATTGATAGTTATTTTAAACATTATTATGTACTTTTTTTTTATTTTTATTTGCTTACATTAGATGAACATTTGATCAAAATGTGCAAAATTTTCAGAATGGTAGCTACAGTTTATCTCATGCCAGGTAAAATAAAGTGAAATATCATTACCATCCACGTCATTACCATCCAGCACAAAGTATAAAGATTTGGATGGTAATGACAAAATAGAATAAAATTATTTGCTTTGTTTTTTAATTATATACATTTTACCTTCAAATTCAGTACATAGAATTGTTTTTAGTATTTTAGATGCATAATTTTCTTAAACTTACTTTTTAAAAATTATCTTATATAATAAGTACCTGTTGGGCAGTGGGTTGCTGTTATTTTTAATGGTCAATGGTTCCCAGTTAATTGTCATTTTGTAAAGCTTCATGTTTAAATTGATTGGTTTTAAATGTAATTTGTCATAGGATGATAACTAATTCAGACTTTAATGTGCAGGTGTTGTTGGTTCAAACCAAAGTAATAGTCTGAGAATCCACTTTATGTCCAGATCAAAAACAAAAAGTAATTTTGTTGGTCCACAGAAGAGGACAAGCACCAGATAGCCACAGAACACATTTTTTGCATTATTAAAGATCCTCCTATACTCATTTCTCATAGATATTTTTATGCAGCAAAAGAGGAACATAATTCGGTAGAGAAACTCGCAGCATCTGTATTTAATGCAAAATAAATACATAAATAATGATGTCAGAATATTCTGTTTTGAAAAAAAAAAAAAAAAAAAAAACATAGCATTTTGACATTAATTTTACTAAATATTTGTTTAAAGTTATTTTAAACATGTAGATGTCATTTTCAACCTGCCATGATCATTACCATCCTTCCAGTCATTAACGTCCTTGCTACAGAATTGCTTGTCTTCAAATTATCAATGTTCAATTTTTTTAATAAATGTATTTTAAATAGTTAGTTCTATTAGTCTTTTCAAAAACATATTTAGTTTAAGTTATAAGGCTTAATTTGAATGAGTGAAAATGAATGATGTAATGCATTCTGTGTATTTTTATAAAAAAAAAAAAAAAAATCTCAATTATTTTTAGTTTATTAAAAGACTTAAAATGATATATTTGTTCTTTATTTTCTTTCAGGCTATTGCTGGTACTTAATTGTAAACCTTAAAACCACTAAAATTTTTTTTTGAAATTTCTACATGATTTTTTAACATGGGATGGTAATGACACTTTTTGTCCTTCTTACAAACTAAAGCATCATTATCTGCAAAATAAATGTACATGTTTAATGAACTATTGTAGTTTTACTGAGACACATATTTTGTCTTTAAAAAAAAAGTCAAACTGCATCGTTCCTGAAAAGTTCAAAAATTAAAAATTCAGGATTGCAAAATTCCACACTGCAGGAGAATGACCCATATGTATGTTTAAATTTTAAAACTTTTCATAATAAGCTATTTCAATGCCAGGTGAATTGTTAAAAAAAAAGACAGCAAGCAGAAACATTCAAAGCATGCCATTCATAAATAAATATAAAATAGAATTGCTTTTGACCTTTCATGTTTTATCTTTTAAGTTCTTAAAATATTGTATTATCAATGTGTTTGTTTTTTTTAGGATTTGCATGTCTATGTAGAAAATGAAAAAGAAAGACTCAGAGCTGCTAATAAGAAAGATATTCAAGAATAAATGAATTTTAATTTTGAAAATATGTAAATTTATTCTATTTACTACTTGTAAATTGTATAAGACTAAAGTAGAATGTTTTTTTGTCTTTTGTGTTTAATTTTTATTCAAATATTATATGTACTGCTGTAAAATCTCTTTTAAAAGTTTGTAAACCTTGAAACCAGGTACCTAAATAGCAGATTTTTTGTTCAACAGTCTGTGATGCTGATCAACAATCAAAAAATAGTCTGCAAGATAAACCAACATTAGAGCACTCATAAAATCTAAATCCACACCAAGAAATGCTCAAAAATATGATGCTAATGCAAATACATGCTTCCTGTAGATGATATTCTAGAAAATATGGAACAAATCTTCATTAGATGAAATTTATGATTATTTTTTCTTTAAAAATTTTAGGTTTTGTTTCTTTTCCAACCAATGGTGGCAATTGTTCTTATAAGGGGGAAGGGGGGGGGGAGAAAAAAGGCAACTAAAAGCCATTGGACATTTAGTGCAATCAAAAAACGATTAAAAAAAGTACAAAATTTTGTTGGGGTTGGTTTTAAGAATATTGAAGCAGATAAGTGTAAACTGATGTAGGTCTAGCAACTTAACTCACGTTTGACATTTCTGCTTTTTTTTTAAAAATCATTTCTAGTTTGGTTCTTAACTTGGAAAATAAAATAAACTAACCATAAAAAGTCCCCCCCCCCCCTGAATCGCCACCACTGCTCCCAACTAAGAAATAATCTGCAGACTTCTCAAGAATCTGCAATGCAGGTCACAACCTCACACTGTTTCTGCTACCGGTACAATGCAAGCATATACTAACAGCTTGGTTTTACATATCACTGTATGCAATACTTTTACATTTTATAGATACATGTTACATGCAAAGTTTGGAAGTCTGCCATTCTATAGAGTGCCCTGGCACTATATATAATGCCTAATAATTGCCCGGAATGTACAAAACCATTCATATTTCAGACATTTCCAAGGCATTCTATAGGATGCCAAATAAGAAACCAGTAAACTATGAAACACAGCTCAAGTTCATTTACGATATCCGACTTATAATGAGTGCTGATTCTCGGAATTTGTCAGTTGCAATTTACAGTTTGGTCAGCAGTGTGAAAACATGCAGTGTTACTTAAATTTGTTCACCATTTTTTTTTTTTTTTTTTTTGCTGTATAAAATATGAACCATTTCATACATTGCTGGCTAGTTTTAGGCATTATGAACCCAAGCATCCTATAGAATGCAAGATTTAAACTTCGCCAATAACAGCCTTCTCAGCACCGTTTTTTGTACTTTACCTAAATAGCATCTGCCATTCTGCAGGATGCCTAGGCGTTATATACAATGCCTTGAGAAAGTATAATAATTCTCACGTTTCATACTTTGTCTAAAAGCATCCAGCACTCTATAAAATGCTGGCATTTTTTACTTTGCTAGTAATATATAGATTAAATTATATCTGCCTTAGCTTTTCAACGTATTTGCATTCTTACCCTTTAAAGACTTTATATGAGGTATAGTCCTCAATAAGTTGGAAGCTTTGATTGGTGCTGCAAGATGAATGGGCAGCAATGCCTCAACAACTCATTGACACCCTCATTCTCAGCATGGGCAGACGCTGTGAAACCTGCCTAGCAGTTGGGGGAGATGAATGTTGAGGGTCTGAGTTGATGGAGATGAAGGTCTGTACGACTACCAAGCATGATGCCTCTCCAAACGAGAATACCGCCAGCTCCATACCTGTCCCTTTCAATGATGTTCGAGGGATGATTGCGGCTTCCCCACTCTCTCCAGATGAGTATGCGATGAGAATCGCTACTCAGACTGAATCTGCTCTCGTCCCCATTCATTGTCTCTCCAATTCCGGTGTTCCCGGCACCACAGAGAACGTCTTCTCCGATGGGCAGGCGTTAGAGGTACACACCGTATCGTCGTACCTCAAGTACCTCGTCGTACCTCGTATACCTACCCTCGTATAAGTCCTCAAGTTCAATTTTATATTTTAATGTATTAATAGCAAGAAACTTATAAATTATCTTTTTACACATAAAGTGTGTGTGAAGCATCGGAATCTTATTTGCCAAAATAAAAATAAACTGTACGTTTTTTAAAAGGCCGCAAACTTCAATATTCGACTTTACAGCTTATGGTCTCAAAGGATTAACAGCAAAAGTACATACTGACTCTCACTTCCATGTAACAGGTCTGCATGGAAGAGAGGTAGGCAAGACATTTCTTTTTGACATTCAATCTTTGATAGTATTTATAGTATAGGGCCTCAAACTTACTGTTCTGAAATTTGGCATTTTTAAAATTATTTTAAATAAAAAAAACCCGTACAATTTGAACATTAAAAAAAGATTGTTTAGTAAGAGAAGCTTTCATCCCTTAGAGAGTGATCCTTTGGCAGTGCAAAAATAGCTCCTTGTAATTTCAAAATACTTGAGTGCAATAGTTAGCAAATTCTAAGCTTAATTTTGTTGTTTTTATCATTTTTATTCACTGAAATGTCAAATATACAAGCTGCAGCATACCAAATTATTTAGCATTAAGGCATTAATTCTTTATAAAAAATATTTTTGAATAATCTAAACACTATTTCTATTAACTTGATTTACACTGGTGTGCAAAAATTAAGAACGAGACGGTTTTTTCAATATAACTTTGTACAAAAGCTTTCCGAATCAACACATTTAATACCGTAAGATCCCCAACACGTAAGGACATGTGTAATGTAAGCAACCCTTACTAAAAGAGAAATCAGAAGGATAAAAAGAAGCTTTATTGAAAAAGTAGCATGGAGCGCAATGTGACTGAAGGCTGAAACATCCCTGTGATGGGTGTCCAGCAAGAAACATCAGGTCTTCAGTAGGGGATATGATCTCCCCCAACTGCTAGGCAGGTTTCACAGCGTCTGCCCATGCTGAGAATGAGGGTGTCAATGAGTTGTTGAGGCATTGCTGCCCATTCATCTTGCAGCACCAATCAAAGCTTCCAAATCATTACTGGTGGTAAGGTACGAGCTGCGAAGCGCCTGCCTAGAAAATCCCATACATGCTCGATGGGATTGAGATCCGGAGATCGTGCCGGCCAATCCATACGTTCAATAACCTCACTCTCTAAGAGCTGTTCGGCACAGCTACTGTGCGATGACATGGTACATTGTCGTTCATAAAAAGGAACTGCGGACCTATAGCGCCTCTAAAAAGACGCACATATGGAAGAAGAATCTCGTTACAATAACGGGTCCCATTGACTGAACCTGCGTCGAAGATGTGAAGGTCTGTACGACTACCAAGCATGATGCCTCTCCAAACGAGAATACCGCCAGCTCCATACCTGTCCCTTTCAATGATGTTCGAGGGATGATTGCGGCTTCCCCACTCTCTCCAGATGAGTATGCGATGAGAATCGCTACTCAGACTGAATCTGCTCTCATCTGTAATCTGCTCTCGTCCCCATTCATTGTCTCTCCAATTCCGGTGTTCCCGGCACCACAGAGAACGCCTTCTCCGATGGGCAGGCGTTAGAGGTACACACCGTATCGTATAGGGCGTCGTGCAAACAGACAACCACCCGTGCAGTCTTCTGGCCACGGTAAAATGCGATATCTGACGTCCAGTCGCCTGTGTCGTGTGTCTAGCGATTTCTTCCGCTGTCTGCCGCCTGTTTCTTCTGGCCTGTAAGACAATATACCGGTCATCTGCGGGTGTGGTTCCTCGTGGACGACCACTAATGAACTTCCCGGATAGCTGTTCCTGTAGTTTGAAATTGTCTCCAAAGTCGTGAAACGACGCTGTGAGCAATTCGAACTCTGCAGCCACACTTGTCACACTGCGGCCTTCCTCCAACTTCCCAATGATTCGACCTTGGGTAAAAGCATCCAGATGTCGTCTAACAGATTGATTATTCGCCATTTCTCGCTGAGGCTGCAACTCGGTGTAATTTTAACTGCTATACGGCGTGCAATCTCTTTGCCAGAAATACTGATCTTACACTGACAACATGCTTTATACTACTCAGACACTCCCCCATTACGTCTGCCTGCATATCTGCGCATGTGCTACCGTACATCACCTTACTTAATCTCCTGCTTGGTCTTTCTGTCCGCTCTGCCTCTTCGTTCAGCTGATATGCTAATTTTTTGATTTCGTCCTTAATTTTTGCACAAGAGTGTACATTAAATATAGGAACTAAAATAAATTACATGACTCCTTAACCATAACACTCAGAAATGGTTTGTTGCTCTCTTAATATTTTTATATTTATGTCAATTCTAAAGTACTTAATAAAATTTGAGTTCAAATTTTTGAAAGAAATGTGTTGAATAGAGTTAGAGCTATTTGTACAATGAGGCTATACATATAAGTGTCCCACTGCTTTTTTTTTCCCAATGATATTGAGCTCCTACCCTATATCACAAAGTATCAGTCACCTCACCCCTCCTCTTCTGTTGTCACATCTTATTATAATTTCAAAAAATGTCCCACTTCTTGTCATCCTACCTTTCAAAGCATGACATCATTTGTAGATGACCCTAAAGCTATATAATATGTTGCCTACTTTTTTCCAATGTGTATTTAAATTTTATTTGTTGCTCTAGAATTAACATAAAACACCAGAGCACTAGATAACACTTTTTTTCTCGTGTTTAAAACCTGGAATACCTTAAAATGATGCTGGAAAGGAATAATAAATAGTTGTTCTTAAACACTTATTAGTAGAAGAAACTTATGAGAGACTGAGGTGACCTGATCAAAAAGGCGGTGGGTTTATAACTAAAGAGTTCTTTGTTCAATGCCAGATGGTCAAATTTTGATGGCTGGTTCTTTCATTTATCATGTGCTGTCTGAACTAATTCGTACTTCCACCAAAATGGTGCTTGTTAAAATGCCTCACTGCCTTAAATCGACTAGCAATTGTTACTTGGGCTCGATGATCCAAGTGGCATTGGTAACAACAACAGAAAGTTATGAAGAGGATTTATAGGAATTGCATGCTAAGTTAAAAATTAAATAGATTTTGGGAACATTAGGCACAACTGAAGGATGAAATTAATAATTTAAAACTACAAAAATAACGAAAGCCTAAACTTTGGCAAAAATTTTGAATTACTTTTTATGAATGCATACCCTTCCGCTGAAAGAGCCAATTTCTTTTTTCAGACCAAGATATGAGTTATAACAGAGTAAGAACCTGCAATTGCTACTCGGGCACGGTTATCCGAGTGGTATTTAGTAATAGCAAGAACCTGCAAAAAAATTTAAATCACAGTGTTTTAAAGAACACAGAAGGTATTATTAATGAAAAAGAAGGTTCAGAAAGAAAAGGATACTTTGCCCAACTAAAAGAAAAACTTTGTTTCATCGAGTCCTTTTCAATTATTTTGTAAGGTAAAGTATAAATTTTTCATTGAATTTTTCACTTGCGGCATGATTTTTTTTTTACTGTGTTACGAAAATTCTTGCATGGAGTGTGTTGAAAAAAGTTTTTTTAAATGAGTTTTTTGAACGTATAGAACCCCTTTATGTAGTGTTTCTGAGTCAGACACAAAACAGCATTTTCTAGGAACCTGTCAACCATGTTGTAAGCGGGTTACCTGTACCTTAATTCACACTTTATAGAAATGTAGTTAATTACATGGAAAGAAAAATTGGATACTCTAAGATTCTAGTTAACTTTTCACCCTTTTGGAAATAGATGCACTGAGCAATTTGCATAAACACTGCATGTTGCCATTTGTACATTCAGTTATTCCTACATTTTTGTAGTCTTTCCGAAATACTATGAGAACTAATTAAAGCTTGTTTATTGCCAATAGCCAATAAAATATTCAATGAAGATGCTATTAAATAAATTTCACACTTCTAAATAGCATCATTAACCTGATGAGGAAATAAAATCTTTTTCAACTATTCAAGTGAATAATTACTTTAAAAAAGGGCTTCAAGATTCAATAAAAAGTATTCATTTTATTCATAAATGAACAAAATTCTACAAGAATTTTTATGACTAATCTAGTCAAAGTATGATCATTACTTAACCTTAAAATGTTTCATTTTGTTACTGAAATTAATTTAAAATTTTTTAAAATGGGACTTATGCCCTTTCTGACGGAATATCACTTTTGTACTGCTGTGGGAAGGTAAAGAGCAGTAACTGCAGAAATTAGTTTTTGCGATATTTAAAGAAGCACATTTTGGATTCCATGCTAACATTAGAGAAATGTTGCAATTTCACGTTTTTTTCATATTATATTTTCCGTGGAAATCAAATAACTGGAAAACAATTACGAAAATGCAAAAAAATGAAAAATTTGCAAATACTGCCTGTGCTTTACCTTCCCACAGTGGAGTAATAAGGCTTAGTACTCAAACAGCCAAAAGAAAAATTCCCCTGGTACTTTTCCAGGTAGATCAAAAGGAAATTCCAGATCAATACTTTATGTCAGTGCTTCTCAACTTGTGTGCCTCGGCATACTGGTGTGTCGCGGTATTTTCGGAGTTGTAGAAAAATGAGCAGAGATGTATTTTACCTGCGCAAGAGATCAGATACAATGTTGCTTGTTTAATTATTTGCCAAAATGCATTGAAAACTAAGACACCAGATTAAAGCATTTATTTTACCACTGCGTAAAGAAGTCATATAGGGAATGATAGGTCCCAATGCAATGTATGGGGTGGTCAGAATGTCAATTACTAGTTGACGACGAGTGACATTAGAAAACACTAGTTGATAAACTACAAAGAGCTGGAATTCTTTTTTCCTGTCAATGAATCAACGGACATAAAAGGTGCACTACTCCTGTTAATGAGAACGGCATTCAAGATCATTATATTTTCTGCAAATAACTTTATCAGCTTGCTACAGGCGATGAAGTATTCAGCGTTGCAGCTAAATAAGTAGTGTTACAACTGCACAAGCGCTTGCAGTGATGGAGCTTTTGAAATGATGAGAAATGTCGAAAAGTTTATGTTAAATGTGAAAAAGCAAAATCCAAGTGTTCAAAACAGTTTACTCTCTTCCTGAAACTCTCTTAACAAAAAATATGCCAGATGAACTGAAGTCAGCCATGGTTGAAGCCGTAAAAATAGTCAACTTCATGTAATTAAGATAGTTTATTTCTCATATTTTCAATGTACTTTATGAAGAGGTGGAGCAGATCATCACTACCTGCTTCTCCATACGGAGGTTTGCTGGCTTTTGAGAAGTAAGGTCCAGCCAAGAATTTTTGAGTTGGGAAACAAGGTACAAATTTCTGATGTTTCACAACGAAACATACCAGTTTGTTACAAGACAAATATCATCTGCGAAACCAAGCGTACGTGGCTGATACTTTTGAGAATGTTAACCAACTGAATTGAAGAATTCAGGGGTGTAGTGAGATTATGTTTATATGTATGAACAAGCTAAATGGGTTCTAATAAAAAAATTCAGCTGTGGGGTATTGGATCGTGGCTCACGGGACATGATTAGACGGGCCAGCTAAACACATCCTGAAAGAAAAGCTATTGAAAGTAGTGGCCTAACATTTGACTATGATTCAGAACAAATTTCAAGCACTACTTCTAGTTGACTGGCACAGAACAATATGACTGGGTTCATGATCCGTTGACAATGAATACAGTTGACACATCAGCAAGACTTGCTTTGAAAGCACAAAAAAAAATTATAGCCCTTATGAGTGACCACTTCTAAAAACTGGGGTTCAGTGAAGTTCCTTTGGATGCATATTGGCTGTTAGTAAAAAATGTTCCTAAAAATCTCATATCACGCTATTCATGAACTGTTACTATTTTAAAGAACATATATTTGTGACGTGGGATTCTTAGCATTGACACTTTTAAAGAACAACAAAGTATCATGTCTAAATTCTCGATTTAAAAACTTCCTGTAACTCTTCTCAACATAAAGCTGAATAAAGAGCACCAGTGTCCTTCAAGACAGGTACAAGTGTCTCAGCCATGTTAAGTGAAAGCTTGGGACTTGCTGACCGTAATAATCACTGAAGTTTATGATGAAATAAATTCAATTTCTAAAGAAACTGAAATCATTAATAAATTCAAATATTTTAAAGATTTAATTGTTGTATCCATATGAGAGATCCATACCGACAGATTAAATTTAGTCCGGTGTGCCGCAAGGATAGAGCAAAATATCAAATGCTCCGTCAAGTCAAAAAGGTTGAGAACCACTGCTTTACGTAAAACATGTGCCAGAGCATTCATACATACAGTTTCTGCTACACTATCAAACTGACTGCTGGCGGATTCCGTTTTTTTTTGTAAAATTGTTAAAAAATCTCATTATTTTCTGAAAATGCAATTAGCATAAACTCCAGCTCTTTAAATTAGAATTCTGTTTTCATTAATTACTTAAGTTACGAACTTGTAAAATTTCTAAGTTATGTATGGCACTTATCACATTAGATTGAAAATTATAGGGTGAAAAAAATCACTATTTTTTTACAATTGTTTTAATAACAAAATATACATCGTTTGCTTTCAAATTCAGAAATAAAGCTTCTGATAACACAGAGGTTTTTTTTATTTATTTATTTTTTTGCATTGCATGAGGATGCATACTCAATGCAAACTTGATTGGAAAGCTGCAAAAATCACACCCATGTGTATGTAGGTAAAAGAATTAATTTTTCAAAATTGGGAGGGGAGGGGGCAATTCATCCCCTTTAATCCTTCTAAATGATGGGCCTGCCCTTACCGTGGTAATGCTAGAGTTAAGGCATTTGTTTTCACTTCATTACACCAAAAAATCTAGTTCTATTATTTGGCCATTTTCACATTGTGTCGCACTATTTCTTGATTTGCATTGAGAATAGAAACAGCATGTCTCCGACTTATGCCCTTTCTGCACCAAACGAAAATTGTATCCCCTAAATAAAGTTGTTGTACAAGGACTCACTTCCCTTCAAGGCTAGTCCATTTCTCTACTTAAAAATGTGGTAAAACTACAGCTAACTTGCAAAAATTGCGACTTATGCCCTTTCTGAAATAATCTATTCTTGGATAGGACATATTTTGTTTTGTGTGCTAGAGAGTGCCAACTTCTTGTTATTGTATAACAAATGAATTTTTACCACTCAAACAGTAAGTATTTTTTTTTTTAAATGATCATCAATGTTTTAGGATATTTGACTAACTTATTTGTTACTTATTTAATTAAATTCGAATGTGGCCCAATAGGTTTTTTAACTATAATTTGTTTTGCTTAAAGTATGATTTTTTAAAGTGTTTTACCCGTGATTAGAACAAGAGTCAAAGAATGTACTAAAAAGTTTTTTTTTTAAATAAGGCATTTTTGGGATAAACCAAAATATAAAGATATAGAAAGATAAAAATAAATGTCTTATTTGTTTAGTAAGCTATTAATAGAACTGATTGTGAAGCTTTCATATGATTCCCAATCACAAAACTATACAAGTTTTACGCATGGAAATCAATATTCACTGAATATACAATTAAATAAGTTCAATAACCATCTGCATTGTTAAGACAAAATATTGTTAACAATATTAATTTAGTGAAATTTCAAACTTTTTATAGCATGAATTGAATTTGAAATTTAAACTATTCAAGAAATTTTTTTTATTTTTTTATTTTACAAGTTTTGAATAAAACTTTACCCTATGTTTAGTGAAACAAAAGAAACTGAAAATCGCCTTCAAATGACAAACAAATGAATACAATAGTGGGCATTAGTAAATGAAATAAAGTTACTATCCACATCTAATAGAAGTCTAAAAAGGAATTCTTAAAAAGGCAGTAAAATTCCCTTTTCATACAAATGTTTTATCACAGTAATGTGAGATGAATTTAATTTTATATATTTTGAAAACATGAGGCACACATAAGATTCACAGTATGCATATGAGGGAGTAAATGCAACAAAATGACTTAGGAAAAAGTTTTAATGAACATAATATACAGTCTAAATTATTGCCTTGGCATCTTCTAAACATTGAAATAATAAAAATAGAAGTCTACACATCTCTAATTAGTATTTATTATTGAAGAAATGGGTCATAAAAATCAATTTACATACATTTGGAGCAAAAATTAGGAAAAACATTAAATATGCCTTCAAGCACAACTGGAGGCTTTTATTTTCCTTGCTTTTGAATAGAAAAACTGTACATACAAGGAATAATAGTTCTGTAAAATAATTTATTTATATATTAAATATCACAGCAATTAATCTTGTTATTGTTTGCAATGGAGTACTGTTAGTATGCAGTTGAACAAAGCTAAAACTTTTAAATGCTTTGTTTTTGAGTAAAATTTTTGGACATCTGAGATCGAATATTCAGAAGAAAACTGATTAATCTATAAAAAATCTACCTCGATCAAATTCAATAACAGCACTAAGATCTTTCACTACTGAAATCGCAAGTCATGGGGGAAATGTTTATCTTGAAAAAAAATTTGATAATAAATATGTTATTTGAAATTAAATCATTTATACTTAGAATACTTTATGAGTAGTACTGATAGTTATGAAGCGTCATTTGTCTAATCCAATGAAGTCTTATTTTATCAGACATGTGTTTAATGATGTGTTCATAAAATGTGGATCCAACTTAGGATGTAATTTTAGTCCCACTCAAAAATTTACTGCAGAAATATCAAAATGAAGTTTTGAGTAAAATAGGAAGCAGCATTTGGAATAAGTTTTCTGTTCGAGTGAATAAAATGAAAAGTAAAGTAATTCACGATGTGTCTGTGGAATGAATGCTTTTAAAAAATTTTATCACATGTACGAAAAAAAGGGGAAAAACTACTACACTAAATATGAAACACTTTAGAATGCTCTTAAGAGAGAGAGAGAGAGAAAAAAATCTTACTGCAAAAATAATTACACACCATTTACACTATTATTTAGTTTTAAATGTGCTTAAATTAATGACCAACTCAAATATTGATCAGTTAACATTTTTGATTAGGGAAAAAGTAGTTACCAAAGTCAGTTTTTTGAAATATGTTCTGCAAGTTTTCTTTTATGTATAAGAAAATATCTGAATGTATAATTAAAAAAAAATGGTTAAGAAAAAAGTAACTGCAAAAGCTATGGATAGTAAAATAACTTTTCACTTTTATGTGTTTATTAGTTTTCAAAATAGTATTTATTCAAATGTATAAACAACCTTTTGGTTTAATGGAGGTTTCATGAAGAACTTCATATCAAGAAACAAACATATTTTGCCTTGTTCTCAAAGCAACTGCATCATTCATTCGCAGCCTTTCTTTTGATAAGAACATGACACTACTTGCTTATTCAAATAATTAAAAAAAAAACTGATATATTACTATTTTGAAAATGAAATTATTAGTTTAATGTTGAATTAACATTACCTTTAATGAAAAATCTTACAGTAACTGTAGTTAAGAGTTTGAATAAAAAATTGCTTCTTCATGAAAAAAAGGTAATTTTTAGAATAAATTTATATGACAAAATTCTTGATTAAATGAGATGAATTTAAATAACTTGATACAAATAAAAAGTTGTTCAGCTCAAGCACACGCACACTTTATCTGTTTTGTAGCATTTAGTTGTTACATATTGTAGTAAAATTGTATCTGCATAACCTTATTTCGGTCCATTTTAAATCGATTCAAACATAATCAAATCAATAACTCACTAAGAACATCGTTACTATTAGGTGGAAAGCTTTTATAAACTGAAAAATTAAACTTTGATTCATCAAATTCAACTTTATACTAGAGAAATGTTAAAAGATAAAAATGCTTCCAAATTTTATGTTTTGTGTGTGTTTTATGTATTCAGTATGATATTAGTAAATATTCAGTACATAGATTTCCATTTTTTTAGGGATCAGTATTTTCCCTCAAACTATTTTATAATGTTACACCTTGCCAAGAAATTTCAAAAAAGTAAAAATATTGAAAATATTTTATTTCATGTAGTAAGTAGAATTAGGCCATATATTAAATGTTTCTCATGACAAAATCATTTCTAACAAGTCATATTCATTTCTGATACAAACATAATTATTTAATTTACACTACATCACAAGATATATGCCGAATTTTGTTAGAAATATATTTTTCAGTTGAAACTAATGTTCAAGAAGTAGGAGAAAAAAGATGCACAAATTAGAAAACTATCATACAATATGAATCACAGGAGAGTAATTTTAATTTCATAATTTGTTAATAAATTTCAAAGGCATTCAAATTTATCAATGCATTATTATGATTGTTAACTTCAAATTTGCTTTCTTGGGAAATGTTTGCTTCCCATTGATTTTGTAAATTAAGCATTCACTTCAACTATAACATTTCAAGTTTCAATAGTAATATTTATGGCAGTAATATTTTAAAAAGGTTGCTGAATATTCATCAAGACATTGATATGCTTAGTACTATTATCATATTTTCTTAATTTGTAGATAGAAGGGTTTACTACCATATACATAGAATCTATAATAGTAATAATGCTCTTACAGTTTTTTTAAAAACATGCTTGCAAAGCAACGTCCTGATTTTCAGCTTAAGTAAGTTTTACCAAAAATTTGATGTAAACAATAAATTAAGCAACTACTTCAGCTCCAATGACAAAAAGCACAAGAATATTAAATTTTGGATGGATTTTTTTTCTGAAATAATTAACCACTAGCTGTACTAGCAATTTTGAAACTATAATAAAAATAACTTAAGAGCAATTTAGCCGGATCAACAATGAAATGTAATTACAAGCTATACTTCTAAATGTTACACCATAACTCTTTATATTAGTTACAATGTAGATGCAAACTGTTACTATCTAAAAGCTAATAATTTTCAGCTTACAGTTTAATCATTTTATTTAAGTTATAAAATATTCAAAGATTTAACCTTTTGGATTTTGTTTTTGATTGAAATTTGCAGCTTATATTTAATACATTAGAATAAAAGTTGGTATTTTGTCATCCAATTGACTACTAAAAGCTTTATCAAACAATACAACACAGAAAAACATTCAACAGTAGATAGCATAATCACTTCATAGGTTCAATGCTGTCAATCGATATTGTGTCACTTCAGAGCAACAGTAAGACATTGAAACCCAGGAATAACAGTAAGATATCCTACTGTTGCTCTGGGGCATATATAAATATTGACTTTCATTGGTATTAAGTGTAATCTTTGCTCATTTTTTTCAGATATCAGCAAACCATAAACCAATAATTGAAGTGAAATTCTAAAATTAATACTTTTTCTTAAATTGTAAAACTGCAAAGGGAGGGGGTGATTTTTAAACCAGAAATTTTTTTGTGTTCACTTTTGTGCTTCAGAAACATAAGGTTTGAATTCATAATAATATCTAAAATAAAAATTGTATTGACGCAAAAAAGGGGGGGGGGGATGTTGAAAATAATAACAATAAACTAATTTAATCAACTTGATAGCAAATTCTATTGCAATGCTATAGCAAATTACATAACTCTAAACATTATTCTGTATTTACTATGAATACACAGGATACAATAATCTGCTTAGTGCCTGTAACAAACAATCATGTTCTGTAAAGCAACAAGCTATAAATGAAAATTTATCAGAAATGCTTTGTAAACTTCGCTAAAACATGATTAAAATGAAAAAAAAAAAAAACAATGTAAATGAAGCACAAATTGTCAAGCAAGTTATGCAACATTTGAAGGCTACAAAAAAGCCCCTTCATCAGCGCTAAAAGTGTTCAACAATAAAGGCCATAAGTTCACTTTCTTGTTATGTGTTAAGTACTTACTATGGAACAGCAAAGTAAACTTAAGGACTTTCTTGATATCTGTTTTGCACTTGAAGGGATAGCTATTTGCAGCATTACTTTAACATAGTTTGTTTTATTTAAACATTTTTTTTTTCAATTCAATCAACAAGCTACAGTAAACTCCTGATTATCGGCTGTCAGAATTTTTTTTAAGGGTCATCAAATGTTTTTTAAATTTATGATTATGTTATTGTTCATTTTTAGCTTTCACATATGTATATTTTTTACATTCAATCTTAGTAGATGGAATGTAGCCATGTTTTTAGCAAAATTTAAATGTATGTGTGAGTGTTAGTCATATTTTTTAGCTATTGTGAGTCTCTGACAAGTTGAGCTCCGACTCTGACACAATGTTTAACCTCTGTTTCGGTAAGTGGAAAGTGGTAATAGGCCCTAAGTTGAGTTGAGAAACTTTCTTTTTAGATTTTAAAAAATATTCCAACTAAAATCCGAGCCAATAACACGTCTATTTTTCACTAAACTCTCCTGAAACAGGTAAACATAGTCCAGGTCACAGCTCAACTAACCAGAGCTGCACTATATTGTATACAGTTGCATCGTTTTTCAACTATTTTTCAGATTATTCACGGTTTTCACTTATCCGCGGTTACCATGCCACCTTATTCCGCGGATAATCGGGAGTTTACTGTATATAGTTTTTTAAAAATATTTTCTTTCTACTTTATGCAACCTAAACAGAATATTAAAAAAAAAAAAAAAGAAATTTACCAACATCAAGAGCATATTGTTCTGCAATTTGAGTCGAGTACATTTATTTTTTGTGACAATTAGTCAGAGATATAATCTTTTGAGTAAATGCAGCTACATTTCCAAATTAAACAGATGTGAATAAACTATGCTTCAAATACATGAGTATGAAATTTTAACTACTTCATTTATGCAAAGTTGTAACAATTCTAAGAGCTATAAATAAGAAACACTTTGTTAAAAAATAGTTTTCTTAAGTCACTATTACATACATGTACAATCTGTTCAGTATAAGCCAATAAGTGATTTTTATGTATTTGATTTGGGAAAAAATATTTTCCAATGTAGCAAATGTGAAAGCACAATTGTGCAGGAGTGGGGGAAGTAAAATCAATATCTGTCACTGATATAATTGTAACTAACAGATTTGGTAAAAGCAAATGAAAAGGTATATTTTTGAAGAGATACAGGCAGTTTTGAATGTGTCAAAAATGGGCAGAATGTATATCTGAAACTTTAATATGAAGCTGTATTTGTTAAGATGATATGGGTTAAAGTTAACAAGTTTTATGCTAGCTACTTTTAGAATTAATTTTTTGATTTTTTATTACCGAAATAGATAGTTTTGAGCACAAAAGCTGCAAACATTAACTTTAGATATAAGGTTAAAACAAAAATCACTGTCCAAAGAATAAATATACTAAAAAAATAACCAATAACTTAATACTTTTTGAGACAATAGGTGTAATACGGAAAATTGAAGAGAAATTAGATGTGAGAAACATTTTAGTCAAAGAATTATAAAGCACAAGGATATAACACTAAAGAAATAAGTATACCATATTTTAAAGTAGTTCTTTAAGTGAGTATCCACTTCTATTTACCAATACATTTCACTTTTCTATATTGAAAGCTTGTTGTTTATTTCTGGCAACTACTCTAAATCTGCAGTGTTTTGACAAGTACTTTTGTTTTTTCATAAAACAGCCATATCATTTTGATGAAAGGCTGACACAAGTATTCAATTCTATAACAGTAGTGACTAAAGTTAATTTCAATAAATGCAATTAAATGCAAATGCATAAATTAAATATTTCATTTAAATGAAAACTAAGAAATGTTATTCTTTGCTAAATGAAAGTCACATTCTCAATAAAAAAAAAAAATGTTTTACAACAATGGAAAGGAAATAATATCTCACTCCACTAATGTAATTGTACTATTTGCGGTTTCAATGCTGACCTTTACACATGCTTTTCCACTTTATATTTTCTACTAATTTGATTATACAGCTAATGCAAAACAAAATGAATTTATTATTTTTTTCTTTTAAAGCAAGCATATAAAAACAATAAAATAAAAAGTTGTGATAAACTTCCTTACTCCTGGAGGAACTCCCTGTTTAAACATTGCAAATTGGTAGTTAAGTGACAAGAAAATTAAATTCTTCATCCTATGCAGCACACTATATTTACAGAAATAAGAGAGGAGATTTTAAAGAAAAATGTTAAACACCCATGTATTAAGACTAAGAGGTTACTGTTTTCTCCACCAGCGTAAAAAATTCTTCAGTAAATTTTACAAAGCATTCAGCACAAATGCTTCAAGCAAAACAAACTTCAATGTATTTTAAATTCCAATTTTTAGGCCAACATTTTCTCCCCCAATTTTATTTCCTTAAACTACTTCATAAATTAGAAAAATAAAATACCCTAAAGGAGTTATGTAAATACAGTTAAGGTATATATAGGTTTAACAAAGTATAAAACTTAGCTATCTTATTTTCTGGGAGACAAATAGCAGCTTAGACATGCTTAACCTTTTTAGCTCCAGAGAGACAAAATTTGCTAATTTTGTGCAATAAAACGTTGTTGATTAACTTTTATTTCTCTGCACAAAGATATTTATTTCTTATACATTACACAATTCTTAGCTTTCAATGGGAGTTATTTGAATAATATACAAATGCAAATGTGACGACCAGCAACTGCCCGTCATCAGCTAGGCTGCTCGTAGTCAGTTTATTAGTCCCCAATGAAGAGCCAATGGCCCTATTAAAGCTATTCACCCCTTGCTTATTACTGCCTTTTCTGGTAAGCTGTTCCAAGTGCCCACGACCCTACTAAAGAAGTAATTTTTCCTTATTTCCAGGTTAGCCTTAGATTGAAGTAGCTTAAAGCCCTTGTCTTGCTTTCTATGAAAAATCTCAGTGAATTAATTGATTTGAATCCTGGTCATGACTGAAGCAAAATTATGCAGATGGCTGTGAACATGGTTTGAAATGAGAAACATTGTGGCTTTCAAAAGCTTGGGTGGCCAAATAGAGATCTATTAAGAGCTAATTATAGGATTGCATAATGAATGTACTATTCTAGTGCAGAAGGGATTGATAATTCAACTCGAACTTTTGCAGCTTATGCAAAAAGCAATAGCGTTCTGAACACTTAATACTGCTGCATTTTAACAAAAATAAACAAAAAAGTGCACAAAGATTTTATCTGTTAAGTTATCTGTATTTAAAATTACATTTTGTTAAATTCATGGGAAAAAATATACCGTAATTTCTTGGAGATAAGCTACTACTTATACGTTTCAATGTTGAAATTTAACATCTGCCAGGGCAGCTATTCCAAGCCCCCCCCCCATTCTTTCTAAGTATTTCTCATGTTTGCACAATCAAGCGGCAAGTGTAGAATTCATTCAAATGCTAGTAGATTTCTCAAACTGCACCATTAAACGGATTTGCTCTCATTAAAATCCCCAAACTGCTTCAGGTTGCAGTAGGCATTTTCAGACGATTTCGCCACTGTTGTTGTTCCTTCCAATGTTGTCAGATTCATGATGGTACCAAAGGTTTCACAAAACTGGTAAACGGAGGAATCACAAACTTGTTTTTAATATTTTAATACTGTTGATTGATGATGCAGCTTATAATAATATGATTTTGAATAGTGTTTAAAAGTTTAACAATTTTTTGATATAACAATTATGACACAATGATTTGGAAATTTTTCATCCAACCAAATGTAGATGTATGTGTATTTGGCAACACTCATTTTTTTTTTTTTTTGTGTAACCGTAGAGTTTTCCGATCTTTTCTTGCACAGGAGGTATGATATTTATTTAGTACGCTTGTAGTCACTTGTTATAGTTTCATTCTTACTATGATAAATGATCGTATCCATATACATAGTAGGGAGCGGGACGTCATGTTTTGATAAGTTCTTCTGCGGCCTATATGCTAGGGCAGCTTATTTGATGAACTGTGGACTTTAGTTAGTCAATTATTGTACATGGGGCCTATATAATAGGGTCTACAGGGTTAATATCTACCTGAAATTACAGTAGCTGCTTTCATGTGTTTTTTTTTTTTAATTTAAAAAAGTAAAGATAATAACAAAGAAAATAAATATCATACAAATTTTTTTCCCTTATTTTTCTAATTTAGCATAGAAAACTTGGTAAAAGAATATCATAGGTCATGTGACTTAATAATTTTATACGTACAAGTAAGTAAGAGATTATTTCTGCTTCACATTCTTTGAAGTCATACAAAAACATTAAGTTATTGAGTTTTCCTTGAAGCAGTATGGTAAAAATACTACTGTAGTTATCTAACTGTGGTATTTACCCCACAATATAACAACGCAACTTATCTCCCAGAAAATAGAATGCAATAAACGATTGTATAACTGCAGTAAAACTTCTATTGTTCAGACATAAACACTTTCATTTAGAAAGTTGTAAATTTGAGTGTTGGCTATGGTGTATGCACAAAACTGTTTAATAAAAATAACAATGTTCAGTATTATTTGTTTTACAGTAGATATTTGGTAATCCAATATTCTGGGAAACAGAATTTTAGGTTAAATAAAATTTAAAGGTAAGTTGCATCAAGCAAAAATTAGCATTTTCTTATCAAACTTATGAGTGCAAGAAACAAGACAGTTAACTGGTTTCATGCCTTAGAGCATTTTAAAGAATAGTACTGTAAATTCTCATAAATAATTCATCTAGTCCTTATATTCCAAGTAATCAGGGACAGTGTATAACTAGAACTTATAGCCTGCTCTGGTGCATGTATTTTTTTTTCTCATAGAGAGGGGAAGATTCACGGTTCGAGCTGTTGTTCAAAGAAAATCAGTCAACTTCTGACTACAGATTTTGACCTCAGGAAGCATTCCAAATTGCTTTGTAGCATGATAGTTTTCACCTGAATTATTAAAGAACTTTACAAAATTTGCAGATTGAGCTGATTTTAATACTAAACATCTGATTTTCCAATAATGTTTTTACAACCTGTTTTTTTTTTTTAAACTAACTCTCTTATTGACTTCTAACTAGAAGTAGCTATACCATAAATAGCATTTTACACAAATTCTGCCAGAATGTAAGCATATATTATTTTAAAAATGTCTAAAAAATTTTTTTCCTCTTCAAACTTAAGATTATGTGTTTGATTGTAACTATCCTCTCTTGGACAATCAAGGAGAATCAACATCTGCTGTGTTCAACTTCAAATGCAAAGAAAAGAATAAAAAAATAACAATATTTTTTCTTTTCAACTGATATTCTTCAAACATTTAATATTAACAAATAAAAAAATTAAATCCATTTTTTTTGCTTAGAGTTTTACAAACCACATTCTGTAGCATGATAAAAAAGAGAAAAACATTGTTGAGCAACCTCTACTTGTAAAACACATGATCGGATACAATAAAATTTGTTGGCATGCATTGCAATTCATTCCTTTCTGCCCCCAAGTTAAACAAATCAAATTTAAATAGGGCATTCTGAACTAAGGTCTATTTATACATGGAAAAAAAGCAACTTTCCAAGGAAAAAGTTATGTCAACAAGAATTTTAAGCACCTTGACACTTTAATCAGTGTTTAGAGAATCCGTGCCAAATAAGGAATGTTTGAATAAAAGAAAAGAAAAAAATCCAAAATATAACTTCAAAATCTAAGTACACAATTGCATAGATAGATCTTCTGGTTTAATGCATAGAGCATAACATTTGACTTTTAAGCTAAAAACATTCATATTATTTTCTCTCCAGTATGAAGTACATTTAGTTACTTCATCTTTCATGGCTTAATATTTAATGCGGGGGGGGGGGGATAGCTTAATAACACTGGAATGATTTCATTTCGGGAAAGCATACTTGATCCAAATTACTGACAAAAGTTTGCAGTACAAAAGATCAATACATAGGCACTAAACTTTAAGTCTGCTGCTTAAGGAGCCATGTGTATGTGCAAAAGGCTATTGAAAATAAAAATTTGATAGCAAGCAATGCAAAAATGGGGGAATATCATTTATCAGAATGTAGCAAGTTTGAATTTATGAAAATGGAAATGAAAGTAGTCAACTCTCAATAACTTGAAGTCTTATAACCTAAAGATTCTTTTATCTTGAAGTTTTCTTTGAATCCCAAAATCTTGAGAAGTTTGTGCTGTCTTCCCATTACTTGCACTACCAATAACTCAAAGGTTTTAGCTGTACCCTTGGAACTTCGAGTTATCAAGCGTTGACTGTATAAAACACTAGTAAAAACAATCTAGACTACAGAAAGGGCATCAAGATTACATTTAAATATTTAAATTTTATTGTTAGCAATTTTGAACAAAAAAGCAAGCATGATGTCAACATTATCCAAAACTTTAATTTTCATTGAAATGAAAGTTAGTTGAATATAAAGTCATTTTAACAACAACAACAAAGAAGAAAAAATAAAACCTTTTAAAACAACTTAAAATAAATGAACATTTAAAACAGTTCTATTCATTAGTATAATAAAACAATAACATACTAACTAAATGCAGCATGTGTATAATATTTTAATTTAAAACAAAATAAGAGAGAAAGGGTTATATTTTAACCTGCAGCACCATTTCTTCAAGTACACTTACACGGAATGACATTTGATTTTCATTCTTTTTCTTTAAAAGATGATTATCCAAAATTTTAAATAAAGTGCTAAGTAAAATAAAGACCCTTTCTTTTGTTAAAAATTTAAAAACATAACAAGTGTAATGAATATGCTAAGTTATATATATATATGTATGTATAGATATATATATATATATCACAACTTTGTTTACTTAATGCAAAAGATGCTTATGTTACACATGCAAAATATATTAGCTACCATAACTTTTCTGAAAATGATATATTACTAAAACCGGGATTTATCCTTGTCTCCCAATATTTCTTCGTGAATACCCACTGCTCCTTATTGTCATCAAGAATAACTTTTCTATAAAGACAAAAATACTTCAGAGGTTTCTTTCATCAACAATCACATACAGTTAAAACTTTCCGAAATTAAAAATACATGTCATTTTCAATAAATACCCAAAACTTTTCAAACCAATTTTATTAATAAAATACATAATTTTTCATTTTTTCAAACCTTAAAAATTTAATGGAAACACTAGAAGATTGAGTTGTTTTAAATGGGAAATAATACAAAGGTGGATTATGCATAGTTGAAAATGAATGTTAAAGAAAAAAATCGTACACAGTGAAATAATGCTATAGTTAGTTATAGGTTTACTCCTGGTTATACAAAATCTTATTTTAGATTGGAGGAGCATAAAGCAGTTTTTTTTATACATGAAACATGAATGAATCACAGTACATATGAGAGATGGTTTCCTAACATAATTAATTTTCAAAAAATATGAGTAAATAGTTGAAAAAAGAAATCAATTTACTTCATATTTCAAGCAATGGGAAAAAATATAATAATTTGATTTTGTTGCTGAAAAATTTTTTTTCATTAACACACAAAAATACATAAATGTAAATTTAATGAATTTTAAATTTAAATATCACGGTTTGCATTTCAAATATAGTGTGGGTTCAATTGGGGATTATAGGTTGGTGGATTAGAAACAACCAACTATATACATAATATGAACAAAGTTATTGTCTTCGACACATTATCAGTTCTTAAGACATTAATTATTACATAATGCTATTTAATTTTCAGGTTTTCCTAAATACTATGCTACTTCATTTTTGATTTGTCTCACCAACTTTTACCAAGACAGAAACGAGTCTTAAGTTAGAATATCTTGCACCCATTATATGCAATTAAGATCAACTGCCATGGATAGGTACACGAACCAAAGCAGTAAAAAATAATAATAAAAATAATTTGTGAGATATTTGAAGAAACATGTTTTTGATTCCTCTTAAGCAATAGTAAGTAGTTGGAATTTGAAGTTATTTTTATGCTTTATTTTCAAAGAAAACGGAATAAACAAGTTTGTACACCAAAGCTAAAGAAAAATAGAGGACCGGGGGGGGGGGGAGGCATTGCCGGGTCAAGCAGGTTGACCAGGAACACGTTTTGAATTGCCCATCCATCATAGTGACTCTCTTCAAAGTAAAGTGAATGCTGTATACAGACAAGGCCGAAGAAGTCGCCAGGGTTGCTCTTCAAGCCTTCGACTTAATCTGCCTCTTTCTTTTTTTAAAAACTTTCTTTCCCTTTTGTTTTATTGTAACCTATTTTTTAATTTTCATTTTATACTTGCCACAGGACAACAACAACAGCATAAGATAAACACATAACATATTGTGTAACACTCAACCCCCAAAAAAAATCGGACACTTACTTGAACCACATAGGATTGTACTCAATGCCTAATTCTTCTCTTTTTTTTCGCCTATCGCGTTGTGACTGCTCAATTTGTTGTTTGCTGATCTCTGCAGCAGCAATATTTCCCTCCTCCAATAATCTATAAGTATTATGCATATTTAAAACTGCCTTGTTTAGATAACATTTAAAAATATAAAATTTAAGTTAACTTTAACTGAAAGATCTGAAAATGACCAAATAACAAACTATTTGAGGAGTAGTGATTGTAACTGATAGATTATTTAAAAGTTTCTTCAGAACTATAGTAAAACTTCTCTCTCTCAGAAAAACATTACAAGCAATTGAAGACTAAAAATGGAAAATGCAGTTAGTGCTAAATACAAATTTTACTGGGCATCCCAGGTGGATTGTGGCGCTTACTGTGTTATCCATTTTTTTGTATTATGGACTTGGACCAACCGAGATAAGTAACCTTCAATGGCACTTACTGCGCTCTCCACCGCATCACTAGCCTAACTCTTGCTCCACTGGTGGACAATAACATTGTTATTTCAACTACTTTTAGGAGGGATATGCACAAAAATTGTTTACCACAGTGATATGCTTCACATTTACTTCATTTTGACTTTTTTTTTTGGCACTTAATGCATTTTCCAATTTTAGTCTTCAATTCATAACAGCATCGATTACACAGAGTTTGTCAAATTACTGGTCTCATTACACTAAAAAAGTGTCTCTGAATAAAATAAAAAAAAACCTTTTTGATGCATCATCGTGATTCAAATTAGAACTTTTTTAATACTGGATAGTTTTCAAGGAAATAATCTATTAGCAATTTTAGTTTGAGTTATGTAGGAATTTTGAGAACGAACAAAATTATGTCTGTTTTAATGCAAAAACATGATTCTTGAAGCCATTTAAGGCTATTGTCTCTTTTAAGTAACAAATTGAAACAAAATTAATATTCTAAAACATGAAAATATTAGAATTAAAACATGTTTAAAATGATTAGGTATTATTGGCTTCTAAAATTTTAGAATTTTTTCCCATCTGATTTTAGATAACCAAAAATATACCTTTATTAAATATTATTGAAAACTCTAAAAAATACAGAAAATCTTTCAGAGATAAGTAATATTGCATGTTTTTAGGATTTCAAATCACCATTTTGCTATGAAAAAAATTAATTTAACTGATTTAAAAAATCAATTCATGTTTAGTTAATAACTAAACACATTCTTCCAGTAACAAACATTTGGGGGTTTTATTAATGTTAATTCATAAACAAAAATTTTTTTATTATTCATATTTTGTCAAAAACTTAAAACATCTCTTAAATTTTAATCATGTTAAATTAGTTTTCAGACCAAAATGTATTGAAACGCTAACTGAAATCACTCTTGAGCTATGGGATAGTATTAAGTTATAATTTATATTTCAGCTAAAACATACAAAAGAAATTTCACAACCTTTTAAAAACTGAAACGTTTTAGTTGTGTCTACTACTTTAATTTTTGGATTCTTTGAAAACAACACAAAAATCTGCAAAACAATTAGTCTTATGCTATTAATAACTGTTTTGTAGATGCTTATGTTTCAAAAGTGTTCAAACATTTTTTTAGAAAACCTTAAAAATTGTTGTCGTTTTAAAAGTTATCAGAGTTTATTGTTTAGCAATATAGTATTTTCAAGATCAAACTTCAGGAGAGGAAGAGTAAGGGATGAAAAGATTACCTTTGATCTGGACGAAATCTTGTATCAGTAGGTGGTAACAACTTTTCCAATTCAGAATCAATTTCATTAAGTTCTATGGCAAATCTGGTAAACCCATAATACAATTCATAGTCTTCTGGCATGGTGCCTAGAAAGCAAAGCAAAGTGTTCAAAATGAATGGAATTTTTTCCGATATACAAGATAATTTAGAAAAGATATTTGTAACGAGATATGCAAAATATAACCAGTCTATTTAACATATTATTTTCATATTTTATTCTTTTCATTTAATTAGTTAAAATTCACACCTATGAAAAAAAAAATTCCAGAACATAGCTTTTACCTGGTCTCCATATACATTTTACAGTTGGTGCAACTCCACAGTATAATGCTTCGGTCCATTTGCCAAATAAGTTATGTACAACTTTGCCATCCCTAGATGACACAGCTCCATACACTTCATGATGTTTATTTGACCAGTAACTAGCCTGAAAAGATGTAACAGCTATTTATTTTTTTCTTCTGGAAACTGAAACCAAATTGATTATTAAAAAAGCAGGTTAATTGCACTTTTTGAAACTTTTGGGAAATCTAAAAGCATTAAGTCAGTGCTAAAAAAAAGCATTTTTGGTTTAATACTGTGTAGTAAGTTATTTCTATTTTCCAACAGATGGAGTTACCGGAAGTGCTTGCACTAGTTTATGATAGTGACGCATCTATACAGAAGTATCATAAGCAAGCTTGAAATTCAGTGTACGTTATTTTTCAGAAGTGCAAACAATTTTATTTTTCATGGCTTAAGTATGTCAAATTTTGTGCCGGGAATTTTACTTTAGTGTTTCAGTAAAAAAAATCTGTAGTTGAAACTCACAGAACTCTTGTGGAGACTTACAGGAATCAGGTTCAGTCTGAAATAACTTGTAGAGATTGGTTTTGATTCTTTCAAAATAATGACTTTGATCTTAAAGATAAAAAAAAACTCTCACGCAGCAAAAAAAAAAAAAAAAAAAAAAAAAGAGCTGCTCAAACTAGATGAGACTATCCTGAAAGGTAACTATAGACTAAAATTATAGCGATTAAGTAGAGAATTGAAGGAAAAATGGCCGCTACATGAGCAGACACAACCAGGTCATTTTGTAACATGAGAACGGCCTGCCAAACCGGTGAAAACCTACTTAGAAACACTTAAGTGGGAAGTCCTACCCCCATCCGACATATTTACTGCTGACTACCACTTGTTCTAATGGAAGACACATGGCCTGGCTAAGAAGAATTTACATTCTAGTGAATATGCCAATAATTGGGTCAACTCTTGAATAGCCTCAAAGGATGTGTTGTTTTTTTGAAATGGGTTGCAAATGCTGCCAGAAATATGGGGAAAAGTAGTGACTAGCGATGGACAAGTAAAATGTTTTTCAATGGTTTTTTAAAATAAAACATTAATTTTCACAAAAAAAAAACCAGCAAAAACTTATTCAGCATCCTAATAAAATTTATATTATAACTTATCATGTTTTAAATGTTACCATGTAACTAAATTTCCATAATTTTACCTAGTTGTAAAAATGTAAAGCTATAAGCTACATTAATTCATGCAAATATAAATAGAAAAGTGAAAATTTGATTTTTTGCTTTTTTTTCATACATATTTTATATGTTTAGAGTACTATTGGCTTTCAAACATACAGAAAAACCTGAAAATTTTGAAAAGAAAATCAGGAGGGGGTCATTTTTTAAACTAAGACTCCTAATACTTAAATAAATGAAATTTTATACAAAAATACATTGATTACTTTTGATAAATTTAAATAAAGTGAGCAAAAAATTTATCTATGAACAGTATTATTATACTAATTATCCTCAAGAAATGATTTTAAAATAAAACCAAAAGGCTCAGAATAGATCTTCAGCTTGTTTTTTGCAAATATTTTGAAAGTAATTAAAATTTCACTTGTCACTGATAGTACAAGGACAAGAATTTAACTACATGTAATATATAATTTTCTCAATCAATACAATAAGAACTGATTCAAAGATTTCATTTATTTATTAATACAGAAGTGAACTAAACTAGATATGTTATGTATATATTAATAAGCGTAAAATTACTGACAAAAAAAGTAAATAAAATAAAATTCAGTCAGCCATTCAGCACCTAATTTTTTGATATATCACACTCTTAAAGAGTATGTGCTTTTGTTTAACATTTTTAAATTTCATGATGTTTATTTACAAAAAATAAATTTTATTTCTTTGCCTCTTAACAAAAGTTAGTTAACATCAAAATCCGATTCCCACACATGATGCAAAGAAATTGCAATTTTCAAAATGAAGACTTCAAAAGCATAAAAACAGCATATAAAATAATTTAATTCCCTAAAGTTATTTTTGAATTGCATTATGAAGGCCTACAATACACATATTATTAATACCTATCAACATAACTGTAGCAAACCTACTATTCAGCATTTAACTTTTTGACATTTTGACACTCATAACAAAGACGGAATTTTGCTCAAAAATTTTGAATTATGATTTTAATAAAAATTAAAAGAAATTTCATTCATTTGTCTCCAAACAAAGTTCAATTAACATCAAAAATAAGTAAAATTTGATTCTCCTTTCGGATTCAAAGAGATCACATTTTTCAGAATGAAGGCATCAAGAGCATAAAAAAGACAAATAAAAAAAATTATTACAGTAAAATAACTTTAGTATTGTATTTTAACAGGTCTGCATAGTGAATATTATTACTAATTACCAACATATTTGCCAAAAATTTGGTACTAAGGGGAAAAATCAGAAGTGGGGTGGTAAAGGCATAAAGGACAATACCAGATTTCAGGTATTTAAAAAAAAAACAAAAACAAAAAAAAAAATACTGGAATTCTAGTGTACCACTGGAACTCTCTGATAGAGGCATTTGACTTAAATAGAGTTCAAAACATGCATTTTTTTAAAATAGAGAAGCACTAACAAAAGTATGGAGTGCATACATAAATAATAATAGGCCACATTCGGTCGGATCATTTCCATCTTACCGTGAATGATATGCTTTGTACAACTAAATTCACTGTTAATTCATTAAAAAAATGAAGTTTTAAAGTAGATCTTAATGCAGTCAGTAAGTTTTACAGCAACAAAATAATCAAGTGCAGAACCAGTAGCACTACTGCAAAGATCTGTATTTATTGTGATACAATAAGTAGGAACCAAATCAGTAAAGATATTTATGATTTTTTATGAGACTTTTTTTTTCGACTTTGGCATCGGTTTTTATTATGTATCATTATTGTAAATCATATTTACATCTATTTCAGTTCTGTGACTATTCATTTAGTACTTACAATCTGCTTAAAATTTAGAATTTACGGGTAAAAGTTTGTTTCGGACAATTTATTCATGATCTACATATAGTCCATTAGTTTCCGAGGGAAGAGGTTAACCATGTTGTTACTAGTTCCATATTTATTCTGAATTTTTGAAATATACATCAAGGTATCAAGGTCTTTTAAAAACTTTGTCTTCCAAACTTTGTTTACCTAGCACAAACCCTTCAAGGTAATGGGACTTAATTTTATTGCCAAAGTAGCAGATGAATAGAAGGAATACAATCTAGTTCTTTTCTAATACTTTCATCATATACACTAAAGTACTACATACTTTCACGAATGTTAATTTGCAAGTTGCATCTCCATTTTCTTCAGTAATAATCATTTCTCCATACTGATCAGCCCATCGTTGAGTGCTGAACAAGTTGTGAACACATGTAGTAACTTTATTCCATTGATAGTGATCATTTGTTCTAGGTAAAAAAAATACATATATTTCAATCAAAAACAAGCATTTTAAAACATATTGTGAAAAAACACAAGTTTAGAAACTGTAATCAAAATATTTTTATGGGTAAAATACATGTATTACAGAGTAGCTGGGTCATTCCAACATGATAAACATAACACTCAGAGACACTGTTTCGCTGCATAACAAGAGTTATGAACATTTAATAATCATTTACTGGGTTTTTTTCAGAGTTTGGTGAAAGAATAGAACTTTGGTGCTATACTTCATACAAAAAACACAGTATAAATCACAGTAATCAAACACAGTATAACATTCAGAGACTCTGTATCGCTGCATAAAAAGAGTTCTGAACGTTTAATAATCATTTACTGGGTTTTTTTCAGAGTTTGATGAAAGAATAGAACTTCTGTGTTATACTTCATACAAAAAACACAGTATAAATCACATATTTTAGCTTTTGAAAATAAATTACAACACTGTGAGGAACAGGACATTTTCGCACCCTTGAATTTGCAACATGAAATTTAGCTCTCAATTTCTCCAAAGTTTAGGCAGTTATTATTGTAAAAACAATGTATTGCATTATTTTCATTCCTAAACTTCATTTTCCAAGCATAATAATACACATTTTCGCTCATAATGTAATAGGGAAGAATACTTTTTCAAAATCTGACGTGTGATGAAGGTACCCCTGATGAATGCAACTCTAAAGATGGAACATTTTAGAAAATGACCCACTTAGTTTTTTTGACACGTACGTGTCTAAATATTAATTAATAAAAAAGCACTCTCTCTGATACTTTTTCATAAAATAACCACTTCTATCAACACCATGAATAAAATGCTTTTTTATGCGCTTTGTGCAAAATTCATTTTTCTTTCCTCTGTTTTGAAGTGAAACATTTCAGATTTGAACTTCTAATAACCAACCTTTTTGTGTGACGGAAGTGACGTAGTTGTTTTTTAATTGCTGCAAAATTAACGAAAAGTTTGAAGTAATGAATTTAGTTTTGATAATAAAATTAGCAATTTAACTTTAAGGCTGAACTTAAGTAAGCATATATTTGTGGATTTTGGTCACTTTAAAAGTTTCGAAAATTGCAGGTTTTTGAGGATTTTTTTGATTTACATGTCAAGTCATCAGTTTAAGAGCATAACCACATTGCTAAGGTTTAGCCTGGAATTTAGTTTGTTAATTTTTATTACCAAAATCAACTTTATTATTACTATTATTTTTCATTGTTTTTGGTAACAATCGAGAAGCGGATTTTGGGTAATTTTTAGTTTTCTCAATGTTTAGAATCTATTCTTTTACTTCCTTTTACAAAAAAGGAAGTATTGTATCCGTGAAAATATTTTCACTCAAAAATTGACCTTAATTTCCATTTTACTCACCCCGGAATGAATGTTGAGTTTTTTTCTCCACTCAACCACATCTGGATAAGTGCCTAAGATTGTATAGAAATACAAAATATCCATTTTGATGATTCCCGAGTTAATTACAACGAGTTTTCTCTTCTGTATGTATGTGCGTATGTATGTCGCATAACTCAAGGACGGTATGTCCTAGAAAGTTGAAATTTGATACGTAGACTCCTAGTGGGGTCTAGTTGTGCACCTCTCCTTTTGGTTGCATTTGGGTGTTTCTAAAGGGGCCTTTTGCCCCATTTTGGGGAGGTTTTACATAAATTTTGTTTTGTCATTTAATAACCATACTTTTTGATTTAGACTTTAGTTATTTTATTATTACTACAGTTACACTTTAGATAACCCATAAAGAAATTCATTTTGTAACTCTCCTGGTGCTGCTTGTCAGTCTCTCGCTGTATAAAATTTGACCCTCTCTTTTGAAAGATTTAACCTTGTTAAAGTGTGAGTACCCTCTCTTTTTATCTTAATAAGTTCCTAACAAAGAGTATGTAAAAAAAATTCAGATTTCTTTCAGAATTTTTATTTTTTAAAAAAATGTGATTGGAAAATGTCAGGATTTTGGAGAATCACCCATATATATTTCAAAATACATGTCCAGTGAGAAAAGTAGTATAAATAAATTATTAAGAACTTACTTTGGTAGGTATACATGGATAGTTCCTAAAGGCAAGACTTCCATTGACTTCCCCCAAAATTTTGTTTTAATCCTCATATCTGAAACAGCATACACAAAATTAGTGCAAACTTCTTTCAACATTTTCACATATGATTTTTGGTCTTTAATTTTTCACATTCCAAATATATTCATATTTTTCAATCAGATATGGAATAAATAAGAGATGCAAAATTATTGTAAATTGCTGAAAATTACCTTGCTGAAAAATGAAATTTTGCGATTCTGCATGGCAAACAGAGACAGGTGGGTGATGGCTAACCTGTTTAACATGAAAGAATAAAAAACATTATGGCATTATAACAATTTTTTTGTTCCAGAATGTTTCCAATACAAATGTCTTTCAGGAAATTTTCAACACATATATATCTGTTTTACAACCGCTCTAAAGGTAAATCTGAAAATGCCCAGACAAAAAACCTCTACATTTGAAACTCTTTCAACTCACATGTATAGTGTATTCTACCATGCTAACAGCTAATAATATAACTGCAAAAGATTAATTTTATGCCAATGAAGAATAATTCAACTTTCAGAAGTAAAAATATCAAATTTTTGTGAAAAAACAATGGTTAAATTCTCAAAAATAAAATGGGACATAAAATATTACATTTATGTTCCTAAAAATAAAAAATAATAATAAAACTTATAGGAACAATTGATGAGATTAAAGAATAGAAGTTAAATCTTAAAATAAGCGAGGTTTTGCAGAATTGGAGGAAGCTAATAAGAATTGAAACATTTGATTTTAAACAGAAATCATTTTTTTGTAAGTAAAAAAACTCATTTTTTTTTTACAAAAACTATTTTAGACCAAACACTAGAGCTTAAATTATTTCCCATCATTGTTTTTAGCATTTCTGCTGAAAAAAAAATTAGTAACTTATCTTTAAGAATGGAATTTAAAAACATAACATATGCAACTTGATTAGGGTGTATTCAAGAAACCTTTTTTCAGAAATTTAAAATCTTAAGTTGCTAAAAAGTTGCACCTACACACCTTTGTGTATCATTTTTTTTTCATTCAAATAAAAAATATTTAAGCACATCACACAAGACCTAAATTTTTTATTTTTTACGAAAAACTCATTTTTTCTACATATTTTTTTTCAAAATTAGGGATTTTTTTTTAAATTTCAAATTGACTGATATAAGCAATGAATAATAATTTTTTTAAACATTAAAGTTTAAAAAAAAAACAACCCTTAAGCTCTTTTGCAGTGGTGTATCTTGCTCAGGTGTCACCAAAGGTAGAAATGTATAGTTTCAATTTTGTGGAACTAATTCTATGACATCTTTTTTAAAATGGAAGCAATATTTTTTTTAAACTTTAGTTTATTTAAAAAGAAAAAAAAAAGTTTTACTTAAAACTGTACACCTCGCTCATTTTTAAATCTTACTTGCTGCATTCAGAGAGAATTAAAAAGTTTAAAAGCAAAATTAAAACTACACTAAGCATAAAAAATAAGTTTAGATCAACTATACTATTAGACTGAACATTTGTCAATAAAATCAAAATATAAAGTTCATAATATTTTTTTTTTTTATATTCATCTTTATCTCTTTATTAGTAGAATATTCAGTTGCATGTTGACATACTAGTCAACAAGCTAAATAACAAACAGGAGCTATGTTTCCACATTTTGAAAATTTGCAAGCTACTTTTCCAAAATCCAGTCTGCAGTGACTCACTTGTTTCCCAGAGCATTGAATGTTTTCAGAGATATTTGACATTTTGAACATTTCTATATTATTATTTAATTGTTTACCTTCAGAAGAAGGGCACAGCAGCCCCCAAGAAGCATGTTTGAGGTATCAGAAAACGCTCCCTTTCTTGAAATTGCTGCCCCAATAAAAAAAATATAGTAAGCTGAAATTCGTATCGCTCATTAGAAAACCACGACAAAAAATAATTTAAAGATTATGCACATTATCTGTAAGTCCCTGTTTACAGTTTTAGAACCATTATAATTTAATATAATTTATAATTTAATTACTTTATAATTTAATTACTTACTTGTACAAATCTAGAAATTCTCAATACACAACTGCAATCTTTTTGCCCAAATAGCATTGTTAACTTTATAAAGGCAGTTGATTTCTTTGATAACGTCAAGTTTTCCCCCATGTAACACTTACAATGACCAACAAGCATGAGTGCAAGTATGGCGAGGTGGTCAAGACTAAAAATATTTTGAGTCCTCCCCAGCCCCCCCCCCCCAACTGCTCACAAGAATTCAAAATTATTGACTCATTTCGGCATACTTTAAAATGCAAAACCCAGAACCATTCTTTACCACCATTTTCTCTCTTTAACATTTTTCCATTATGTCTATGAAGAATTTGAAATTAATCTTTAAAACACTGCACAAATGACCTGTGCATTTCTATTCCACGACATTTTCTCCATTACACATGCCCTACAAAGTTCTAGTTTATTAATAAAGGTATTTTTATTATTTAATGCTGCTCCATTATTTTCATAACCACCTATGTGTAACATATAGAAATATATATCTTACATTTAACAGGTTATTAGTTGTTACTAAAAGTATTGCAATTTTATTTTATTTCTCATGAAAAAATGTATTATTTATGCAACATAAAATGTGAACCATAACATTTCACAAGAAAGTAAATTTGAAAAGAAAACAGTCAATTTTAATCACTTTTATAAATACATATTAATCATTAGTGAATAGATCATTCAAGGGTGAAGACACTAACTCAAAACAATGTTTTTGAAAACTCAAATGAGAGAGATAGAAAAGCAAATATAAAGTAATACTTGTTCTGCTATGAATTGAAATCCTTTATCTTCTCTAATGCATTCAAATGTTTCTCCCAAAACGGGGTTAAAAGGTTTATGACCAGCTCTATGATATGATGAGCTGTATGCAGATACTGCAAAGGCAGCTATATACACCTGAAAAGCAGAAGGAAAATAAATCAAAAACAATAATATATGATTATTTAGAAATTTGAGTGCACTAAAAGTAACAAGAGCAAAGCATACCATTCTTTCATACTGATCAACAGTTTCTGCAGCTTTATCAAGAAGCTCACTATATTCTAATTCTTCACAAAGTCGCTACAAAATAAAGAGAAAATTGAGCCTATTATTTAAGTATTGATATCTATACACACACACATGTATAAATGGGTGATTTTCAAATGCATTGACACAATAGGTTCGACACAATTTGAAAATTTTTGTTGGTATCAACATTAAAACTTTCCTAGGGATAAATTCCTTACAACTTCTAACTTTCTAACAAGGTGGTTATTTGTAAGTTAATTTGCTTAGATTTTAGAAATTCCAAAAAACTTCTTGGCAAGTCACCGTTCTTATCATAAGTGTTACCTTTATAAAATATTCTATAATTTCTTTTCTAAAAATAAATAATGTAACAAATTTTGATTGAACTATCTTAAATACTCAAAAGTCAAAATGGTATAAATATTGATTCAATTAAGAAATTTTAAGCATTAGTAAAACTTTTTCTCATGAGTGTAACTTTGTTTCCAAAATAAAGAGTAAAGTTTACGATAAAAACATTAATTAATACATGAAATGTTTTTATTGCAATTAGCATGAATAGCTAAAAAATTTCGATATTGAAACCAATTTTTAAAGATCAAAGAAAAAGTTTATTAATACTAATGCTGAATTTTAGCTATAGTAACACTCATGAGAGATGACCTCAATGAAATAATGTATTGCAGATGTTTGGCTGTAACTCCTCTAAAATGGTAGTTAGTTGAATACCATGTCTAAAGAAAGAGTTTTTCCTAAACAACGCACACAAATTTCAATTTTGCAAACATTAACTTTGTGTTAGTGTTCAATCTTCAATTTTTAATACATGTGAATTTATTATACAGAGAAACTTCGATAAGTCAAAGTTGTGGGGAATGCGAAAAAAATTCGAGTTATCGAAAATTCGGCTCATTGAATTCGAAAAGAAAACGATAGAATAAAATACCACATTTTCTTAATATGAGCAAAAAGGAGATAGAATAACGTATCTGAGATAATATTATTAACTCAAAGCAACAGCAAGGATATCTTACTGTTATTCCTGGGATTAGAGGCCTTACTGTTGCTCTGAGATGGTGATATATATACTTGACATAATTAATGTACACTATAACTCTATAAGTTCAAGAGTTTGTATAAGTTGGAAAACAAATTTATAATTTTATGTAGGATATAACAATTTTTGCATACCAAAAAATTTATTTAAAAAAAATCTCACATTAAACATTGCTTTGAACAAAAATTTGTTCATTCATTAATAGTCCTAGGATACTTTTAAAGCATCAAGAGGGAGTCGAGAGCATTCCGATGGGATCCTGTAATAATTCACAATACATTTGCTACTTTCTTGCACTGTTTTTTACTTCCTGTTACGAAGTAAAGGGAGTATTGTATTTGGGGAAAAAATTTCACCAAAAAATTGACCTTAATTTTTATTTTGCTCTCGCCCAAATGAATATTCAATATAAAACATACAAAAATGATGAAGATTATGCAAACTTTCTAGTCAGGAGAAGGAAATTTTCATTACTAGCTAATTAAAGTAACAGAAAAAGCTTATTAATTTACAACCATGAAAAAATGCACTGAATGCAATGGATTTAAGGTAAACAATGCCTAACTACAAGCTCATGCAGTGGCAAAAAAAAAAAGAAAAAAAGAAACAATTTTATCAACATGAAATTGAACGGAAAATGTCAGGACACGAAACTGTCAGCCAAATATAAAAGATAATTTATATAACTGCACTGTGGAAAAGTAATTTTCTGCAGTTTTGGCAGCCCCTTTAACATGAAAATTTAAACTGATGAAATAAATAATTGAAAAATTGTTAATGTAACTTTGCAGAAAACTTAAAAAACTAAATCACATTATTTTTTGGAAGAAAAAAAATATTAATTAAATTCTGTAGTTTAGCAAATCATCAATTTAAGTTACAATACAGAATTTTTTTTTCTTTTTCTAAAACTCTTCAAGGGTGTGTGTGTGTGGGGGGGGGGGGGAATGCTGAATGCCGGTTTGATTTGATTTGCATAATTTTGTGTTTTTTATTCAACATTTTTGCATAATAAAAACAAAAATTCATGCATGTAAACCAAGGTTTCTCAACATTTTTCAACTTGAGGCCAACAGGACAAGGGGTCATTGTTTTAAGTTATTTAAATCTCAGGCTAACATGGATGTTAGGAAAAATTATTATTTTAGCAGGGTAGTGGAACCTTGGAACAGCTTACCGGAAGAGGTGGTAATGAGCAAGGGAGTAGATAGTTTTAAGAGGGCCATTGATCTTCACTGGGGGTTGTAAATTGACTAAGACCAGTCTAGCTGGGCCCAGAGCCTGTTGCTGGTCGTCACATTTGTATTTGTATTATGAGCATTAAAAATCTTCCATGGCCCCCTCTTATTGTGTGTATGCATTATAAATGTGTGCAGACCAAAACTTGGTAAATGATGATACACTCTGGTGAATATCAACATTCACATAGCAAAGACATGGATGACCAAAACGTTTTGGTAAATCACCTGTGAATGTTGATTTTCCTATTTAGATCTTTTTCAGTGTCAAATATACTACAGGTTTATGTACGTATGTGTGTTCGTAAATTAAAAAAAAAATAATGAGAGCTTGTTTAATTTGGCATGAGTAGAAAAATTCGCATTTGTAAATATCAGAGAAGATCAAATGTGATACATCAAATTGCGGATTGGTAGTTAAAAAATAAAAACAGGTCCAATTGAAAATTCAAAATTCTCAGCTTGACTTATTTTAAACTCTTATCTAGGTGATAATATAAAACACTACATCTGTTGAAAGGTAACCTAAAGAAAGTTTTGCACATTTTTCATTCAAAGTTCTTTCTGATAAAGCGATTAGATGTGCGTTCATACGGCATCCAAAGAATAACCGGACAGAACTTCATGTAAACTTCCAAAGTTAATGTAAACTATTCAAAACTGTGCAAAAATCCTGGGGGGGGGGGGGAGCTTGGGAAGAAGTCCTTATGATAGAATTAGAAAAATATTTGGAAAGAACTGAACTTTTTTTTGAAAAAATTGTTACAGGGTAACACATACAGAAAAACATTTTCCTTGTTATTACATACTATTTTTTAGAACTAATTTGTTTCATTCCTTGATTGATTTTTTATGGGGCCTTCCTTTATGTTCTTGGCGACAAAAGTTATGTACACTGCATAATTTTAAAATAAAAAAAAAATATGACATTAAATTTGACATGAAATAATTGGAAATATATCGTCATTTAAGCAGCCTTTGGCAATCCTTTAATTGTTGAAATGCACCATCAAGGAAAAACCACAAGATTCCTTTTATGGATGATGCATTTTCTGAGATTTTAAAACTTCCTATTTGACTGTTATGGCAAAATGTGTATTTTAAAAACCTGTTAGCCAAAATAACAAAAGTAAGTTTTAGTTTTTTCTAGGATTTTGTTAGATACTCAATTTTTTGTGAAAATTAAAGGTTCATGGCTCCCCTATTTTCATATTATGTCCTGTGGCCCCCTTGATTTGTTCCGTGGCCTAGAGAGGGGCCATTTGGCTCCGGTGGAGAAACCCTGATGTAAACTAACATTCTCTCATAATATTCTAATCCTCTTCGATAGCAATATTTCTCCACTGAAAAAATAAATAATGTCACCCATCACATTGTACAAATTCAATAATGAAATGGAACTGTTTACAACATTTAAATGTTAAGAAATCTAATACAATTACTAAAATTAATAAAAGCCAAAATCTATAAGGGTCATTTCACGTCAAATCAACTAATGCCATGTGCCGTCATGTCTCAGATTTTGTACATTATTTTTTTACAAATAGATATCTATGAGAAAAGCCCAAATATTTTTTTTAAAGATTTTTTGAATGAAAATTACACTTTGGAGTTTTTTTTTTTTTCAAAAATTCCATTTTTGATCATTTTTTGGAGTCACCATTTTGGCATGAATTCAGAAAATCTCTCTAATTTCTTTATTTTTTAACCAATTAAGCTGAATTTTGTACCAATTTCAAGCTAATATTTTTCTCTTTCAGTGTGAATGACAGAATGTACTCTATGAAAAGTTGGGTGTTGCCACTCTTTATCTAAAATCAGTTTTTATGTTTTTTCAATTGGGAGATTAAATAAGTTATATCTCTGGAGAACCACATTTATGTACCTCAGTTATGTCAAAAAAAAAAAAAAAAAAAAAAGGCAAAATGATTCCATTAAAAATATTTTTATACTATTCTTCACATTATTATTTTTAATATTTAGTACACTTTCAATGAAAAGTTTTTTTTTTTTTTCAAATTTATTTATTTTTGCGAAGTCTGAAACGGAGATTTTTGCACAATTCTTTTCGAAAGTAAACAGCTTTTTAGCAATTACCTATTGATACAAATCCTTTGAGAGTCCAGTATTAATTGTTCTGAAATATTTTTGACCTTTTTTAAGCTTAAAAGGGATTTAAAGTAATAGAAAACTTGTATTGTATTTTCTGCACAACAAACTATATATTTTTATTTCAAAACAACAAAAAACACCCTTCTACTTTTTTCTACATAGCAAGAGAATGATTTAAATACACTATAAAAAAAAATGCAGATCGTAGCAGGGTATTTAATCTCCCAATTGAAAAAACATAAAAACTGACTTAAGATAAAGAGAGGCAACACCTAACTGTTCATAGAATACTTTCTGTTGTTCACTGAAAGAGAAAAATATTAGTTTGAAATTGATACCAAATTCAGCTTAATTGGTTGAAAAATAAAGAAATTAGAGAGATTTTCTGAATTCATGCCAAAACAGTGACTCCAAAAAATGATCAAAAATAGAATTTTTGAAAAAAATTCTCCAAAGCGTAATTTTCATTGAAAAAATCTAAAAAAATTAATTTGGGCTTTTCTCATAGATATCTATTCGTAAAAAAAGAATGGAAAAAAATCGGAGACAAGACGGCACAGCCGACTATTTTTTTAGGCGATTTGATGTGGAATGATCCATAACAAAATAAATTCTTTATGGTACACAAGTTCATTACCTGCAGCACACATAATGGCTCATTTAATGTAACAGGCATGCTAACTTTACAAAGATCTTTTCCAATGTTTTTGAACAAGAGATTACATAGGCTAAAATCTCCTGTATCAGGTTTAGGAGCAGGAAGCTTAGAACGCCTCCCTGTATTACAGGTTGGCAAAGCAGGCACTTCAGTAACTAGAAAAAAAAAAAAAAAACATTCAAAAATGAAAAATTTAACAAATAAGTGGGAGAGAACAAATTACTAAATGAAAGTTTTCTTTCTCAAGGGAATGACAATAAATATCACACTTTTTGAAACATATCTAATCCCCCCCCCCTTCTTCATCACGAAGTGACACACTTCACCTTAACCCCCACTCTTAGTACATGTCATGCTAGATCACATAATCAAGATATTGTTATTAAATATTTTATTTTAACCAAAATGGTGTGACATCATACTCTTTCCAACTCTCTTCCTCTCACTTGCCAAAAACTCATTAAAATCCACCCTGCAAGATAAGGCATTATTTGAAGATAACCCAAAATATTATTTCTTGATTTCTTATAAATTAACGTTGAAAAAGTTAATTCTAACAAAAAGCACTGCAACAGAAAAGATAAGAAACTTTAACTGAAGAGAAAAGAAAAAAAAAATAATTTGAATTTTGTCATTTTGAATTCAAATTACGTTTTTTGCAATCATGAGTGTGTGTGTATGTGTGTAGGCATGAGTGTGTGGGTAGTTGTGTGTATGAGTGTTTGTGTGCATGGGGGCAGGGTATGTGTATGTGTGTGTGAGTATATGTGTTTGCGTCTGTGTGCAGGCATGAATGTGTGGGTAGTTGTGTGTATTTGTGTGTATGTGTAGGTGTCTGTATATATGCATGTGTGTATGTGTTGTGTGTGTATGTATTTGTGTATGTGTGTGGGGGTATATGTGTGTATGGTGGTGTTTGTGTATGTGTGTGTATGCAGGCGTGTGTGTGTAGGATATGGACGCAACTTGGAGATGGTTTTCGCTAGAGGAGCAGCATCGTGAGGCCCACCGACGGGTGGTGCTGGCAGAGGGTGGCGCCGCACACTGGTGCGAAATAAAATGATAGCACGCCAAAAACAGTCAAATGAAAGCAATAAGCAATCGTGATTGCTCAAAAAAACATTTGCAGAACAAAATGCTCAAAACATCACTCCATTTAGAATGATTTATCCTTACAACTACTACTCTCTGTTTCTTTCCAGTCAGCCAATTTGTAACCAAAAAGTAAAATTTTCCCTCCTATTCCTAAATCAGGTGGTTTGTTGAGAAGAGCAACATGTGGTACCTTGTCGGAAGCTGTTTGAAAATTGATATAAACAACATCTACACAATTTTTGCACCTAAAGTCATAGTAACCTTGCCATAGGAATGCAATAAATTAATAGCACACAATTTACCTTCCTGAAACCATTCTGACAGCTAGTCAACAGACTATTAGTCTCTAAGAAATTCATAATTTTAAATTGGAAATATGATAAAGCGCTAGATTGCAAGAACGTACATCAGTGGAGTGGCGAAGGTGTCCTGGACTGTCCCGAAGTAAATTTAAAACTACTTGCTGTGAATACTGCCATGGGCAGGTAAATGGCAGTATCTGCAGAAATGAGCTTTCGAGATAGTTGAAGAAATGTGTGGTGGATTCAATACTAACAACAGGAAAATGTTGGAATTAGACGGGGTTTTTTTGCGTTTTTTTTGGCGGAAACCAAATAAGCGAGTTTGCACATACAATAGATGACAAAAATGCAAAAAAGAAAAAAAAAAAAAAAAGAAAGAAAGAAAGAAAAATTAATTTGAATTTTGACATCTTGAATTCAAATTATGTTTTTCACAATCACGAGTGTGTGTATGTAGGCGTGTGTGTTTGTGTGTGGGGGTATGTGTGTTTGTGTGTAGGGGGGTATGTGTATGTGTGTAGGCATGTGTGTTTGTGTCTGTGTGCTGGCATAAGTGTGTGGGTAGTTGTGTATGAATGTGTGTGTGGGGGGGGGTGTATGTGTGTGTAGGCATATGTATTTGTGTCTGTGTGCAGGTATGAATGTGTGTGTATGTGTGTGTAGTTATATGTGTTTGTGTATTTGTGTGTGTAGGATATTGACGCAACCTGGAGACGGCTTTCGCTAGAGGAGCAGCATCGTGAGGACTTGGTCGACGGTGATGGTGCGGAGGGTGGCGGTGGGAAAATAAAATCAAAGGACATCAAAACAGTCAAGTGAGAACAATAAGCAATCGTGATTGCTCAAAAAGAAAAGAAAAGAAAAATGAAAAATTTGCAGTTACTGCCCTTTACCTGCACACAACAGAATAAGGATTGTAATATTTTCAAGCTTAAATTAGAAAATTCTCATATTATTAGGCTTCAGACCCTCCTAAATTAAATATTTATTTATGCTCCTGTTAGGCTGACCTTGCTTTATTGAAACAACATGTGTTTGAACCAGAAGACAGCAGATAAATTCGTTGTTAAGAAGTTATGTGAAAAATTATTTTGATAATTTTTTAATGTCTGAAACAATTTCATGTATTATTGCTCAAAAATATGGTATTTTGTTGTAAAGAACGGTACGTCTGCATATTTAAGGATTTGCTTTGCTTATTATTCATACTATAACGATTATCCCGATTACCTTTCCTGAAACCATACTGCAAACTAGTCAACAGACTATTTGCCTCCAAGAAATTCATAATCTTGATTTTGATCAAAGTGTCAAAAATTTTACAAACCACTGAAGTCAGACTTAGATGTCTATAATTCCCAGTATTACCTTTAGACCCTTTCTTGAAGATCAGCATTATGTTAGCCAGCTTCCAGTCCTCTTGGCACTGTCCCCAAGTTTTAAGAAGCATTGTAAATATTTAAAACATCCAATAACTCCTCTGAAGATTCAACTAAAATATTTGGATGAATATTATCAGGCCCCGAAGCTTTAGTTAGTTTAATTGTTTTTATGTGAAATGAAACCTCATCCCTTCAAAACACAAAATTCTCAAGTCCTATAATATCTTGTGTATTGCTAGTGTCAACTGTTGAGATACAGTTATTGTTAAAAACACTGGATAAAAAGAACATTTGCAATATGCCTATCATTTTAAATTAACTTTCCATGCTCATCGACCAATGGCCCAATTTGACTATTTCAAACTTTCCCAGAATTGGTGTAAGCAAAAAAAACCTCTTAGGATTCCTGTCAATATAATCAATCTGCTAGCCTTTGCTCCAATTCCCTTTTCAGAATCTGTACAAAATACTTAAAATTACACCTTGCCTGTTTTCATTTAACCAGTTTCTTTAAACCGACGAAAATGGCTTGCTAATAATTTAGAGCTTCTGTAAACTCTATGGGGAACCACATGGGCCAAATTTTGGAATTAACACCTTTGCTCCTAAAGGGAATATAGTCCCCATCTGTTTTTGCTAGTCTTTCCTTAAATTATGTTCATTGCAGATCTACATCCTTATTTTCCAATCCTGACAAAAATACTTCCTTCAAGCTCTGCCTAATTCAACAAAATCAGTATCTCTGAGATCGGTTATTCCAATAACATCCAACTTCTCAATTATAATTAGGATTTTCAATTCTTCCATCTTGTTCCTAATACTGTAAGCATTGGAATAGAAAACTTTAAGCATGCCCAAATTGCTTTTATTTAGCACCCTGAAATTTCTTAAATTACAAATATTTAAACTACTTACTTTTTTTCGACACCCACCCAAACAATTATTATCCTTCTGATATCTGATTCTTGAACCATGTCCCCTATCCAAACTATGTTTTTGACTCTGAAGGCCTTCAAAATAAAACCACCAACCATTTTGACCCCTGTAGAGCTCAGATGTAGGCTATATACATTATTTCAATCCCAAACCAAAAATATTCAAAAATTTATAATGCTCAATATTTAAAGAAACCTCAAATTATTTCATGGTGGAAGGGATTTCTCATCCTAGGCAGAAGGGAAAAATAAGGGTCAATATGTTTTAATTCACTACTACATAATATAGTTGGTTCAGGATCAGAAATTTATAATCAATGACTTAGAAAACGCGTTCTAATGTACACTAAATATAAATAATAGTTAGAAATCAATGTAAAAATATTTCATAAATTATGTAGCACACATAGGAGTTTACTTTTAAAACGGATTATATCCACTTTTGGGAAAAAACATTTTTTTTTAATCGTTTTCCGAATGTCTAGTACCATTCTCTATCGCGACCCATGAATTTCTTTCTTTACGAAGTGGTTTGTATCTACTGTTAAAAGATGCGTAAATATTGGTTTTACCACCTAAACGGTGAATATCCATCCCCTTATTTCTCGCCAGGTATTTTACAGCAGAGTGAAACTTATCCCTTATTTGCCGATATCCACGCATTCACTTTCATATCAAAAGAGCACACATCCAAATTTGACTTTGCAAAAGTAGTTCACAAATAAAATAGCTTAGGGAGGCACTGACTGAGGAATTCCAATCAAGCATGATACCTGTCCGTATTAAGAGGTCTCAGCACCTTGTGCTTTGTGCAACTCTGTTATCAGTTAGGCAAGGGCAACCTCAAATTGTGATTACTAAATTGATATTAAATAATTGATATTAGTATGAAATTGTGATTAATTAATGATTAAATTGTGATTAATTGAAAAATTGTGATCTATTAATATCTACAACGTTATTATTTGAATCGGCTTGGGTGGTTTCATTGTACATACTGGATTGGTCAATTTTTTTTTTGTTGAGATGTTCGATGAAAAGAATAAAGTAAGTAGAAAGGAATAAAGTAGAGTTAAAATATATATATATATATATATATATATATATATATATATATATATATATATATATATATAAAATGTTTAATATTTTGTTTCAATTTTAAAGTTTATTTCTGAAGAAAATGTGTGTTTCTTTGCATAAGTGATGATATCCACTGTTTTACACCAAAAAGGAATATATCCAAATTAAATTGGCAATTTAGGTCTGATAAAATTGTGGAAAAAATCCTAGTCTTTTGCCAATAGCCACTTGTTATTCTACTAAAACATTGTGAAAAATTTGAAATTCTATCAGCATTTGTGCGTAAAACTTTTTTTCGTTTAGCTAAAAAATATAAAACTGGATATAATTCGTTTTTAAAGTAAACTCCTCACATAATGGTGTTATTTACAATGAACAAATTTTGTTTACAACAATCATTTAAATACTTACCACTAGGAATTGGTGTGTATTCAGTCCCTTCATCCGATGCATCACTTAAAAAGCTGCCACCTTCTTCTTCTGACATAGAGCCCTACAAAATTAAAATAATGTAACGGTTACCGAAAGTGGACAAAGGAAATTGCATCAGAATGACTGCGGTAATAGCAGGACCACTAAACAGAATATTAAAGGGAGGTAAGCATTATGCTATGCGTTCAGTGGTTAATAGTGAAACCTGTTGGCGGAAGAAATAATCAAAAGTAAAAATGTGCCGTAGGTAGATGCGCTCTGGTCCTGAGGAATGAATGGGAGTATGTTTTTTTACTTGGAAAAAGAGAGGCTATTTCAGATATCTAGCAGTGAATAAGAACTGTCAAAGGAGAGCACTTTTTAGGTCAAACAGCAGTGAACACTTGATATCCAAGTTTTTGACTGCGATGGCAAATGCTATCACACAGACATGCCAAGATTGAGTCAAACAAACATCTTGACTAACGATTTAAACATATTCAATTGAAAAAAAATTGCACACCAGCCACACAGTTCTAATATGTGTCACCATGCAACACCCTCATCTTTAAACCACTTTTAAGAGCATTGCATGGGTAACTTTTCCATTCAAAGCATGAAATGAAGGAAACCATTCAGAACTTCGGCAAAAATCAACTACGATCTTTCTTCAGCAATACCTGTAGCCTGCTACCAAAGCAAAGAAACCTATGCTACAATGCCAATGGTGATTTCTTTTGATTTTAAGAAAGGCATATTTTTATTACACTTTTCACTCGGAAAACACTTATCTTATAACAATCCCCCCCCCATATATATATATATATATATATATATATATACAGTTGGCTCTCTGTTTAACAATGCTCCTATTTAACGACTTTCTCTATTTAACAACGGCTTTTCACGGTCCCAGATGGTCCCCTACAGTGTTAAAAGCATTCTATTTAAGGACACTTTCTACTTAAGGACGATTTTTTTAATGGTCCCTTGAAAGTCGTTAAACAGACAGCCAATTATATATATATATATATCTATCTATACATATACAGTTGGCTCTCTGTTTAACGACTTTCAAGGGACCACAAAAAATCGTCCTTAAGTAGAAAACGTCCTTAAATAGAATGCTTTTAACACTACAGTAGACCATCTGGGACCGTGAAAAGCCGTCTCGTTAAATAGAGAAAGTCCTTAAATAGAGCATCGTTAAACAGAAAGCCAACTGTATGTATATACTTATCCTTACTTTTCTAATCTAACTTAAATAAAAAGATTGGGACTTAAGACTATAAGTGTGTGTGTGAAGTATAACGAAATTATATTATTGCAGTAAGGCCACCTAAGCTATGAAGGTCTGTTGGGATCTATCCTGAAAATTGCCGATGTAATTTCTGATCCACTTTTCATTTTTAGTATTATTTTTTTTATCATTTTTATTTCCTCTCCAGGGTTTTTTTCAACTCCGGGTTTTTTTCAACTTCTGGTTTTTTCAACTCCATGTTTTACAAATCAAGGTTCTGCTGCTGCCATGTCTTAACTGCATGTTTGCCTGGCACCTGCATATCATTTCTTTATTCATATGTCTATATTCTGATTGTTTCTTCCTTTTGATGGTTCACCTGAAAACGCTTTCGTTCATTATTTTTCAGATATGTTTTCCTGTTCAGTTTTCCTCCAAGGCTCTCGGGGATGGTCACCAGTTATTGGGACCTTCCCTCTTGCTAAACAGAAAGGGCCTTGTGTGTTGGCATAAAATATTATTTTATTTTATTTATTCTCGGTCCACAGCCGATAATTTAAATAAAATATTTTAAAGTTGAATATTGTTACCTACTTTTAGCCCAGTCTGGTAAAAAGTGTAATTCAACTAGTTGGTGCTGACACTTCAATCAGTGTTTTCTCCATGCCATAATTAATGGCGACTGTTTTCTTAATCCATTGTAGATTGCGTGTTTCGATGTGTCGATTTGGAGAAAGTTGAGTTGTCACATGATGATTTGAATTTAATTCCACTTGATTAAGACCGCACGTCCCATGGAGGGAGTACAAAAATTCGCGGCAGTGGAATAAACAAATGAGTTGTAGTTGAAGTTAATATCATGACGTCATCAAGGCACGCAATCTCATTGGTTGATAGAATATATATATATTGAGGTGAATGGCAACACTCTCGCTCTCTTCTCTCCGATCCCCGGTTGTTTTGATTTTATCGTGAGGCCTAGTTCGGCTCGCGTGTGGGGTGGTTTTTCCCCGCTATGCCAGCGGGAGTCTGTGGCATGTAACTGGTGATGCATTAATCACGTAGTTTTCAAGTTTTGGAATTTCAAGTCCTAGTAATGAAATGAGTCCAGGTGAAGAAATGCTTATTTTGTGTCCGGCAATTTGATATTGCCGGGGAAATGAGTTCTATGAGTTTTTCTGGATAAGTTCACTGACTCTTCCCACGTGGTTTTCCTGTCAAGATAAGTGTTGTGTTCCCGAAGTTTAATCCGGTCGACTTTGTGTGTTCCTGGGATTGTCAACTTAGGACTGACCTGTGACTTCATCTACAGACTGGTGACATTTTATCCTTTATTATATGGGACTCATTTGTTGTGATATTTTGGGGGTCTTTTTACGGGGATGTTTACTATACTTTCTAGTCATATTAAATAAATGAATTTTTCTGAAATATGCTTTTTGCTTGTCTCCAACTTGACATTTCACGGCCATTTAATGCTGGCTTAGTTTAAATTTCTGAAACAGAATATTGGATATTTAAAGTTAACTATAATTATGCCAACATTGTGAACTTAGAGACCGGTCCTCCCCTTGAGAAAGTGTCAGTCCCTGGTTCACCTTTTTTCATTTTGGTGTTCTTGCTTTTTGCATCTTCAATTTTATTTAGATTGTTTATTCATGATTATGTTTGTACTGTTTTTGTTTCTAGCAGCTGTGCGCTGGCATTACGGTACACTTTAGTATCTATGATTAAATTTTTTTCAATGTCTTTGAATTTATATTTAAAATATGTTCTTAAAATGTATCTCATGTTGTATACATATATATATACACTGGTGTGCAAAAATTAAGGATGAAGTCGAAAAATTAGCATATCAGCTGAACGAAGCAGAGCGGACAGAAAGACCAATCAGGAGATTAAGTAAGGTGATGTACGGTAGCACATGCGCAGATATGCAGGGAGACGTAATGGGGGAGTATCTGAGTAGTATAAAGCATGTTGTTGGTGTAAGATCAGTATTTCTGGCAAAGAGATTGCACGCTGTATAGCAGTTAAAATCACACCGAGTTGCTGCCTCAGTGAGTAATGGCGAATAATCAATCTGTTAGACGACATTTGGATGCTTTTACCCGAGGTCGAACCATTGGGAAGTTGGAGGAAGGCCGCAGTGTGACAAGTGTGGATGCAGGGTTCAAAATTGCTCACAGTATCGTTTCACGACTTTGGAGACAATTTCAAACTACAGGAACAGCTATTCGGAGGTTCAGTAGTGGTCGTCCACGAGGAACCACACCCGCAGATGACCGGTATATTGTCTTACAGGCCAGAAGAAACAGGCGGCAGACAGCGGGAGAAATCGCTAGACACACGACACAGGCGACTGGACGACCGATATCGCGTTTTACCGTGGCCAGAAGACTGCACGGTGGTGGTCTGTTTGCACGACGCCCTATAATGGTACCTCTCGCCTTGCCATCGGAGAAGGCGTTCTCTGTGGTGCCGGGAACACCGCAATTGGAGAGACAATGAATGGGGACGAGTACTCTTTACAGATGAGAGCAGATTCAGTCTGAGTAGCGATTCTCATCGCATACTCATCTGGAGAGAGCGGGGAAGCCGCAATCACCCCTTGAACATTATTGAAAAGGACAGGTATGGAGGTTGCGGTGTTCTCGTTTGGGGAGGCATCATGCTTGGTAGTCGTACAGACCTTCACATCTTCGACGCAGGTTCAGTAAAAGGAACCCATTATTGTAACGAGATTCTTCTTCCATATGTTCATCTTTTTAGAGGTGCTATGGGTCCGCAGTTCCTTTTCATGGACGACAATGCACCATGTCATCGCACAGTAGCTGCTGAACAGCTTTTAGAGAGTGAGGATACTTAACGTATGGATTGGACGGCACAATTTCCGGATCTCAATCCCATCGAACATGTATGGGATTTTCTAGGCAGACGCTTGGCAGCTCGTACCTTAGCATCAGTAACGATTCGGGAGCTTCGATTGGCGCTGCAAGACGAATGGGCAGCAATGCCTCAACAACTCATTGACACCCTCATTTTCAGCATTGGCAGACGCTGTGAAATCTGCCTAGCAGTCGGGGGAGATCATATCCCCTACTAAAGACCGGATGTTTCTTGCTGGACACCCATCACAGGGATGTTTCGGCCTTCAGTCGCATTGCGCTCCATGCTACTTTTTCAATGAAGCATCTTTTTATCCCTCTGATTTCTCTTTTAGTAAGTGTTGCTTACATTACACATGTCCTTACGTATTGGGGATCTTACTGTATTAAATGTGTTGATTTGGAAAGCTTTTGTACAAAGTTATATTGAAAAAACCGTCTCGTCCTTAATTTTTGCACACCAGTGTATATATATATATATATATTGCATATACTGGAGCTTAGACACTCTCTTTTAGTTCACAGTTAAATTTTTTGGTCTTATGACCATATTTATTGAATCCTCCACGGCTGATGAGCTCTGGATTCATACTTTGTCTTTTCCTATTAAATAGCTGCTTGCAATTTTCCTTTTTCTCATCATTATATATATATATATATATATATATATATATATATATATATATATATATATATATATATATATATATATATGTATAGCCATATATAGCTAGCCTAATACTAGTCCTTTATAGTATTCAATAAACTATCAATTTCATTTAATTAGAATATCAGTCATTAATAGGACCAAAAACCAAGGCCATCATTTCCAAGTTTTCTGGAGGGAGGGCAAAGGGTACATACTCAAAAGACAATATTGAAAAAACAACAAAATACATACACAAATATGTATTTACATTATGTTAAAGTAATTTGGCCGGATGCTCTGAATGACAATCATTACAAAACCTCATAATTAGAGTAAAAGTACAAAGTAGATTTTTGATTCAGTGACAGGAAATACATTTGAGTTTATGCAAGAGCAAATTCTGACTGTGTGTAAAATATGATTGTTTGGGCTTTGCCCAAATCAACTTATATTGTACAAAAGCCATTTAGAAAGATGATGAATTCTGGTATTTCCAAGTTCTTCAATTTCCTGTAACTTGAAAGTGACAGGAGATAGTACAGAATTACTTCTGTTTTAAGTTAAATGACCACTTCTCGAAATCAAGTCTTTTTTGTTTAAAAGATAGAGTGAATCCCTTAAAACTCCGCCTACTGAAGATCAACTGCATCATTCTCCAAGCTCAAAAGAGAAACTTCCTTTCAATTTTGCCTAAGTGCTGCAGAATCAGCATTCCTGAAATTGGGTACAAATCTGAAACTTTCATTTCTGTAAACTTCAAAATTGACCAGAACCTAATAGAGTTGTAACCACTATTTCCAATATGATCCCTTGTCCTCAACCTCTGAATATAACTTCCGTCATTATAAAAAAATAAATCTAAAACTGCATCATGCCAAGTACCTAGGGTAACAATTTGATCTAAGAAGCAATTGCCAATTTCTTTCAAAAAATTCTCTTCTCTGCCATTTCTAGGGCAAAAAAAATGTTCCAAATAAGTCCTGGGAAGTTGAAATCCCCCATTACAATGACTGATCCCTCTCTAGCCATGTCCCTAATGACACAATACTTCTTATCTTGATCCTGGTTGGTATTAGGTAACCTGTAAATATTTTCCAAACAATCATTTTCAATTCATCCATCTTATTCCTGATACCATGAGCATTGCAATACAAAAAATTTAGTTCATCCAAATTACTTTTAGATTTCTCAATTAACTATTTATGAAGCTGTAACTGCTATTAGATGCTTTACCTACCCTATTAAGACCTTTCACATAAAAGCGTGATGCTGCCTGATCACAGATAAATACTTCCCATCCATTACCATTGAATTTTCAAATGTAATTTTGAAAAAATGTTTTTTTTTTTAAACTATACGCAACATAAATAAATTTAAAAAGCAATTCACATACCTCAGACGAAGTACTGCAATTTGAAAAATTTTCAGCAGCATCAAAGAATTCAGAAGCCGACAGGACAGAAGAGCTTTCATGAGACAAGGAGGGCTGTAGAGGTTGATGAATGAGCTGTAAAAAGGTGACCACACAACACAATATTCAAACATTTAAATTGAGCTTAATTAAAGCTTAAATCTCTCAGCAGAAATTTTCATTTACCACTTCAGACCAACAGGTTTCAGAATGCTAAACAATGCAGAATATTTCTTCTTCTATGTATCTGTCTGTTAAACTACATTTAATTTGAAGCTTTTTTTTAAAAAAAACAAGAATTGTTTTTGAGTTTACATACACAGTAAGCATTAAAAGTGAAATATGAAGCAGCTTGCTCTTTTAAATGCTTATATTGATAAAAGTATGTATTTCACCAAAAGTAATTTTCCGAATTTCAAGTTTTTCTCTCATCTTTAACAGATATGAAAAAAAAAATTTACTCACTTATATAATGCTCTAAAGCAAAATGATCAGAAATGTTGTAGTTTCAGGCAAATAAGAAAAAAAAAATCAAGCAACAGATCAATTTTTAATATTTCTGATAAAAATAGAAAAATTAGTAATTTTTATATTTAATTAAGATTACTATTTATCATAAGCACTGATTCATTTATTTTTACTATAATCTGAATTCAAATACAATTGAAATCGCTTAACACAATGGTTAAAAAAATCACTGCAGAAAATGAATGTTTTGTGATTTTCCGTTTATTTCAATTTGTTAGAAATCATGTTAGATCAGGTGTATTAAAATGAACAGTTTGCTTAAGACAGGGTGCCCACCTAGGGGGGTCATAGTGCAGACTGCGCCATATAAATTTTTAAGAGGGATATTATGAGGGGTATTTTTCATTTTTTGGGGGACTCTTGCTTTTGGGAGGGTCTTTGCAAGATTTAGGGGGTGGTATTAGGGGGTGTTGCTTAAGTGCCCCCTGCTTAAGATGAACAAATATTTCTGACCTCTTTGTTGCAAATTTTCACCATTGAACAAAATGTTCTTTTTAACAAATTGTTCAGCATTTTGTATCATGTATTGAGAAACATAAATCAAATACTTTCGTATGGAGAATACAACTTATACACCTTTTTACCTGTGTGCAATTTTAATTTGATTGGCGATAAAACTATTTATCTGTTCCTTTTTTTTTTCAGATTTTCTTAAGTACTCCAGCTAAACAGGTTTGCTCACTGAAAATGATCACGCCCTATTTTATGCCCTTTACTTGCATTTAGTCTTTTGTTAAATGTCCAGAAAAGGTAAGAAGGCACTTTATTTCATTTCATAAATCAATAATTCATGAGTACATTTTGGTCCATGGAAGAAATAATTCATCAATCGTTGGTGATATTTATTTTAAATAAATTAAAAAAAATACTACTATTCAAACTTTCTTGGGCAATATAAAACATAGCAGATCCTCTGCAAAATGTTAGGAAAAGGGATAACAAGAGAAGCCTTGTCAGTTGTGGGAGGTAAAAAAATTGCAAAAAGAAAAAAAAAAAAAGTAAAAAAAATGGAAAATTTAGTAAGTTCAAAAGGTGAAAGGAAAAGGATCAATCTGAAAGACACAAAAATAGTACACATAAACAGAGAAGAGAATCTAATTCATTCTCATGTAATACTATGAATAAAACCAATTTTGGTCAGAAGCGATTGTGGAGCTTATCACCTCATTTAATAAGGTAAAAACTCATACTTACAAAGGTAAAATTGTTTTATTAAAAAAGAAAACGATTTACAGGTTTCGTAGGTGCTAACATGATTAGTACAAAGAATTTGACAATTACAGCTGTTGGAAAATCAAAATAGCCTAGATGTTTGCATAATGTGAAGTTAATATCATGTGAATATGAAAGCAACAAACACAAATGGGTGGCTATTCTAATTCAAACATTCGATTTTGTAGCACATTCGAAAGAGCATATTGAGAGTTTTGACCCACAAAATATGTGCCCTCCTTTCTTCCTTTAGTCTTAAAGTCTATCAAAATCATAAGAGAAGTCTCCAAATTTAAAGACGGCAAGAAAATAAAAACACAGGATTTCACCATTCTCATCACATGCAAGGCATCTCATAGCCATTTTCGGTCATCTGTTGAATTAATGCCATTACTTGTGTGTACTAAATTAAAGAATCAACATCAAGCTTATTTAGGGGACAGTAGAGAGTTTATCCAGAGAAACGACAACCTTACAATGAAAATTAAACTTAAATTTTTTCATTTCATCTGTGTTAATACATTTCAGAATTTTACTATATTTTAAGTGCGTTTTACTTAACTAACTGAAGTGAACTCTTATTAATGAAATATGCTATAAATATTTCTTAATGATGTAGGAGAATGAAAATGAATAAGCACAAAAAGCAGGCTAATTTGAGCTCATATAAAGAAAATAAAATGAATAGTCTTCGATGTTGAAATAAAATGGTCATGGGTTATGGTATGAGTTCCTATTTTATGAAAAAGTTATTACATTAAAAGTCATTGCACAAAAGTTAATCTATCAAGTTTTAATGTCTGACAACTGTTAAGAAAAATATTTAATTTTTAATTTAAAAAAATGAGTTTTTGGAATATTTGAAGAAACATGTTTTGAATTCAATACAAATAGGGAAAGGTCCCAATGGCACAGTCTGTGCTCTAACCCCCTTCCCTTTCCCCTTTGATAATCACCACTGAATAAAGGATTGATGTAAAACATCTTTCACACACTTTGGTGATGACCAAAAATGGGTATGAGCCGTCTTGTCAGATGTAGACGTTGAATTCACACTGTAGGTTCCATTTCTCAACGAAACTCACTAAATTTGGCAACTTTACTCAAAATATTAGCAGACTTTAAGACCATATACTTCGACAATGAGGCCACGAGGGTACATAACTTGTGAGTTTGTAAACATGTTTTACTATGCTTTTTCAAATGCTACCTATATGGATTTTTTCACATTTCCTTGATTGTGCGGTTTCCTGGTTAACATGAATGATATGGCTCAGGTAAAGTAACTGTTTGTTTGTGAACTTATTTTTAAGTCTCTAAATTAGCTAAAGGGATATTTATAACAGGGAAAAAATGAACAATAGTTCATACATAACTTATGTATTACAAAATCATCACCTTTCATTTTAAATATCAATAGCTGAAACATTTTGATAATTTTTTTAAACATAGTCTTCCCACTTGAGATGTTTTGCTTCCCTAAAAAATGTCTTAAGATGGTTAGACATATCATTTGTTACATGTCTGTAAATACGCTAATTAATTAAAATGATTTTAAAACTATGCAATTTGTTACAATTTAGCTGTTAAAAGAGAAACAGAAAGTTAAGAGCATTATTTAATGCTGGAGAAAAGGTGCACATGTGCTAAGTGCTTTAATATAAAAAAATGTGTATAAAAAAGTGGATTGAGAAAGAAACCTGGACTAGAATAATCCAGATAAATGTAGCTGAAAATGCATCACATTTATCGATTCCTTCTATGGACACATTAACATCAGATGGAACTGATACTCAAAAAATATTTAAGATCATTAGAGAAAAAGAAAATAGTATGAAATGGGAATTAAAAATATTTGAAAGTATTCAGTTAGAAGGTTAGTTTAGTTAGAACAAGATTTCTTCTGAAGTCCAAAACTAAATTTGTTTGCACCTATATGAAATAAAGATGCATACTACAAAAAGAACTACTTTATGTACTTAAGAAATATTAGGAAAAGTTCTAGAAGGGGCAAGAAAGCAGAGAAATCTAACTTACAGTTGGTTCATCATTATCTCCAGCAGGTGTACCTACTGGAGGGATAATGCAGCTAACATCACTTAATGTACGAATTTCTTGCAACTTTGATTTCAAGTCTTTATTTTGTTGCAATGTCTGCAAATATAAGAACGTTCTGAGGAGCTTGAAAAAGGTACACATTTTCCAAAAAAGATATTTTTAAAGTTATTTTTTATAATGAGGATCTTCTCCAAAGTTATTAGCAAGCAGAAAGTTATTTGAGATAGCAAAAGAAAGAAAAATCATCCCAGAAAATGTACATTTAATGTATAATGTTTCACAAATTCTTACCTGGTTTAAAGAATTTCTCAAGCAAGCAATAAGTGCACCACTACTACTATTGCTAGGCACAGTCTCAGTTTCTAATACCTGCTTCAACCTCTCTCTTTCAGTCTGAAGACTTCTGACAACTGATTTCAGCCCCCCATGAACTATGGAGAAAAAGTAACAGCAATGTTAAAACAATTTTTCAATTGAAAAAACTTTATGGATTCAAATAAAATCTTCATGCTGAAAAAGAAAGAAAAAAAAGCACAAAACTTGTAAAAAATGCAGGAAGTAACCCCTTTTTGAATACAAAAAGGTGTGAGCTGAATTATGTAAAGACACCTGATAAGAAATAGTTGGTTTTCTCAGATGTCTTTACATTCCAAAGGTGTATTGCTCTAAAATACATGAATGCAAGTCATGTATTTTGGAGTAAATTTTGGTGGAAGTAAAATTAAATGAAATTAAAGATATAAATTTTGTACTTTGTAACCTTTTTGAAAGACAATTTTGTCAGATTTTCTTACATAATCTCACTTTTTACTTTTTTATATTATTTTTAGCATTGAGAAGGGGTTCTAAACACAGGGTTCAAAATTTGGAAATGAAAATGAGGCATCATTGGTACCTAGCTTTGGTGCTTTAGTTGCCAAAATGATCTACTTAGGTAAACTTTTAAAATAATTCAAGTAGCTTAAGCAGAGCTTTCAACTTGTGATTGTTATGATGATCATATTATTGTTAAAAAGTTTCTTTGGAATAAAGGAAAAAAATATTAAAATTTCTCATTTCAAAAACCATCACAGCCTTACCAACAAAGTAAGTGATAAAAAAACCATTGAAAATCTTCATTTCCTAAAGAGAAGAAACATTTTCAAGAAATTCATTTTTCACCATCAGGCTCAGTGATGAAAGCTGCTTTGGAGATTTAGAAAGTTGCATCAAAAATGGCTCCCAGAATTCTTCGAAGATTCAAAAAAGGTGGGATAAGTGTGCCAAATGCAATGGAGATTTTGTTGGAATCTAGAAGGGGGAAGGGAGAGGGGGCATATTGAGTAAAGACACACCAGTTTATAAAAAAACATCTGATCTGTCTTCAATAAATACCTCTTGTTCTTGAAACAAACCAAAAGTGACAATTTTGATTTAAAATCTATATGAGAAATACTGTAGTGTTGACAAGTTACTGGTAATGTAACTTGAAATACATAAATATTTATATTTGGTGCAGTACAGAAAAGAACGTTCCACATAGTTTATTATTTTATCAAACTAGCAACTCTACTGCAATTTAAAAATAATGAAGCCACAAATTAAAAAGAAAAAATGTACACCCCTTTCTTCCTCATTGCCTCAACAAACATACAGAAAATACTATATACGCTATGTAAAATAATTATATACTTTTACCTTCTTTAGCTAATGAAACAAATTCCTCTCTATATTTATATAGACAATTATGAGTGGAAGACGAGCATGGTTCTGGCAGAGAACATGTCATCAATGATACAGAATCAGATAAACTATGAGGACGAATTAAATCTTCACTACTTGTTAGAGAAGGATGAGAGCAGCTTAAGTGTGCCATTTCTGAAATAGGCAATCCAGTTTCTCCTGACTATAATAGGGAAATACAACAAATGATTTTAGTGAACATGCAGTTCATAAAATCAAAGCATGTTTTAAAAGTCAGCATTAAATTTAGTCAGTTTATTCATATCACTCAAAAAATACAATAAATATATTATAATTCCGAATTGCAATATGTATGTTTATATTTACAAATATGTTGACTTTAAAAGAAAAATTAACATATAAGCTTTGTGCTACAATATGATTAAAGTGAAAAATCAAGGTACATAAAGCAAATTCTAATGAAAATACAGCATATAGCTATATGTTGTATTTTCATCAGAATTTGTGCTTGGTGCACATTCGTTTTTCACTTTAATCATGTTGACTTTCTGGCTAAAAAACATGAGTTACAACAGAAAATCTTAAGGGTGCATTTAAAATGCTTCCTTACTGACATACAATAAAACATTGAAAAAGTTAATACATTTTTTGAGCATTCATCTCATTTAAATGTTAATTTTTACGATCAGAGAATTGAAATTCTATTGTTGCTTAAAATCTACAAAAAAAAGAAAAAAATCAGTAACAAAAATAAAAAGTTCAAGGAATTCGTTTCACTTACAATTTTTTCCTGATTTAAATTTTCAGACGAAACCATATTCTCTGTACTATTGAATGGTGCAGCTGATGCATCTTTAGAAACAATGATAGAAACATTTTGCTTATTTGCTTTATTATTTTTAGTAATTGACTGATTACTAGATTTTTGATTTTTGTTTCGCTTTTTGAGATGAAATCGCTTTCTTTCTTTTTTGGTCACTACTGTAGGCTTTTCTGGTAGCTGGCAAAAGAAAAAAAAAAAAAAAACAATCATTCATATCAATTCAATATTATAAAGATTTTCATTTCAAACAACATGTTGAAAAAAAGAACAATATTAGAATGAGAGCCAGCAGATTTTATTTTTATTTGCATTTTTTTTAAAACATAATTTGCTCACTAACATTATTCTAAACATTCCACTTTTCTTTTCTTTTCTATTAGATTTATCACTTAAAGTAGATATGTGTTACAAGTTCAACTATCTCTTCAGCAAACAATTTGAAATTCATATCACTCCAAGCTTACAATCTCCTTGTGCCACTGCTCAAACCTTGTTCGAAAAGAAGATAAGCATTCCTTAGGGCTATCATACAGAGTTTCTGTATTTGGTTTTCAAGGAGTTGTTTGCAGCACATTGGGAGTCTTATGACTTACTTTACCTTTTCTCTGAAATAGATGAACCCTGAAGCACTTTCAACATTTTTTTTCTTCCAGAGTTTAAAAAAAGAAGAAAAAAAAATCTATTTTTACTTTAAATTTCATTTTTAGTCATAGAGTACTGAAATAGAACAAACTGACTTTTTTATTTATCAACTTTAATGGATTATATGTAAAAACTCCAAACAATATAAACACTAAATGTAATGACTTTAATAAACAAGCAAAGATTATTGTAAACGTCTCACTCCTTTTTTTTTTTGAAATCAACACCTCCAGTAAGAACTGCTGGATTGTTATTATTGCTTGTGATTTTTGAGCTACAAACCAATGAGAGGGAGTAAACTTCTCAAATTAGCACATTTTCTCATAATTTTGAGTACATGACACATAAATGGTAATAAATTAATGCACAAATAGATTATATCAAATGTATATCTCAACAGTGCAGCATTGCAAGTAACAAAGCCAACAAAATGTTGGGTTTATAAATAGATTTATTTCAAATAAATCTAAAAAGGTTCTTCTGCCTTTATATAGGAGTTTAGTAAGACCCCATTTGGAGTAAGCTGTGCAGTTTTGGTCGCCTTATCTGAGGAACGATATTTGTGTATTGGAAAGGGTTCAAAGAAGGGCAACTAGACTAGTAAGGGGACTTTCAGATTTAGATTATGGTACCAGACTTAATAGGCTTAATATGTATAGCCTGGAGAAAAGGAGGATCAGAGGGGACATGATTCAGTTGTTTAAATTTATCAAAATGAATGATGTTAATGGATTAAATTTTTGCACCAAAAGCAGGAGAAGGGGTCATTGTTTTAAGCTATTAAAATGTCAAGTTAACCTGGAAATAAGGAAAAACTACTACTTTAGTAGGATTGTGGGCACTTGGAACAGCTTACCGGAAGAGGTGGTAATGAGCAAGGGGGTGGATAGCTTTAAGAGGGCCATTGATCTTCATTGGGGACTAATAAATTGACTAGGACCAGCCTAGCTGGGCCAAGAGCCTGTTGCTGGTCATCACATTTGTATTTGTATTTAATCTTGAAAATATACTTTTAACTTTGATGGGAAAAAATATGTCTAGTATGCCCAAACTTCTGATTCAATAAGAAATAAATACAGTACAGCATATGGGTACAACACTGATTGACTGCATGTTGAGTTAACTAGATCCATTAAAGACCATGTGCTTTATAGCTATCTTCATCATTTATGAAATATAGATTGTACAGTGTACGTAAACTCATGCAATAATTTGTATGTGCACTTCTAAAAAACTTTTTTAACATCTCCTAAAAGTAAAAATTTAGCTTATAAACAAGCCATCTTTAATATGCATTACTCTTATTATCAGTCCTAATCCTGAAACAAGTTTGTAGAGACGCTAGATGAAAAATATCATCATAATCAAATTTAAAGCAGTGCAACTATTTGAAATTTTCATTAACGAGATATACTTCTTCTTTCCTGATATTTGACTTTCTACTGTACTTTCGAACTCAAATTACAAAAAAAAAAAAATGCTGATGCGTGTTTTGGGGCTAAAAGAGACCACTTTTTAAATGCAAAAAATAGCTAATGGATATAAAGGCCTCTGATAAGAGCCTTTTGCCAAATTAAATACATTAGCTCACATCTTTCTGCATGTGAAAGGAGTCCCTAATAACTCTGAAACACATATTGGCAATTTTTTTGCAAATTCGCTGTTTAGGTTTCTTATTTTACTTTTACTCGCACACACACACACAGATTCAATGCATTATAAAATGCCAGGTTTGATGAAAATATACACAATATGTTTAACATTTTAGAAAAATATTAAATGACATTTTGGATGAAATTTGATAGTTATTTTGATTGAAAACAACTTATTTTTGGATCAATTTTCCTTAAAATCAATTGTAAAAATGGAGTTCTTTTAAATCTTGAACATAGAAGTAATTGCACATTTTCGACATAATTAAAAAAAAAAACATTCACTAGCATACACAAATACTTGCAACACTTAACATTACAATTAATACATTATTGAAATTAAATTAAAAATCATACCTCCAAATAATTTTCTTCTGAATTGGCATTCATTTCTAATTGTTGCAAAAGAGATTCTAATTGATATAATTTATCTTGTAAACTGGATAAATCTGTATGAAAATTTGAAAATGAGATTAAGCATAAATATTAAATTTTTGCATTAATCATCATGTAACATACATACTTAAACAAATTTAACTAAAACAATGCACTGAAGATGTCTAGTGAAAAAATTAACACTGATAAATACAATACTTGGAAATGTTGTAATTAAAAATAATACAATCTCATTTCCCTTTCAAGAGAAGGATCATATTAAATTTATTTGAAAATAACAACAAAAATATATTGACATAATAAATTTAAAAAAAAAAAGTTTTTAAGTCTTTAAGAACAGTTTAAAATGTGTAAAATTTGATGTCCCTTAGAATTTACTAGGTAACTGCCTATTTTGCCTTATTACAAAGTTAAAAATACACACGGTATGTATGCATTATAAAATACGTCAACACATAGCTTAACTTTTTCAAAGAAAAATTGCATGGAATCAAAATATATTGCCATGCAGTAGTGAATTTTGCATCATATAAAGCTAGAATAAAACTATATAATTCAAGCACAAGTTACAGAAAATATCTTTAGTTTATTAATGTTGCAATTTTTTAATGACTCCTTTGATTCTTCTGTATCAAAACCCTCATTTTATTGATAGTTCAGGATCCCACTATTTTGTCTTTTTTTTTTAAATTTATAAAACAACCTTTAGCAAAATGTCACAGAATCAATATATTTGCTTCCAGCAGAAAACAGCACCAAAAAACCAATAAATGCATATTTGACATTATTCTTCTTTAATTTAAATTCTTAACCCTGCCATCATAACCAAAAGTTTGCCTTTAAAATTACACGCAGCTTGATCTGAATGTTTACACATAACATTCAGAAATTGCACTTACAATTGCTGCAATCATCTGATTTTCACATCTGAAAATGTTGTCTTAATATTACAGGAATGTTCTCAAAGAGAAAGAAAATGTTTACTTTTTTTTTTTTTTGATTTTGATAATTTTTAAACAGTTTGACTACTATTAAAAGTCGTCAGATTGTAGGGGACAAAAACTGGGACATAGATGTAAAGTAGTTTTTAGATCTACACTAGTTACTTACATAAACCAGTGACCAGAACAATCTTGAAAACATTCTGCTCCCATCCCCTTTGCATTTTTTGGTTTAACCTAGATTGATCTATAGCAGTTAATCTGCTTGAATGATTTCCTCACGTATGTCCATGGGCGCCCATGCGAGGGGGGGGGGGAGATGGGGTTCAAGTCCCCCTAGATAATAGAATGTCCTTTTAGTACTTTTTCTTTGCAAAAATTTAAAAACATTTTTTCTCCAACCATTAATGAATAAGGTATTAAAAATGTCCAATTTTAATAACTCTAATCTGTACTGAAATCAGTTTCCATGGGGAAAATATCCTGCTAAACCATGGGGAAAATATCTGTGCCCCCCTTAAAATGTTGCATTTGGTCACCCCTGCGTATGTCTAATCTGTTTGCAATAATGAGCAATCCTTTCCTAGCTTTTACATACACTTATTATTGTTTAAGCTGCAGTTATAATGTTTGTGAATGTTTGTAATAATGAGCCATCTTTTCTAGCTTTCACATACACTCTTCTTGTTTAAGCTGTAGTTAAAATTTTGGTAAGTATTATTGATCTTTCAAAGCACTATGTGCATAAATTCAGAAGCTTGCACGGGGGGGGGGGGGAGATACCTGTTGGCCTAGGCCCGAACCTGAAGGAGGCTCCAAGATTTTTGAAACGAGGTTTGAAATATATATAGGAATGTAGGTAAACAATATGGAGGGAGGCCCATAAAAGTTATTTGCGATGGGCCCCTAAGTTTCTGCTCATGCCCATTCATACACCAGTATTGTTTTAACCTAATTTGCAGTTTATCTGCAAATTTTCTTACTCCACCCTATTCTGAAGATAATCAGGTGTTTACTGTACTTAAATTTATTAAAATGAACAGGTTAATGATGGACTAAATTTTCACATGGGAGACAAGACCAGAGGTTTAAGCTATCTAAATCTGAAGTTAATCTGGAAATAAGAAAAAAAAAACTACTTTGGTAGGGTTGCAGGCACTTGGAACAGCTTACTGAGGGGCACATAGCTTTAAGCGAGCTACTGATCTTCACTGGTGACTGAGCCCAGAGCCTGTTGCTGGACATCACTTTTGTATTTGTTAGTTGTAATTTTAAATGGAAATGTACAGAGTGCTACCAAGAAAACATGAGATTTAATTTGAAAAAAATAATAATAACAATCACCTTTATTTCCTTGATCTATTGCTGACGAATCTAAAATCCAAGCAGCAACCCTACTCTGTTGAGAAATTGGGCTACGTATTAGAGTATGCCTATTATTTTGCCATGCAGAAGAATCTTGCATACTGGTTACTGGAGGAGTATAAGATACAGGGAAAGATACTACAAAGGAAAAACAAATCAATTTCAATTATCACTCAGTCATACATACTAAATTATTCAGACTAAGAAGATTGAAAAAGAATCACAAGGAAATCAGCAAATGTAAGGGAACTTAGGGAACTGTGAAACAGTTAAGAGAAAAACATCTTTTTAAATCAAAAAGTGGAACTTAATCTAAAACATTACAATGTATTCAGGAAGAGCAATGTACTTGACATTATTATTATTTTTTAAATGCCATTCTCGATCCTTTTTACTTCCTTTTACAAAAAAGGAAGTATTGTATTCACGAAAAAATTTTCACTCAAAAATCGGCCTTAATTTCCATTTTGCTCACCTCCAAATGAATGTTGAGTTTTTTTTAAACCCGACCACACGTACATATGTACCTAAGAACGTATAGACACCCGAAATATCCATTTTGACATTTCCCGAGTTAATTACAACGAGTTTCCGCGTGACGTCTGTATGTACGTATGTGCATATGTGTGTATGTATGTCGCATAACTCAAGAACGGTATGTCCTAGAAAGTTGAAATTTGATACGTAGACTCCTAGTGGGGTCTAGTTGTGCACCTCCCCTTTTGGTTGCATTTGGGTGTTTCTAAAGGAGTCTTTTACCCCTTTTTGGGGGAAATCATTGTTAATTTCGAAGTAAACTCAAGTGGTGTTATCATTTGGCGGACATTTGGCGATATATGGCCAGTCTTTTGGTCGCCAAGTCTTGTCACCAACTTGGCGACAAATTTGGCGATTTTTTTTTAAAATCTGGTTTCAATTTGGCCAGACTGTTGGTGATATTTAGAGAGTAAACTATTGAATCACATTTAAATTGCCAACAATGGGGAAATGACATTAAATTCGAATAAAAGGAAGTCATGTGATGCACACATCAGCTCATTTGTATGTTCAAAATTAAAGTGCAAAAATAATAATTTGCCTCAATCATGCTTAAAATGAATGATGTTACATGAAAAAATATTGATAAATGACTGTCAAAAATTATTTGAAAGATAGAAAATAAAACTCTTTCTCACTTCCAATTCATTTATTTGAAAACAATCAACGAATAGAAAACGGGGGGGGGGGGGACGAATAAGGAATATAACAAATAGGGATTTATAATCACAAAAAAAAAATCAGATTTCGACATCAATTTTTATTTTACGATCATCCAATTTCATGTTCACAAGTTTTTTTTGCACATCTGTACATGCATATGTACCTAAGAATACATAGATAACTGAAATATCCATTTTGAACACTCCCTCAGTTAATTATCACAAATTCTCGTGCAATGACTTCATGTATGTAAACTTGCGTCACTCAAAAACGTTATGAAATAGTAAGTTGAAAACTCATACGTACGTAGCATGATCTAAAAGTTTGAGGACAAGCTGTATAAAACCTTACCCTGAATAGTTCACATTACCCAAGCACATCTATCTACAAAATAGTCACCTTGAGCAACTATGCACTTCTGTCAACGTTCGTATAGCTTTTGGAAGCACTCATGGAAGTCATTTTTTGCAACCTCCTTTAACACCTCCTGCACTGCTGCTTTAACTTCATCATGGAGAAGAAGGCAACTTCCATATTGAGGATGCATGCTTCAATTGGTCAATACTCTGATATGACAAACAAATAACATAATGTTTTGTCGGACTTAGCTCCGTGTGACATTTACCTATTCAAAGCAAAAAAACATTTGCAGGGACGCCGCATTCTTTCGTCAGATGAAGATGAAGATAAAGCTGCGTCACAGGAGGTTGGGATAAATGGCTTCCAGGAGCGTTTCCAAAAAAATATATGAACATTGGCAGAAGTACATAGCCGCTCAAGGTGACCCTTTGAAGGTGGATGTGCTTCGGTAATATGAACTATTCTGGGCAAGGTTTTATACAGCTTGTCCCCAAACTGTTGGATTGCTCTATGTACAATCTGTATAGTGTGTGGTTATGCTTCTCCTTTTTTGACTGCTGTATGATGACAGAGAAAGAACAGCCAAAAAAAAAAAAAAAGAAAGACAAAAAAAAAAAAAAAGGAAGAAAAACAAAGATACAGGTAAATAACCAATTGATTTTTTTTTTGAATCGAACATATAACTAAGATTTCAGGAATAATGTAATAATGTATGTATTTAGGTAAAATATACATAGTTAAAAAATATTCAATTATATTGTTTAATCATTCAAAAAAATTTTTAAGAATTAAAAAAAAAAAAAACAATGAAACCGTCAACAAATTACACAATGAAAGTGGAAATATTTGCATATAGAGATTTTTTAGTCATCAAATTAAACAAAAAGGATAACAGATAAATTACAATATTAAATCATAATAGGAATATTTTTATAGTTATTTAAAATTTATGAATAGAAATGTTTGCATTTTTCATAAAAGCTATAACAGTGACATAACTTTTTTGCTGAAAAAAGAAATAGTCATGAAAAGAGTGAGGTTATCAAAACGCAGCTACAATAAACAAACTCGATATTTATACCTAGTTAATAACTTAATGCATATACTACTTGATCTATTGTTAGCACACATAATATTGAACAATTTGATTGTTTAATCTTTTATGAAGCACTATAAACAAGTTCAAATTAACTTTTTCAATTTAAGAATAATTTTCTGAAATTTAAAATATTGCGTAGTAGAAAATCCTTGAAACTTTTCTGTAATATATTATTAAAAATATGATGAAAACAAAAATAACTTTTTTTCATCGATTTTATAAAAATTCATAAAAAGTTACTTCCAATAGAAAAGAAATCTACCTCTATAAACGGTGCAAAAAAGATGGTGCATTACGAAACATAGGTGAAACAAGTATGAGAAATACAATGCAAAATGATTCCTTGAGCAAAATAAATAATCACTAAATATTTAAGAAATGCTTGAAACGATGAGGGAGGCAGCACTCTGATTTTAGAGTAACTCACGACATTAAACTTTGGCGCTAACTTTGGCCTCATTTTTTAAAAATAGAACCGCTACCACCAATGCCACGGAAGAGTTTTTGAATCTACTTCAGCACTTCAGAAGAAAGAATTCAAAAGTCTCTTTGATTTCCGAACTATGTCACCATCCAAAACGTCTTTAATCAATTTCTTCCATTAATGCTCTAAACTCTTCCTAAACAACAGATAAAGCTTTAGAATGAAATCTCTACTTTTATGAATGGAACCAACACAGAAGTACTACTAGAGTTTAATTTCAGAACTAGAGGGAGGTGGAGGGGGGGACACGCAAGTGTTCTCGGAAATAAAAAATATAGTCATAAAAAAATAGAGTTCAAAATAATCATGAACATTGAGCAGAAAAACTTTTTAAAATTTTTACCCCAGTTTGTTTTGACGTGTAGTGGCAGATTTAAAATATCGCAAATGTTGCAATTGAATGAGAGGCCTCATAACCATACGGGCACCGTAGGAGTTACAAAATGCTTATGATAAATGTTTTACAACTAATGTGATAGAGAAAGAGGGTCCCAAAACATATTTCGGCAAATGACCGTCAGTCTAAGACGATATATTAGTTTTGCATTGAAATAAGTAGTTAATAGCCACAAAAAAATAAGTAAATAGGCCTTTTAGAACACCCAATTGAAAACAAAAAGGGAAGTGCACAACTGGAACATTTGCAGACCCCACATACGAAATTTTAACCTTCTACAGATTACCATTTTTGAGTTATGAGATATACATATGTACATTCCGCCACAAAAAACAAAGCAATAATTAACTTGTTTGTACCTGAATGCAGTATTAAATTCTTTCAGGGGTGACTAAAATAGAAATTCATACTGAAATTTAAGTAAAAAATTTTATGTGAAAAAAATAATTCCCTTTACTTTGTATTAAAAAATAAAACAGCAAAGGTCCTTTCGTTTTCAGAAACATCGGCCAATTCCATCGCCTTTTCAATGTTTTTTAAGGCCGATGGGTCGTTTTTCCCTGCATGTTAGCATCGGAAGCCGATATCTAAATTGATAGATAGATATCCCTTTGCGAGCCATGGCTATCAACAAAGTGTTGGCAAATCAATCTTTTTTCAGTTATAGATATTCAATTTTCGACTTATGGGATGCAAAGTCTGAATTCAGACACCTTAGTTTCTATGCATTTAGCCAAAAAATCTTTAGTTTTTAGTTTGTGCCATATGTATGAAGAAAAGTAAGATTCAGAAAATGTGAAATTTGACAAACAGGTAAAGCTGTTTGCCACAGTTGCTGCACCTTGGATCTAGATACCAGATAAAATAATTATTTTAAAAGTTTATTTTAAGGATGAGTGTGGTTTTTAGTACTTTTGTCCCTTCGGAGATCAAACAATTAACATCATAGATACAGTCGAGTCCCGACTTACGAGAGGGATGTGTTCCAAGACCCCTCGCGTAAGTCGGAATTTCGCGTTGTGGAACAAGAATTGTTTAGTAATTTTTTATAAGCATACCCAATTTTTTCAGAGATTTGTAAACACCCCTCATATTGTTTCAAACCATTTCTTAACTATATATTGCAGTATCTTATACAAAGAACCAACTTTTTTCTGTATCTTAGAAAAAGCGTTATTATTTGACATAAAATACTGTAATTTAGCACAAAATCAATGATTAATGAGGAAGAGAAACATAAAATAAAGCAGTATGGTGCTTACAGTACATACATTACAGCATTAGTATAGCATTGAACAGTATAGATATAGTAAATGTATGTATAATTAAAAAATAAGAAGGTTTTATGCAGCGCGAATCAGAATTATCACAGTCTTCTGACAGTTCATGCTCATCAGACATTTCGTCACAAGAAGAAAGAATGATGAGTTCATCTTCGTCCTTTTTATGATCATCCCGGGTTTTTTTGGGTGGATCTGTCATCTTTATCAGAAAGGATGTTATCTTTGGTTGCCTTAGTTTTTCTTTCTCTAAGGCAACTGAATTGTTGTAAGGAGCCATTGCAGATGCAATTAGCGAAGGTAATAGAACGTATCATATTCTGATCATGCGTCTCTGACATTTTTAGCATTTCTCTTGTATGCTCATTTTGTTAAGGACTTCGAAATTCAGAGAAGGCAGCTCCTTTTCATTCTCTTCATTTTCGTCTTCTTTCTCACTTGCAGATTTAACAAATTCTGTAAGGTCAATATCTGATGAAGCTTGGCCATAGCAGTCGATGAGTTCGTTGATATCCTCTTCCTTCATATCTCAGAGAACCCTTCTCTACCCAGGTGCTTCGCCAACTCCACTGCCTTTTTAAGTGCTTCATGGTGAATGTCTTCAGGAGCAAAGCCTCGACAGTCATGCATGACATCTGGCCAAAGGTTCTTCCAACTTGCATTGATTGTCTGTGTTTTCATAGCTTTTAATGATGTGCCTATGTTGTGCAGTGCAGAGGCAATTGAGTACTGCTTCCAGTCCTCTTTCAGGTTGAAATTTTCCACTGTCTATTGCCTGCACAAGGTTTTGGAGACACCCCCTTGTATAAATGGCTTTAAATTCTTTAATATCGCCCTGGATCCATAGGTTGGATTAATGATGTCGTAAGAAGGTTTGTTGCATGACCTCCAGCATTTTCCATTATCAGGAGGGCCTTGAAAGGCAGACCCGTGTCCTTCAAATAATCTTTAACCTGAGGAAAGAATTATTCGACAAACCATCCGTTCGTGAGGGTTTTTGTAATCCAAGCTTTTTTGAGTTGTGCATCCAATGAACTGGCAGGGTGGCCTTGTTTTTGTTTTTCAAAACTCTTGTAATTTTTGACTATTAAAGAAGGTTTTAAAAAAAAGCCAGCAGCATTGCCGCACATAACCAAAATTGCACGATCCTTATTGACTTTAAACTCAGAGGCCTTTTCTTCGTCTTTAAATAAATACGTATGAGATGGCATTCGTTTCCAGAACAACCCTGTCTCGTCCATATTAAAGACATGCTGGGGCTTATAACATCCTTCCGTAATAATCTTAGGGAACACATTTTTTACATAATCTTCTGCTGCAGCAAGATCAGGTGAAGCGCCTTCACCATGAAGGATCACACTTTTCAAATTGCTTCTCTTAGTAAATCTATTGAGCCAACCAGCAATAGCATGAAATGTCTCAACAACCGAGGGTCCTGCCTGAGGGTCATCGATGTTTTCTTCTTTGGCTGGAGCAGTGGTAGATTTACTGCAATTTCTGTATACAGTCGTTAAGCCTTTTCTTTAATAACATTTCCATTCATGGAAACACCCCTCTTTCTGGTCCCTTTAATCCACAATGCAAGAGCAGTTTCCATTTTCATCCTGTTTGTATTTTGCTTCAACACTACTCTGCGAGCTTCAGTATTAAAACTTAATTCAGAACTTTGACGGATTTCCTTTTCTTGATTTTTAATCGTACGAATTGAAGATTCACTCTTCCGTAATTTTCGTGCTACCTTCGACGCAGTTTTTAAGGTTTTTGGATGTCCAAAATTTTGACCTTTTCTTTGATGGTTAAAAATTTTCTCTTTTTCTTCCCATCTTCGGAAACTTTAGTTGAAAGGAAACGTTTGGGTGCCATTCAATTTTATCAAAGTTCATATGTAGAATGAAAAAAGCTGAATGAAAAATGCGGAGTGGATATTTCTATACGCGAAAGCGAAGCGATGTTTAGACTAGTACAGTGAGTGAACTTCCTGTTTCCGTGATTTTAAAGGAATGAAAGTCCATTCACGAAACCAATATTTAGTGTCAACGAAGCCCATATTAATGCTCTGCAATTCTTTTTTTCAAAAATTTTCGTGCTGCAGCAGGAGAATTTGCGTTAGTAAAAAAAAATCATTACTCAGGAAAAACTCGCGTTGTAGCCATTTCGTATAACTCGGATCGCGTTGTAGCGCGATCCGACTGTATATATTTTTTATTTGGTTGTAGAAAATTCAATCAAAATGTGGTGGGCAGAAAATTAAAAATGGAGCTATATTTGATTTTTTTAATAAATTTTTAAAATGTTGTTTTAAACTTGATTTTCGTGAAATTCAAAGACTAGAGCCAAGAAGTGGCTACGAAAATTTTAAAATTTCACAATTCATATGCAAAAAAAAAAAAAAGCTTAGTGAAATGTATGATTAAAACAGCCTTAAGCATTACCTGGCATTTCTTCCACAGGGGTTGTAATCTTTGGAGCCTCACGTGTTCCAAATGAAATCTCATGCTGTCTATACAATCTATGATGACGAAGTTGAGAAACCCAATCCTGATAAAGATCTTGGTTTTTAACCTAAAAATATGGAAGATAAAATCAGATAGGAACATTATACTCAGCTTACAGCTTTAGTATAGTTACAAAGCTTGAATAAAGGAATAAACTTTATAGCACGATAAAAGAAAGAGACTAATTATTGAAAGTGTTACGCATAAGATGGAATAAAATCTTTTTCATTTTAAAACACTACACATTTTCAAAAATTTATAAACACATACTATGTGAATAAAACCAATATTTTTCCAAGGAGATTTCTGCTGCACTTAAAGTTAATTAGAAATAAACACCTATTAGTAAAAAGAAAACAATAATGCACTATACATTGTGGTCACAAATATTACAAAATAATGATTTTTATAGCTCTTTTCTGGTTTCCCTAAAGTTGATTGCAAATGCTTCCATGTTCTTTTCCCGGTATCATGAACAAATTATGTATGATACACACAAAAATCTTCCCATAAAAGTCATAATATAAGCTCCCTTTTAATATGATGTAAGCATAGCTAGATTAAATGCTATCATTGAAATACAAATTGAAAATTCAATTCAACTGAATTTATATAGCTAAGATCAAGCATTTCAAGTTAAACTTATCTTTTATTTCGACAAAGAGAAAGTGACTTTACTGCCTTCTATTAACATTAGAAACATGATTATTTAGAGTAACAGTAATATAAATTTTGTTCTCATCAAATGAGAAAGCAGTGAAGCTTAACCTACCACACACATTTTTTTTTTTACAAGCCAAAGAAAAGAGGATTAAACATTGATAAAACAGGATTTTAAGGACCCAAGAAGTAAAAAAATTTAAAAGACTTTTGAGGGAAAAAATGAACCAGTTGGGAAATCTGTTCTATTTTAATCAGGGATTTGTTTCTAACACAAAAATGCAGAGGTTATGTGCTCTTCAGAACTTTATTCATGCATAAATAATTAGATATTGTCTAATCTATAAAAATTCAAAAGAAGAACAGGAATTAAGCTCCCGTAAGCTTCCATACAAATTAAGTCTCAGTTCAGAGAACAAAAGGTACAGAAAGATATAAAAACTGGCAACTTGGTTTTTGGTTAATATCTAGCATTTGGACTGATTTTGGAGCTCATTGATAATAATTTAATAGTAATATGTCTTAATTTAATATTCATTACGTTGAAAGGTAAATATCAATTCCCATTGAGTACACATATATTACATAGTTAAAAATTAAAAAAAAAACCTTTAAATGATAAATATGCTCTTCTGCATCGATGTCAATGCGTCTTCTCTGACTTTTTGTTGAAATGACTGATAAACCAACATCAACAGAACCATGGATTTTGCCACGAGCCATCTGTGGAAAAAAGTTTTGAGACCTAAAGACAATTATCACTAAAACATAAAGGTGGTGCAAAGAAAACTAAAATTCAAATGAAGAAAAAAAAATCAAACATACCTCAGTAGATGATTTAGCATATGTAAGAATCCCCTTATCTAACAAAAAATAGCGCTGAAAATTTACATAATTAGTTAATTTCAAATCAGAATTTACAGTACTAAATTCACAAATAAGTCATTACATCAGGGTTGCCATCCTCCCAGATCATTGAGAACGACTTTCCTGATACATTAAAAACTGCTTAAATTAAAATGTCTTAAGGTATAATACAAAGTAAAAGCAGTAACATAAATCAACAGCAATTTTAAGAAATTTAAAACCTCAATGGCAAGATCTTTTGAGAAATATTTACACTAATCTGGGTATCAACCACTTCTGCATATTAATTATTTAATAAATACAGAGTTTTTTCATGTATAAAATCCCAATTTTGGACACATAACCCAGGACTTCAATCAAGTTTTACAACATATTAATATTTTATTATTTAGAAGTAAAATTAATTTAAAAAACAAAAATGAGCAAGTATCTAAAATTAATAAATGTTGTTTGTGATTATCTTATCTATCTATGTCATCGCTACTCCTGTTGAAAGACAGAAAACTGAGCATCAAACCAGGTATTGATAAATTTGCAATTTTCCTGGCTACATGTTTAGCTAGGTGTTATAATTATGTGACTTTATGATAGAGAGCTCCGCTCCATGCTGCTCACCAACGCTCAAAGATTGCTTTGCAAACTTATTTGGTTTGCGAAGATTTAAAGCACTTTTTAAGAAGAATCAGACTAAAATATATGTTACAACTATAACCAAATAAAAATTGTACTCCCCTTCCAGTAAAAAATAAGAGCTTTAGTAAAGATCTCATTAAATTTAGAAAAATATTAAAATCACACTCCAATGCAAAGGCAAAAAGAACTTGATAATAATACATACAACAAAACTATTTTTATAGAAACGCTTCAAAGAGAGCCCTTCCAACAGGATCCAAACTAATTTGTACCAAATTTCATAGTTTAAGAGCCTTGGCTGCTACATACTTGCACATACAGAACAGCCATACAAAACAATTGTTCTGTACATTTGAAATATCGCTTTCAAATTCAAGGTCTCTAATAATGCTTTAGTCTTTAGCTCCAGGCTTGAATAGAGTTAAGTCTAGGACATTCGCTGAATCATAACCCTTATACCTGCCGTTTTAATTAATTGAGAAAATTAGAACAAGCACAATCTAATGCAGAAAAAAAGCTTTTTCAAATGAAAATAGGATGTTAAGGGGTGTGAGAAAATTTTCAACCCTTAAATAGGCAATTTATGTGAAATTTTAGCTTAAAAAATTAATTACAGAAAGCTAATTCAAAATTAAAAAAAATATAAAAAAAATAAAAACACCTATAAATTCCCCAGGGCTTGAAGTAATTTTGCTCAAAATTTCAAGGCTGTAGGTGCTACGAGGTCTCCTGGATTCAGGCCCAAAAACGTTTTTTTTTTTTTTAACACAGAACTTTTATAATGTTTTCATTTATTTATCATCTTTTGTTAAAACCTTTATGGGGGAAATATGATACATAAAACAAAGAGGGGCTGAACAACATGATTTGTACTTTTAAAAAGCACCTGTTCCTACTTTCAGTGATCTAAACATTGCTTCTATCCAGTATCGTACAAAGACTTTGGTCCCCCCTCCCTCAATAGATTTTTTTAAACATAGTGTTATTTTTTCAGAGCATGTGTTCTCATACCTCTCCCCTCCCCCACAGCCCCATGCTGTGGGGATGCTATGTACGCCACTTTTCTATCGATAAAACTTACAGCAATTGAAAAATTTTCCCTGTTTCCATTTATTGCAGAATGTTCTGGATAACACTTTTGGCCAAATACAATCTGTCACTGATACTGTGAAATGTGTAGTATAATGCAATATGACTGAAAGATAAGTTTGTCTAATGCAGAACACAAACAATAATTTATGTAGTGACATTTTCTACTGGTAGCTCTTTAATATATAGATATATATTTATAATATTATATTTTTAAACACAAATAATATTTATTAATAATATTTTATACGGATGTAAACAAAAGATTGTTTTTCTTTTCAATTTAACTGTAAATCATTATTGATATCATTGAATGTTTTACTTTCTTTTATATTTTAGTCATTTTACCATCATAGTATGCATTTTAAACCATGAAATGTGTTGTAAATAATAGTTTACTTTATATAATAAGGCATTTAGAATAAGAAGTGCAACTATAGTAAAGAAATCAACTAGTTAATTGCATGGTTATCATAAAAACCAAGTTATGATTATGTAAAATACTAAAGTCTTGCTTTGAGGCAGTACTGGCAACCCTGATTTTAGTACTTAGAACTCAGCAAAGTACAAGAGGCAAATATACATTACTTTATGCCAACCCTTTAAAGGCCACTTTCTTCTTTTCATTAAATAGCCTTCAAATTTATTAGGTTTAATTTCACATTTTTTCCCATCCTTAAGGCCTTCTAAGATTTCCCATTCACTTCCTCTGTGCAGTTTCTGGAGCTGAACAGGCTTCTCATCACATACTACATCCATTATCACAGGAGTTGATGATTCTAAAGGTAAAGATAGTTGAGGATTTCTTTGATTTACAGGTTCGGATTGATGCGAACTGTGAGATAAACTGTTTGTTTCAACACTTATTTCCTGAAAACAAGAAAGAAAATTTCAGGTATGATGAAATGTTAATAACAGCTTTTAAAATGTGTATTTTATCCAAGGGCCAGTTTGGGGAGGGGGAGGCTGGAAGGGGCATTCGGTCCGGATGGCAGCACTTCTAGGGTCAACAAAATGACTAAAATATTCATTTGTTTCAATTCATTGATATTTTTAAAAAATGCAAAACCATTACAAAGATCGCCTAAAATTGTGGTTTAAAACTTCAATTTCGACGGCCCTCGAACCGTCCCTTCAGCTAACATCAACAAAGATCATCGAAATGCGTTTTTAGAACTACAATTTCGAAATATATCCAGGGGGATTCCTTGAAATCCATCCTTTTTGTTTCATTACCAAGATGGCATTTACAATCCCGTTTTCAAAAGTTCAATTTCAAAGATTTTCCTCAAGAGAGTCGAAAATCCTTTCCTCCCAACGTCACCAAAGATCGTCTAAAATTGCGTTATTTAAACTACAATTTTGAAAGATGGCCGGGCAAGGTTCTCTAAAGGCCATCAGTTTCTTTTAATTCCTAAGTTGGCCTATACAATCGTATTTTTAAGGCTTCAATTTCAAAATTTTCGGTTAGTGGATTCTCGAAATTCAATTGCTACCAGCATCACCAAAGATCGTTTAAAATAATGCTTCTAAGACAACAGTCCAAAAAATTATCAGGTGTGATTTCTTGAACCCCATTTCTTCCCCTAATGTAACCAAAATGCCCGACATTCTCATTACCATAAGGTGAACGTTCCTCCACAACATCAACAGTCCTTAAAAATTACAACAAGAATGACAACTGTCCTATAAAATCAAAATTTGACCACCACCCATAGTCCTCAAAATACCTTTTAAAATGTAGTATTTTCGGTACTTTGATTGTAGTCAAAATCAGAGGTTCCCAAACTTCAGACCTCCGCGGACCCCCTTCGGGAAAATCACGAACCATTGCAGACCTCTCCTGCCTGCACATCTTTATTACAATGAAATCATTAGCCCTTCGTAACGTCAAGAATCCCTAAAAGTTCCCGTTGGAATATGAACCATTTTAAAAATATTCATCAGAATAAGGACAACAGTTCCCCCCAAAATACCCATTACAATAAATAGTTAAAAAATATTATAATACGTATCTTCATTGCTATGAGAACAACTTCCCCAAAAGCCTCCATTAAAATAAGGACAACATTTCCTAAATATGTCTATCAAAATAAGAACAGTAGTCCCTAAAAACTACATTAAAATAGAGACAATACTCAAAAAATACTTCTACTCAAAAAGAGAAAATATTTCCTAAAAATGCCCCTAAGAATAAAGAACTTGGAATTAAAGACACATGATTTTTCTGTATGGACGATCGCGTGAAAATTCGAAATCATTAAAAAAGTTAACAAAATGAAGTTGAAAAAAATGAAAAGGCAAAATTTTAGTATCATCAATTCAGAATAAAAGTAAAAATTAACGATAATTTGCGAAAGCGAATCCTTTGCAAACATCGAGATCTAGTTGTGGATTCTGAAGGACTACAAAATAAAAGAAGGGGGGGGGGGATTTTTGGCCAAAGAGTTTATAAAACTAATATTTTTCTTTTAGCATTTTTATCTTGAAAGTTCAGCCTTTTTAGAAGTATCGATCGCAGTGCGGATTTTATTCATTACGCGTGAATGGAAATTTCTTTTGTGTAGCATTCAGCTATTCATTAGAGTTATGGCACACATGTTCCACCTTTTCAAAAGTTTGAAACTTCAAGTATTGTTAAGGATCACAATGTCTTTCCAAGAGTTTTCTGTGGTGGTTTTTTGCTGGAAAAAGGATTCAAGGAATTTAAAAACGTTTTCAAGGACTGCAAGAAATTTATACCACAACCAATGAATTTGGAGTCTATTTATATGCCTTCACTCAAATGTTGATATCTGCGCATAATGTTCGGGCACCTACCAGTATGCGAGGCATAGTTATCGTTGAGTCCATCGATTGAAAAATTGTGAACAATTTATGACTCAGAATCGAAAATTCTCCGCTTTAGTATCTTGCCACTGAAGATTCATTGCAGATTCACATCTTTATTCATAGGGTACCATTTTTTTAAATTTTGCATTTCCCGTCTCTAATCCGAGCCTATTTGTATCTTTTTAGTCTCTTTTTTTTTCACCCTATTAAAAATTGAACCTCACTTAGATCAATAGAAAACTGATCCCCAAACCATCATCCTAGCCCATGTAGCTACTCGCAAGAGCCACTTAAAAATTGAATGAATCAACAAGCAAAAGTTTTGTGCAATAACGAACTTATCTAGTGAATAAAGAAAGATACTCACGGAATCTGAAGTTCTGCTTGGACTTTTTCTCCGATCACATATGTGTAGCTCATTTAATCCCTTTTCCGAAGCAGATGTGCTCATTTTTTGATTTAAATTCCCAGGCTCCGTAGCAATATGACGCAACGACGAAGCCATGTTCTTAGATTTGCTCACTTGAAACTCAGGAAAAACTGGATTTCATGGTCACCTTGCAACATTTTCTAAAGTATCTGCCAACATTCTCATCTAAATAGAAAACCAAACTATATTTAAAGACTTTGAACATCTAATAAAGAAAGAATCCATATTACAAAAATACAGAATATACCTATGAATGTATATCTCAAATCGATTAAATGCCTGTTGTACAGATATTTGTGTAAGCATATGTATATATATATATATATATATATATATATATATATATATATATATATATATATATATATATATATATATATATATATCACCAAACCAAAAGTATTAGGATACTTGCAAAAATTCATTTTCAGGGATTTCTCGAGAAATAAGAGACCAATTGCACTGTAACTTCTGTAACATAAAGGGTATGCTCCAGCTGTCATTTTCCAATAAAAAGAAAACCACCCATGCTTTTAAGTTAGCAACAAGTTGAAGGTTTTTTTTTAATCATCTTTCATCGTACATAGCTGGGAATAAGCTGTAAATTTCAGAAATTAGTTAGCTTACTATGCACAACTATTTTACTTTCGAGAAAGCATCACTGATATTCACGAAGATATAAGCATTTCTTTCAAAGGTACAAATTCGGCTCATGATACTTAATGTTTTCTATTAAACCTTCAGAAAACTTGACAACATACAACACAAGTAGGGTTAGAGAGGGGCTAAAAGTTCCGTTTTTCAAACAAGTACAAAATTTCTTATGCAAACCGAGTTCTATAATATTATTATTCTGCGATTAAAATAGAGTAATATATGCCCCTTTGATGTTAAGATTTTTTTTTTTTGACTTGTAATTCGTAAGATTGTTTTTATAATTATTTTTTTAATAATGAAAGTTGAAAGGAACAACTTGCCCCAATTGTTCCGATATTAACACGACGATGTCTAACGATGATTTCGAGATTAACAGCGTTTCGAGACGAGTAATTTGTGAAAGGTAAATAATGTGTGATAAATAATTGTTGATTAAAAACAAGTGTTTATTATTTAAAGACAAATAAGCAATATTGTCCGAATAATCCAGATGTTTTTTTAAACTTAAAACAAACTAAACTTATTCTACTTTTTAGCATTGATAATTTGTATTTCAAGGTTCAATTATTACCCTTTAAGTCCAAATACATATATTGAGGAATAGTTAAAAATTATAGTAACACTATAATATATTAACATAGCAAAATACACCAAGAATAGAATAATATAAATAAAATAATTAACAGCTTCGGAAGCTAATAAGCTATGATAACTAGTTCAGTCTGCAATCATAACAGAAAACCATCTTTGACTAAAATGATAGGATACTTCACAGACGATCCATAAAAGAGGGTTAGTGCAAATGATGACAATGAACTTCCGACTACCCATGGGCTGATATTGTTATTAAGAATTTATTCATTTAAATTTGTGTTTATTAATTACTGAATGTAGAAAATACTCATTTTAACTTAACAAGTGCAAAATCTATTTTTAGACATTCTTTCTTCCCCCTTCTTCCCAATGACATCAAACTTTCTTCGGTCATTGAAACGTGACTAGTTAAAAACCGATTTTTACATCTAAACTCTTGGTGCCTGTAAACGAGTGACCGATCCAGATTTGTTCAAAAAAAAAAAAAAAAAAAAAAAAATCCCCTGATTTACACGTTTTTGGAGTAACTTAACTTGATTTATCTGTTTGCATGATTTTCTGTGTCCGTTTGCAATAATAAGCGATTCTTTTTCTGCATTTACGTACATTTCCTACATAGTACAGTTATATCACTTTCAGTGTTACTAGTTTAATCGTTAGCCTCTATCATCCTTGCTTGAGAGTTTGAATATATGTCAGGTTCTTAATTTTCTTTTGCTCCAGTGCGTACTAGGTTTGTTTTTTGCAGCATCAAATGAATATCCACTTATCCGGGGTTGCCGTAGCACCCTATTCCGTGGATAAGCAGGAGTTCATTGTACATGCATGATATTCTAATTACCATTTTTAGCTGTTGCAACTACCTTTCTCCAGACAACGAAAAGGAGGTTTCTCGCGTTTTTAGTTTATACCTCCGTCAATGAAAATCCTACACAGACTTGACGAGGCTAAACTCACAAAGGAGAAGCTGCAATTTCTGGCTAATGACGGCTAAAAAGGTAAAGTGTAGACCGCTCCACTTGCGTAGGATATGATGAGTTCAATGAGACACCTGCCTTGTCTGAGCAACATTGAATGGTTTCACCTGTTTAGCTACTTTCTCAAATCACCGCAAGGTGGCGTAATCAAGCTATAGAACAAAATTTTCGAAAATTTCATGTTTTCATATCAAAGTAGGAAAGATATTTAGATTCATACTTTCTTCTTCGAAAACTTCATATTTTTCTATTTGTCTGTTGGAGTGTATTGGATTTATGTACTTATATGATGATTATGTGTACAGTCGGTAATGGACCCAATTTATGAATTGTCACGTTTTCACGTTCTAAAGAGAACATCACGCAAATGGTGGTCTTCTTCATGAATGCACATTAAACACCTTTTTTTTTTAAATTCGCCAATACGTCAACGAGTCATGCGAAACAGCAGCAATTTTTTCACATATTGCAACTTTAGTGACAATTCCTAAATTTTATCCTTTATACTACAGATTGTTATTATAGACATACATTTTGTATGTGATCAAAATAAAGCTAATAGACTAAGAGCTGGCTGCACAAAAAAGTATTCATAAGGTACATTAAGAATTTTTGTAATGGAGAGACACACCTAGACAATCATTTACCGCTTGGTCTGCCAGGGGGGTAAGGGACTGGGCAGGGTCGCGGGTAATCAAAGGATCACCAATTTTTAGCAGGAAAACTGCAGATTTTAGCATGAAAACGCAGTTTCTTTGAAGGAAAAGCCTCAAATCTTTAAAATATCTGCAGAATTCTTCAAAATTTCTGCAGGTGAACTTCTGCAGATTTTGTGAGGAAAAAGCAGCACATTTCCCTCTTCCCGTTTAAAATTGGGCATTTTCGCGCAAAACAAAATGTTGTACTAGTACGATTACCATTAGTTACATTGATGTGTTTACATTCATGAATTTTAGTTACAGTTAGGTCATGAGATTACGTATGTGGCTGTGTTTCTTCCTGTTTTGCAGAATAACAAGATGTGATCTGTATGGGGGAGGGGGTCAGATTGCATATTTCACTCTTAAAATTTGGGAGGGATTTTAAACTATAAAGGGTGCGACTGATTAAGCTATGGGTTTTAGAAAAAAAAATGCTGGAATGATTTTGGAGATGGCAGATGGCAAAACTCTTTTACGCATAGTAATAATCAGACACATTCAACCCATGGCGCCCCCCCCCCCCAAATGTTGCATAACAAACCCTTTCCTCCTTACCTTCCTCAAAAAGAAAGACCACCCAAAAGAGTGACTAAAAGCAGGTTAAAAACCAAATTAAAAAAAAAAAATAAGCGTCATGACTCCCCCCCCCCGCCCTCGTTTTCGACACCATATTTGGGCATTAATGCTCTTTAGATGCTCTTTAGCCATTATCATTGAAATAACGTGGTCGAATGTTTTTCGAGAAAGCTGATCTCTACTGGGCGGGGGGGGGGGGGGGTGCGCAGAAAAATTTCGGGGGGGGGGGCAGCATTTTCTGAAGGGGGAGTACCCCTTCCTAACGTTTCTGAATATTATGATACGTAGTAGAGATTAGCCATCGGCCATCTCGAAAAACTGTCGAGCACTTTATTTCAAAAATAATGGCTAAAGAGCATTAGTGTCCAAAAATGGGGGCAAAAACGGAGAAAGGGGGGGGGGTCATGACGCAGAATGCGCGCTTGAAAAGTTTCATGGTGGCTCTCGAACGTGGTCTTACTCTCATTTTTCTGAAGTTTCCTTATTTTAAAATTGATTTAGGCATAAAATATCACGAACCAACATGTGATTGCACAGATAACTGTAACTGCCCTACCATAGAAAGAGTCGAAAATATGAATTATTTGGGTATAACTTTTAGTGAAAATTTAAAATGGAAATGCCATACTGATAAACTTGTGAAAAAATTAAGAGGTAGGCTTTATCTATTGAGAAATATAGTTGGGAAAAAGTTTCTTAGATGTTTATTTTATGCCTGGATAAACTCATTTATTACGTATGTTATTTTTGCATGGGGAGGTGATTATGAAACAAATCTTACCAATTTAAATAGAACTTATGCAAAAAGTTTGAAAATAATTAATGGATCTAAACAAGAATTTAATAAAAACGATACTATTTTACAAGAATCAAAGAAAATCTATAATATCAGAGAAATATATGCAGAGAATATTGTATTTTTTACATAACAACAATAACTGGTTTGAAATTAATGAAAAACAATATAATACTCGAATTTCAGGTAAACAATATAAAGTTATAAAACCAAATAAAACTGTTATTAAAAAGCAATTCTTTTTCTTGGCACCGCGACTGCTTAATGAACTAACGGAAGATGTTAGGAATGAGAAGAACTTCAAAAAATATAAACAAGAGGTCAATGAATATATACAAAATAACGACATTCTATCAATAATAAACTTTTAGCTGATAAAATATACTGACTTGCCAACCGGGGGGGGGGGGAATTTTGTATTGTATTTTTTATACTATTGAATGTTTTAATGCGAGTTATTGTGTTTTTTTTTCTGGAGTCAAACAGTCCAATTATTGTTCTGTGTGAAATATTTATTACTTGTGTAAAATTAATTTGTAAATATGTTTAATACATATTTGTGTTTGTACTCTAACTAAACCAATTAAATAACACTGCGGACAGTGCCTTTGGCGCTCTTTAGTGTTGAATTTACTACTAACTCATGTTGAACTATAATCAAGAATTTCTTAATTTGTAATTTTGTTATGTATGTTTGCTTAATTTAAGAGAAATGCTTTTATAGTACCCTTTCCTAAAGTTTCAGACACGTAGTAGAGATCGGCCATTTCGAAAAACATTCCAGCTCGTTATTTCAATAGTAATGGCTAAAGAGCATTAGTGTCCAAAAATGGCGGCGAAGACAGGGAAAGGAGTGTGTCAAAAACCCCCGTTCGTGACACAGAATGCTCAGTTGAAAAGTTTCATGGCAATTCTAGAACGTGGTCTCAACCTCATTTTTCTAAGGTTTCCTTATTTCAGGGGGTGGGGGGTGGACTGCAAAATTTGGGGCACCATTTCTGGGGGGGGAATACGCCTTCTTAAAGTTTCTGAATTTTTGACACGTAGTAGAGATCAGCGTTCTCGAAAAACATTTGAGCACGTTATTTCAATAATAATGGCTAAAGAGCATTAGTGCCCAAATATGGCGGTGATGACGGAGGCGGTGGGGGGGGGGGGGGATCATGACGCTTATTTTTGATGATTTTTTTTAAATCGGGTTTTTAACCCGCTTTTAGTCACTCGTTTGGATGGCCTTTCTTTTTTGATGAAGGGAAGGGGGAGGGGGTTTGATATGCAACATTTGAGGGGGGGGGCGCCATGGGTTGAAAGTGCCCGATTATAACTAAGCGCAATAGAGTTTTGCCATCTGCCATCTCCAAAATCATTCCAGCATCTTTTTTTTCTAAAACCCATAGCTTAATCAGTAGCGCCCTTTATAGTTTAACCCCCCCCCCATTTTAAGAGTGCAATGTGCAATCTGACCCCCTCCCCCATACAAATCACATCTTGTTATTGTGCAAAACAGAAAGAAACACGGTCATATACTTAATCTCATGACATAACTGTAACTAAAATACATGAATGTAATAACATCAATGTAACTAATGTAATCTGCACCAGTACAACATTTTGTTTTACACGAAAATGCTCAATTTTGAACGTGAAGAGGGAAATGTGCTGCGTTTTCCTCACAAAATCTGCAGAAGTTCACCTGCAGAAATTTTGAAGAATGCTGCAGATATTTTAAAGATTTGAGGCTTTACCTTCAGAAAAACTAGTTTTTCATGCTAAAATCTGCAGTTTTCCTGCTAAAAATTGGTGATCTCTGATTAATCGCCACCCCGCCCGGTCCCTTACCAGCCCTGGTAGACTAAGCGGTAAATGATTGTCTATGTATGTACTTTCTCCCCATACAAAAATTTTTAATGCACCTTATGAGTACTTTTTTTGTGTAGCCAGCTGTTCGTCTATAATTATACACATGGGAAGTCCATGTGGAGTCACCCTGTGTATGGAGCTTTTTTTTGCCTTCCAACAAGCGCGATATAACAAGGCTATTTTTTCTGAGCAACGCTTCTAATATTGTTGCATGAAAGACAAATAAATATTCCCACGAATGCATAAACTAAACATTCATTGATTCAATAACAGACATTGAAATTATTGGGAGGGAAAAAAAAAATTACCTTTTAGAGACACACCGGAGAAAATGAATGTCGAGAAAACTATATTTAAAGTATCAAATCACAAAATATCGCCGACAGAATAAATACCAGAAAATTCGAACAACAAATCAGAGATATATCCGCTTCTACCGCAAGAAAATGTTAACACTGTGAATAAAGATGACTTAGAATCATACAGGAGACAATAAGGAAAAAAGGACTCAACCTTCAAAAATGCTTTGAAAGGGTAATCGCATAGTTTAAATCTTGATCCTTCATTGAGACGGAAAAAGTTTTTGAAAGAGAGAATTTCCTTATTGTTCATCACTCAATAAATATTTAGAATGCAAGCAAAAGCAGACATCAAAAGAGATTTCACACTCAACGAAACAAAATTAATGACTAATTAAAAAAGAGATAAATGAGATGACATGAGAGTTAAGAATCTACTCCGAAGTTAAAGTTTTATTTCTTTAATTAATTATTTATTTATATTGGCAAATATTTAAAACAAAACTATTCAAGGTTCACTATCTTTGGAAAAGTTTTGAGGGTTTACAAAGTAGGGAGAGCTTGGGTTCGTTGGGCCGTGGGGCACGTTGGACCGGTCTGAATAATTTTAGTATTAATATTTTTCATTTTAATTTATTGACCAACAAATAATCCGCATAGTCCGACAAATCTAAAAACAAAATCACATGATATAGTTATATTGAACAAGTTTTTTCAGTGCTGAGAAATTTTCATAAGTCTGCACCTAATTTTTATAAACGGTTTTAATGAAGAATGCAGTAATAAATTGAACTCCTCGCCTACAGAAAGTTCTTTTAGTTCATAATTATTTGTAGAGACTATATTTTTTGTCATAAAGAAAAAATTACGATAGCATTTTTTCAGGTCAAGAACGCGGGGACATAGGCCCACTTTTAGGAAAAAAACGAAAACTTAGAAAGATTAGAAAAGCAAAATTCTAGTAATAACAACAGTGAAGTTGATGAAAAACCAACTTTCTCAAGTTGCGCTGATTCTTGAGAAAATGTACAGAGGTGTGAAAATTATTAGACTAATTGCGATTTTTTCAGTTTTTCTTGAATAATTTTGTGTATAGTTGCAATAATTCATAAAGAATAATTTATTTTGTTATTCTAATCATATTTTCACTCCTTTAGAGTAGTTTTGGGGAAATTACTTTGTTAAATGTTGACATTTATAAAATAGAGAAACATTTGAGCTAAAGTATTGAAATTGTCCGCATTGCATAAAGCATGTGTTGGATTAACAATGGAATTTAAAATAAATTTAAAAACTGTCAACTTGCTGTGCTAGTATTCCCATCAGTATTATTTAAGTTCTTAATGCAATTTTTTCGCAGTCTCTCTTTTGTTAAAGAACCATTACGTAATCATGTGCAAAGAATGTGATATTTTTTCTTGAAAACAAGCTGCAACTAAGTGTCTCATCCAAGGAAATCACTGTACACAACAAGAAATCGCTAAAAACTAAAAATTTTGCAAGCATCTGTGTGCAGAATAAAAAGATCTTTGAATTTCATATAAATATATAAATTCCAGAGTAGGGAAATGCAGTAGAAAAGTAAATTTATAGCAAAAATAGAAATGAAATTAATTCATATTGCCAAAACTAACAGAAAAACAACTGATCATAAACTAAAAACGTCTCTATAAGTGTATGGAGTAAATGTATGTGATTCTTCTATTCGTAGAAATCTCATCTTAGTTGAACTCGGTGCTCGTTATCCTCGTAAAGAGGGCTAAAATCAAATTTGCTATGACAAAAAGACTTGTTTGGGAACACCTGTGCGTAAACTATTTACTAGTAATTGAAACAAGGTGAAAAATATTAATTTTCCTTCGATTGTTCAGTTAAATTCAAGTTGTTCAGTCTTTTCTCTAAACCTAAATTTATTGTATACTGACTATAGATTCAGAACTGCTCATAACTGTGGCTAAAACTTTCTTTATGAGAATATTTTCCAACAAATGACATGCACTAAGGTACTTTTTACCTTTTAGGTATAGTTTTTTGATAAATATATGCTTGAAATACCAAAAGATAGCAGTCAGTATGTCAGGAGAAGTACCAATAAAGTATTTTCCCAAATCGCATTACGTCCCGACTTACGCGAGGGATGCGTTCCAAGACTCCTCGCATAAGTTGAAATTTCGCGCTGTGGAAAAATGTATGCATACAATTTTTTTAAAGCATACCAAATACTTTTAGACACTAATAAACACCCCTCAAACTGCTCTAAAGCATTCTTAACTATACACTACAGTTTCTTGCTTGAAAAACTGAACTTTTACTGTAGTTTAAAAAATAAAAAACTTATTCAACATGAAATACTTAAAGGTGCACAAAATGAATAACCAGTAGGAGTGAAAGACATAAAAAAAAAAAAACAACACGGTACGCACAGGACGCAGTGAAATTAAAATGATGCACTAAAATAATACTGTTGCAGTAGATACAGTAACAATATTTAAGAGTTAAAAAATGAAGATAGTGATGATTTAGATCGTTATTCTTATCTAATACACTTTTAAACACGGTTGCTTCGCCTTTTCTTTTACAACGTTTAAATTTTTGGCAACATCTCCTCTTCCTGATCTCTTTATTAATCCACAATACAAGAGCAGCTTCCATTTTCATAATATTTACTGAACTAAACTGCTCTGCAAGCTTCCATACTGAAGCTAAGTTTTTAACTTTTAAGGATATCTTTTTGCTTTGACTTTTAATTGTACGTATGGAAGATTCACTCATACTTGTTGTCGTGCTACCGTCGATGTTTTGTAGTTGTTCAAGCATATCGAGAACCTTAGCCTTTTTAAAAATTTTTATCAGAAACTTCCTTTTTTTTCCCCATTTTCAAACTTTAGATGAAGGTGACACTAAGGTGCTATTATATTTAGAATGAAAAAAATGAATGAAAGATGCTGAGTGGTTATTTGATGCACTAAGCTAGTTTTGTATGGGAACTTTGGCTGTCAGTGATGCTTAAATTGATGTAATAACATTAACGAAATCAATATTTAGTAGCCAATAACGAAGCTGACATTTCATTCCAAAAAAATGCGTGCTGTAGGCGAAAAATTCGCGTTAGCTCTAAAACTCGTTGGTTAGTGAAAAATTCACGTTATATAGCCATTTCGCGTAAGTCGAATCGCGTTGTAGCGGGAGTCGACTGTATCCAAAATTTTAAACACACCACCCATTGGAGCATCATTTTCGCTCAGGATGCTAAGGCATGAGGACCGAATATCAGCACGAAAAAGGGCTTGAACAAAGGTTTTATAGTTAAAAGTTGGATTTCCAAATGGACACTTCATATTCATACATGATGTAGTTCTGTGTCTTGAAAGCCTTATCTGTGACCAAAATTTGAATGCAAAATAATATGTAAAATCACTTCCACGGCATGGAAATAGTCCGGATATGAACCCAATGGAGAATATCTAAACTATTGTAAAGAAAAAAATAAATAAATAGAACTTCACAAACATAAATTGTCTCACAGAAGGACTCATCCAAATTTGGCACTATGACGAGGAAATCCAAATTAATTGCCAAAATCTTATAAAAAGAATGCCAAAACGGATCGAATCTTTATTAAAAAATAAGAGGATGCCCCCTCAATATTAAATGCATCAACATTTTTAAAATAAAGTAATATTTCTTTGATATAACAATGATTTACTATAAAGTTCACAATTATTGTAATAATTCACACACCTCTGTATAGATGGTTCTGGCATAAATAGCGTAAAGGCGGAAACTGGTCAATTTAAAATATTTTAGTTACATCAATCTTTAATCTTTATTTTGTCATGCTATAAACATAAAAGAACATAAGCTAGTTACAATATTGAATAATATTTACAATTAACATTGCTATAGAAGGTGTTTTCATAACGCGGTCCATCGTACCCCGCGCTTGGAGCACGTTGGTCAGCGTCAGAGTTATGTTGAAAAATTAACATAAAAGAAGTCAATGAAATTTTTCAAAAAAATTTGGGATGATGAGAAATATTTAATGAAAATCATGGTAGAAAATCAAAGTGCTTATTAAATTTTTTGATGAGATAAAAAAATGAAAAGTAACAAAGTGGACCGACGTGTCCCATCTGCCCCTACTAATTCATAAAGATCAAAATTAGCGGTCGCCATTCGCCACGTGGCGAATACATAAAGTGAAGACTAAACATATTAGTATCATTCATCTCCAGATCATCATTCCCCCAACCTTACCTGTGCTTAAGTTGTCAAAAAGTAATACTCTTAAAAATGAAATAATATCATGATGGCATAACTAAAACTTTTACACACACTTCAAGTTAATGCTACTAATTTGTGATATTAACCTTTATAAAAATTACTTATACGTTTTGGAAACAATTTAAAAGCTGATTTGTTGTTTTAGTTACTTTTTTGATTTAAAACAAATGTTGCTGTAAGAAAAAAGAAGTGTTGATTAAATATTTGCTTTCACTCGCCACTGGTAACCAGAATTATTTCACTCTTGATCTTTACTAATTAAACATTTATGTGGATGAACATAAGTAATTTTGCACAAATGAAACATTGTGCACACGCACGCACGCACACACACACATACAAAAAGGATTTAAAAAAATAATAATTATAGGCATTTTAAAAATCTCTAAAATTTATCTTCACAGCCATTTTTTAAACGCAAAACTTTATTTTCGCACATTTATCTCTTCTCACTGAAAACACTTCTTTTGTTTGTTTGTTTGTTAAGATTTTGTTCCAAACTTAACACACAAAACTCATCGCAGAATTAAATTATTCAAAATAAACGGAACTTTAATGCGTTTCTTCGTGGTTTTAATTTTTCTAATCTCTAATCTCTTGCATGAGGTTTGAGAATACTTAATAGCACTTAGTTAAAAATGATTCATTTTCCTTCAAAAATCATACCTCAAATTAAAAATATAAATCTTAAAAAAAAAAGAAATAATAATAGTAAATAAATGAATAAAAATGTTCAGTCTTATTGGGAAAAAAAACATATTGCGGAAATTTAAAAAACTCAAGAAAGAACATTTGATAAACTCTCCATTAAGAATATATACTAGAATACTAAAACCGTCCACAGAAATCGGTATCGATCTTATGAAACTAGCTTTTCTACAGCTTCTTTTGAGGTCGAACTAGCATCGATTTTCACCACGGAAGTGAACAGGTAGATACTTTTCTTTCCACAACAAATGTCACAAAATGATAGTTTAGAACCAAACTAAAAATACTTGAACGCATTTCTCAAAGTAATTATTTATTGCGTAGAAGTACAAACAATTTTCTTCGGCGATTCAACAATAAATATCAACTTCACTTCCGACCTTTCTTAAAGACACAGAAGAGATTAGAGGAATCCGATTGCAACATTAATATCGTCGGCTTCCGACAGCTAGGCTACTGTAAATTTGTAAAGAACAGAATTTCAGTTGTGTTGAAAGTTCAAATAGTTCTAGTTAAATGCAATTTAGAAAGGATAGTTAAATAACATTTAATTAAGTCTTCACATTCCCCAAAAATTGTGAAAAAACATTAATTTGTTGAGATTTCCTCACAGTGGTCTGAAAATCAATGACTTATAGTTACTACTTGTAGCATTCACCCAACCATATTATATGAAAGTAGAGACGTACATGGTACAGTAATGGGGAGACTGAAAAGCAATGTCGTTATTTTCAAACAAATTAATTTTTAATTTTAATCAACAATGCGACTACCCTCGTTATCAACAGCCCTTTGCCATTTAGTAAGCAAATTTTCAATTTCGGATAGATAAAAATCAGTTGATTTTTGGAGCAAAATATCTTGAAACGCTATCTTTGATGCAAGCTAAATTTCCAAGTTTTTGTCTCATAGAAAGTGTTGTAGCTATCGAAAGAAACGAAAATCAAATGGTGCAATTTCTAGCGAGAATATTTCCACTATTAACTGCAGAAAAGGAGTGATCCTGAAAGATAATAATGCAAAACCACACTGCTCAAGGCAACCCCCTTAAAACATTCATGAGTCGTGACTGTTTACCTACCACTCATCTGATATTTCACCACCTGATTTCTCTTTATTTCGATGTATATGCCACAAAAAAAAAACTTGAAAAAAGGTCCGATATTCAAAATGCCATATCCAGATATTTTGCTGCTCAAAAATAGATTACTTTCGATGTATCCGGGATTGAAAATATGTGCACTACACCGCAAAAGGTCGTTGATTACGAGAAATTAAAAATAAAAACTTTTAAAAATTTATTTGTTTGAAAAAAAAAAAAAAAGCATTACTTTCCGTTCCCCCTAATATTTAAGTTAATTTATCTACGAGTTAGCTTAAACCATAAATAAACATATTTTAAATACAGTACACTCACGATTATCCGCGAGTCCCTCGAGAATCAGAAACACGTATTTTCGCAGCAAAAAGCAAATACCAATAGCTGTTTTTCTGTCGAAATATTGTAAATTTAAACACTGACGTTTTATTTATTTATTCTGCTAGCTTCATCGTGTGTATTTGTCCTTTAATGATTCAATTCTGCTGTACAAAAATACAAATTATTTTTACTATTTTTGGAAAGTATTGTGCATCAATACAGTTAAGGTTTTGACGAATGACAATTTTAACCTTATTTGTCCTTTATTTTAGCCTTTTTGAGGCACATCCGCGATTTTTGTTATCCGATTCCGAAGATAATCGGGAGTTTACCGTAAGTTGAACTTGGTTAATACGAAAAGCCAAAAGTTCATGAATTTGTTCGTATTACACTTTATTCGTAACAACCATGAATAAGTAAAAGCGTGGGAAAAAATGCTTATACATAAGGGTGGTTCAAAAAAAAAAAAAAAAACTTTTTTTTCAGCTAGGGTCCAGGACACCCCCTATTTTTTTAGACATACTAATAGCATTATGCTGGAAAAGTTTTCTCACTCAAATTTTAAGAGGGTGCTCAATGACCCCTTAATTTAACAATAACCATAGCATAAAAAATGCCATAAATTTAGAAACATTTAATTTACCCAGCTGTTTTTTTTAAATGATTATTTTATTGCAATGTATATGCATATTACTAGTGTATATTATAATATGCAGCATTGTTTTTTCAGTTCAACGAATTTTTTCAAACCCCCTTCACACATGTATAAAGTTTGGGGGAAGGGATTGAGCACCCTCTTTCAGTTGAAATAGGGAGCTAAAATTCTTCCAGTATATTACTATCCATAAGTCTAAAAATATTGAGGGGTGTCCCGTTATCTAGGTGGAACCTTTTTTTTTCTACATGTATTCTTGAACCACCCTAATATACATATTTTAAAGAATAATTACTATTTGTTATTACAAATTACCTACATTGTAATTTATACAGCAAGAGTTTTGAGGCAGTGTCTTCATTGAACAAGATTCTTTGAAATAACAATTTGAAATAAATTTTACGGACAGTTAAAAACTTGAAAAAGCCACAGGTTTCCCACACCATAGGCCAAGGCAGAATTTGTTTATGGGTAGTAGAAACGAATGGTTATGAATGTATGAAAATTAAAATAAATACCTTCGCCCGTTCATTTGCTCATTTACATTTTAGACGTAATTCGCGTCAATACATAAAAAAAAATATTTTTTTAAAATTAATAACTGCTAATCGTGATATGCCAAAAAAAAAAAAAAAAAAAAAAAACCCATACGAAATTAAAACTATCGAATTTTAGATTTTCAGCTTGTTCTGGCCACAACACTGAGACGTTCGTACTGGTGAAACCCAATTAGTCATAACTTCAACTAGTTCTTTCTTTCTTTATTTATTTTTTGAAATCCCGTTCAGGGTTGGGTTTTTTGCCGGCAAAAAGGTATTTTTGCCGGGACAGTGGAAAAAACCATGGCAAAAATGGAAAAAACCATGGCAAAAATGGAAAAAACCGGCAAAAATGGAAAAAACGGCAAAAACATAATTACAAATAAAGTTGCATTATATTGTTAATCAAGAAATAGTGACAATATAATATAAATAATGCACTATAATATTTTAGTTATGTCTCTCCATGTTACTTCTAATTTATAAGGTGAAAAATAAATTAAAAACAAATGTTGGGATTGCAAAACTTAAGATTTTAAATGTTTGCTAAAACAATTTTTTCAGAATGAGCCAACTTTTATTTCTTTTATTTTATAGTTGCATCTTGATTAAGTATACTTTATATAGATATTTAGTATTCTGTAAAAATGCTCTAATAAACAAGTTAATTAAATTTTCATTGTAAGTTAATTATTTGTCTTAGATGTTAATAACTGAAATTTTATGTTAATGTTTAAAAATTTAAAAGTAAAAATGCTCCATAACTTTAAAAGTAAGTTAAACCTTAAATTTTTTTAAACTATAAAAATAATTGAATTAAAATTTTATCAAAATCTTTTCATGCTTTTACTTTTATATAAAAAGGAAAAAAACTGTCCGTAAGTTGTTAATACAAAATCTATTTTTGCCACTTTGGCAAAAATGGGCAAAAACCTATTTTTGCCGGGCGGTAAAAACCGTGGTTTTTTCCATGGTTTTTTCCGCCCCCGGCAAAAATTTGCGAACCCTGATCCCGTTAAACCTTCTAGTTTAAATTTTTTTTAATGAAAAGTTTCTTTTCTGACACGCTAACTAAAATCCAAAACATTTATTCCATAAAATTTATCGTTTAATTTCGTTCAAACAAAAAATGAGGATAAATTAATTGCAGCAGCTGAAAAACAGCCGAACACAAGTTTTTTTTTTTAATTAGCAGCTTTATGTTAAAGGCAAAATTAAAAAGCCTTCAACAGAGTAAATAAGTTCGAAGACAGAAATCCAAATGTAGTTTTTTTCTTTAGATCTCTTTCTATTCTAACGATTTAATTTCAACCTTTTTCCTGCATCCCTTTGAGTTACAGATCTCGTTCCGGAAATATTTAGTCAAATGACAAAAAAGTTTCCTTGTGCTGAAACAATGCTATATGACGTTCTTCAGAGTTATTATGAAACTAGGCATCAAGATAGATGGTCGTTCATGCTCTGTCTTCCTAACACAATTATACAAAGAAAAACAAACAACACACAGAAATGCCAAAGAAAAAAAAAAGAAAGAAAGAAAGGAAAGAAAAATGTTTTTAAACAATCTCTCTGACAAAGATAAGAGGGGGGGGGGGGGATTTCTACGTATTATAACGAAAAAGGATCTGATGCAATAACCTCCCCCCCCCTTTTAACTGAAACATAACTCATATATTTTGCGACCTATATTTTATCCCCTTTTTTAAAAAATTAAATATGAAAAATCTACTTTACTTTTTCTTTCAAGCTAAAAAGATTCATGACAAGGGGTCGGAGATACTGAGTCGCTTTTTCTGTGAAATATTCTCTAATAAATTAAATATCGATTTAACTCTAATGTCTGTTGCCAAAGTTATCGCGAAGAGCAGTTTTTCACGGATTTCTTTACGAGGCAAAACTGACTCGTCCAATGGTACAGAGAAACGGCTCATTTGCTGAAAATGTAACTTGTAACATCTTTTCAACAATACGTTTATCAGTAGTCCCATCCTTCTGACTTACCCCTTGTAGTAAAGGACCTATGGGTAAAAATTAAGATTTTGAAAATTCCCTGGTCGCCAGTGGCAAGTAGAAGCAAATTTATTAGTCGCCCCATTTTTTTAATTCCTAGTCCACACTTTATCCTTTTATATAATCAAAAAAGTAACTAAACAACAAATTACATTCATATTGCTACTAAAACCATTTCATCCATCAGTTTAAATAAAGTCCATGAAACTAGGGACATCACAGTAAAAAAAGAACTTCGACATATCCCTATTTTTTTTTCTTTCATATGAGGTAAAAAAGACTTTTTTTATAAAACTATGCGAAAAAAGTTATAAACAATTTTTTTGTAAGTTTTATAGGCAAAATTTGACAACACTACTCAGTGCCCATGTGTCGTTGTATAAGCGGTTCTAAAAATTAATCGATTTTTTCACTTACGAAATTTATATTATGTCTACAATCTTATTTTTTATTGGAATTTAGCTTAGGAAGGGATTTGACCAACAAAGAAACTTTAAACTGTTATAATTGTCTTGTAACAATTTTTTAAAACTAGGCCTCATACTAAAGTATCAGTCGCAAAGTTGCATAAAAGTTTGCTTTGCTTAAACAAAAACAAACCCAAGTTTATAAAAAGTCATATTCTCTTCATTAATGATGATAACTTCAATATTAATGCTTTAAATACTTAGAAACAGTTGAATTTAATTATTTGAAACCTATTTAAAATATATAACATTTTCAGTCACAGTAACATAAGTCACATTTCTCATTTCGTAAATAAACCTCAAACAAATTCTACAAATGGGATTAACTGCTGCAGAGAGGAAAAAAAAAAGGGGGCGAAATAAAATATAAAGAAATAAAGGAAAACATGAAAATTACAAAACGTAAAGCAAAGTAGAAGCTAAAAAGAGCGAATGATAAAAAATAAATAAAATAATTTTTAAAAACCTAGCATAGTTACCTAAGTTAGTTCAAAATAAAACTAAAAAGAGAAATTAGCTGAAGAAGTAGATAAGAGTAGAACAAATTTAAAGAATTGAAACCCCAGGTTTAAATTAGCAGCTCTCAAATAATGAAACTTCGGTAAAATCTTTTAGTCATTCAAAGCGTTCTTTGTTATATCTTCACAAAAGAAAACTGCAGCTGTGACAAAATTTTCCAACATGAAATTTGCCAAACAGATGCTCCAAGTTCTTCATGTATTACACTAGAATAAAATTACTACATCATCGATACAGAAATATTTCTAAATGCCACAGCTTCATGCAAATTTCAGAGCTATTACCATCCGACTTGCAGTCATGTTATAAAGATTTATATTTGAGTAATCCTTTAAAAAAAAAAAAATTCAGATGCTGCAGCAGGTGTTTAGCAGCAACACTTTTTTTACGGAAAAGGAAGGATTCACTTTCAGATTCAGCAGAACATGTTCCAAAATTGTTGGCTACAATTGGAGAACGGGTTCTTGAAGAATATGACAAACAATTGCATCACGAGAAGTTAGATGCATTGAAACTGAAAACTAGGAGTATTGAGTAACTGTCAAGATTCAAGCAGAAAAACATTGGAAATAGCCCGTCAATGTGGCTGAAATTTATTATTCACATGAAAATAAAATATATAGCGTACTAGATGTAGTAAATGTAAGAGGACTTTTTATTTTATGAAATACATTAAAAATATAACTTTTGATACTTTATAAATGTACTTTTCTTGTAATTTAAATACATATTTACAATTTTAAGCAAAAAAAATGCTAATTTTATTTTTAAGGAGAAATAATTTATAATTGCAGCAATTTATTGTAAATGTAATATCAGTCACAAAATCTTTGTATCATCAGTCACGGGTGTTAAATTATTTTTATGCTTTCAGTTTTTAAGTTTTTTCAATAAAACAAAGCGTTTTCATCAAACCTACAATCTCTTATTTTAAAGGGAAGAAATCTGTTTAGATTTTACGTTATTAGTTTGAAGAGAATTTTAAATTATGCATAAATCACTTTTCTCAATGTCTCTTCTGCGTAACATGAGTCACGTTTTTTTATTCTCCTTAATTTCATACAAAAAAAAAAAAAAAAAAAAATCCTCAAGCCTGAAAACAAGTGTGGGGGCAGTGACCATGATCACCATACTGACTGATCACCATATCATGATATTTTAGATCAATTTCAGAAGAAAAAAGAAAATTCTAAGACAGTGCTGAATTTATAAGTTAAAAATAGAGTCAAATTGTAACGTAAGTCACCGTGGACTGACCCAAAGATATTAATGATTAATTAATGGCATTAAGATAATTTGATAACACAATGGGCGGGGAAAATGGTGACTGGGTGACGAATGAAGCTAATATTTTTAGTCTTCACTTCTTTTTTTTCAGTCTGCACGTGGTAAGTTGCAGACCGCTAATGTTGATCTTTACCTATATAATATCCTATCCTTAAAAGAGCCGTACAAAAAGAAGGAAAACAGCAAGTTCGAGATCTTTGTACGCTTGTAACTTGTTTACAGAGGTACAAGAACTTTAAATTTGCTGTAATTTAAGCTAAAGCAAGGGACTATATTTCTAGTATTATTTTATTTAATCTGGTCGTAACAACGCCAAATCGCGTTTTTTGAACTTATCCAAAACCAAAGTAAGGTGTGGTTCAGCATTTTACTAATTTTTCAATTATCTGACGATTACGAATGAGAATCTTTCAAACATCTTATATTGTTTTGTTTCATTTCCTTTTCCGTGAAAGTAACCGAAAATAAAATGTTTTTCTTTGCTTCCCGAAAACTTGAACATCGAGATAAATTTTCTAATAAAGAATTCAAATTCAACACAATAAACGTCAAGCTGTTCACTGACAAGTACGTTCAATCAAACAACGTCCTGAAATGAGGCTATATTTGAAAGTTATTTTTGTCAATTTGAATACTTCATGTGTCCGAAAAACTATGGATATCCTCCATAGCACAAATATCACTTTAACTTTACAAACATATAACGTTTTTCGACTTCACCAAATTCAACGTTGACTAGAATGACTCCTTAATCGATTGTAGAAAATCAGTAATGCTGTTCCTATGGAGATAGAACTCGCAACAAAGCGGCTAAAAGCTTACTTTTAATCACTGGTTCGCCTAATTAAAATAACAATAAAATAAAAAAAGAGGAGGGAGACTGTGTATAACAAAAAACGTTATATGAAATTAATCCATAGTTTCTAGTAGATAAACTGACAGATTTTCAGTCATTAATTACACTGACAGGAAAACACTTTAAAATGAACTTGGGGCAAAATCATCTCAAATTAAACTTTTTCTCAAAAAATTCAAATTTGCCGTAAACACTTGAATGATACCTCATTTTAAAGGTGAAAGCTTGCAGATTTTGAAAATGTGTTGATAATGCTTATACTTGCAATAGATTTTTGGTTATAAGTTCATGTTTAGGCCTCTATCAATTGGTTAGAAACAGCAGTACACAAGAATAATAAGTTAGACTACCAATTTAAAAAGGAAAATATCAAATATATTTTTTCTTTTCACCTGTTTATATTGCATAATGTTCAAAGGTTCTGAACTATTCAAAAAGTATTTCTAACAATAGATTTAATATGTCTAAAAATGCTGATGAATTCTTTTCTGAATTACTGCGGTACGTCCGTTACTAATTTCGGTTTAAAATGATGCTATTAATTTATTTTTTAGCAGAAAACTCCCAAATCGTAAGCTTACCTTTTGTTTCAATTGAATAACATTATACTAAAAAATAATTATTATTTGATGAAAATAATTGGGTAAATCAATGGCGACGGACGCTACCAGTACGTCCGTTACGGAAATCAGGCATTTTTTAGATCTTCCGTATTTTATAGATGGTTTTAGATTATTTGTATAGTCTAAATACATAAAACTTTTGTTTTTATTAAATCATCCATCATTTAATCTCAAATTAAAAAAAAATAATAAAATGACCATATAAAAAAGTATATTTAGAATGTTTTTGTTGGTTTAATTTTAAAAAAAAGTAAAAACTAAAAAAATGTTGGTTATTTATCTTGGTAATGTTTTTGATATTTATTTAGACATTCTTGCTCTCAATTCAAGTTACTGAAAAAGCAACTAAAACCTTCCTTAATTCATATGTATGGTAAACACGGTTTAAGTATAGAAAATTTGTAAAGCAAAGTGCATGTGAACCAAGTTGTTTCACAGGTGGATTTCTTACATTTTAAAAGTCAAAAGAAAAATTACAAGTACCTACCGGGCTAGTTCTCGAAATACTTGATACACTTAGATATGCTGCTTCAGAATTTGTTTCATTTGCAATGGAAGACAATCAAGAATAAATGCATAATTCATATGTTGCAATTCCAGACATTGATAAAAATTTAATTTGGCTCGACAACAGCTGTTGTACCTAATATCCTAAGGACTACATTACATAAATCTATAAAAGACTATCAAATCCTTGTACCTGATGAGTCTTCAGGAATAGATTAGATGAAGGAGTGAAAAATTAAACAGAACAGACTGTGAAGAGGCTGAAAATGATCCTAATACTAAAAAATTAGGATCATTTTGTCAAATGTTAAAATTGCAACTAAATGCAAAGAACTGTTAATTCGTAGCTGAGCTTACGAATCTTACGTAAGGGGATGTAGGGTACGAGGTGAAATATTTAAGGAAAACTGAAAGTAGTGAGATATTTATAGATAATGGACCTGAATATAATCATTGCATCATACTAGTACATTATTATGGCTCTGTTGATACTATGGATCCATTTAATATTTCAATTATTGACAACCAAGTTCGAAATCATTTTTAAAATCCTGGAATTGAAATTTTGATTATAATCACACACACCTTTCGATCAATTATTTTCACTTTTATTATTAATCTTTTGGAAAAGGTACGTCCGTTACCACTGTCGGTACGTCCGTTACCAAAACAAAATATTTTTTTTCATTATAATAAAAAAATATTTCTTTAAATGTTTTGATTGTTTTTGGATCATAGTACACTTTAGTCTGTAAGAAAAATACTTTTTCACTTGTGAGATGTAGTAAATCAGAGAATTTTAAATCAACACTAGCCTTCTATTGAAAGTCTTATCCAAAAATAGCACGACCGTTACTATTCACAAAAATGTCTAGTTCTCAGATTTATTTTATGCATGAAGACAAAAACTTGTACAGGGTGAAAGAAAAATGTTAGGCTTGATCTAAAGATGCCAAAATTTAAACCAGCAAATCAATAAATGAGCTAGAAAACATCTTAAAATTTTTGTATTTTTCTTGCAAATGGTACGCCCTGTTACTTTGATTTTGCCCACTTCTTGCAATTGTTTTCATAACTAGCTGAAATGGAGGCAGTGAGAAGCAAAGGGATGCAAGTGTCGAAATTAAAAATTTGGAGGTAACCATTAGAAATGGTAAGCGAACCTCTCCTTTGTTTTAGGGCAAGAGTATTAGTAGCTCAGGTGGGGGTGTTGCTATACAGCAGGATTTTGAAAAAAAAAAAATCAATCAAAGCTTTACCTAGAATCTCAACTTAAAACGCGTTTTACCCGAAACTTCAAATAGTCTACTCACATCCCGTTGCTTCTCACTGCCTCAAATGCAACAAAAACAAAAGCACAAGGGTGCGACTCCAGTGGTGTTGCGGTGCTGGACTCCCCAGTGCAAGCACGTAGAAGGAAACAGGGAGAAATTTTAATTTTTATTCCTAATTTCTTAAATAAAGAGGATATCTTTTCTCACTGAGCCGAAGGACGTAACATTTTGGTTTTAAGGATAACAATAGCTAAAAATCAGTAGTAGAGGCATTGCTAATGATGGCTGCAAAATGTGGTAGACACTTTTAAAGGACTGCAAGCAAAACTAAGGGCAATGAAATGGCGTGTTATGAATTTTCACAGTTTGACCTATTCTTCAACTTGATAATCCAAGAAGACATTTAAAATGAGACTATGATGACAAACTCTTGCAAACGTAATAAATAATTCTCATCGTGCACGGATCTACCCAGCATGTGGAAATATTTCCGGGTCTTTGGGTCATCCGGTCATCTTATGTTCTCTTAGGTGGTTGTATTTAAAAAAAAGTTGAAAACAATTCTGGAGAACTCTACAGAGTCAATATTGTTCTTGGAGAAAATCAAACTCTATCTCTATATATTTTTTAGCGTAGCTAATAACTCAAAGGATTTAAAAATTTCTAAACTCTCGACTTTATTATTTTTCAGTTTTCTTTACTCAAAATTTCTTGAACAATTGAAATTTTGAATACACTTCTTCAAAATTTCTCCTCAAACTTACAACAAGCCATGAACAATAATAACAGGGCCCAAGATGTTTAAAAAATTTCTCGCATCGATGAGCACTTTGAAGTTTGCAGCTCTCATTTAAAATTAACAAAGGAACTAGATATCAAAGAGCCGATTCTTTCGAAATTTCAAAGATTGATGAAGCCCGATGATTGTTACAAGGAAAATTATTTAGAAGTTTTAGATAATGTTTTGAGCTCCTTTGACAATAGTTTTTCTGCGAGTGACTCAAAAGGAAATTGAAATATTTCTTCTGCGTAAAACTAAAAATTGCAATTTTTTATCAGAATCCTACAAGAATGAGTTTAATGCAGATTTTTTATTTTTTTTTTTGGGGGGGGGGGGGGAGAATATGATGATAGATATTTGCGAATCGAAAAACTACAGGTTTAGGGTATTTCTTTTTTTTTTTTTTACCTCAAACAAACATCTTACGATTTGATTCCACAGGTGGTAATTGATAACCATATCATTTCTTTATCCATGCCAGTCACTACATGTACAACATAACTTTCGTTTTTTTACCTGAGAAGATTGAAAACGTATCCATGCATCAGTACAATGCAAAAAAAAAAGACAATCCAATCATTGTTATCCATAAACTTAAAATCAAAAGATAAACTCAACCTCAAAACTGCGGCGAGTATTTTCATCACATGGTCGACAATTCGTAGAAACCTTTTATGAGTGGGAGTAAACGATAGGAAAACTTAAGATAGCGAACTTAGAACTAAAGACTTAAAAACTTTCACTTTCTCTTATGGTTTTGAAATTTCAGAACAAATCAGTGATTTCATCCGGTTTTGCCCATTTGTTTACTTATCATTTTCCTTCAATTTAGCATTACTGAACAACTAGACTATTATGCTACTATCGCTTATGGTTCTCATTTTAATAATTTATCTATTAAAATATGTTTTGATTTGTTTACACTCATTTTTACTTCCTTTTACAAAAAGGAAGTATTGTATTCGCGAAAAATTTTCACTCAAAAATCGGCCTTTATTTCCATTTTGCTCACCCCCGAATCAATATTGAGTTTATTTTTCAACCCGACTACAAGTGGATATATGCCTAGGAACGTACAGACCTTCAAAATATCCATTTTGACGATCTGCGAGTTAATTACAACGAGTTTTCTCGTGACGTCTGTATGTGCGTATGTATGTCGCATAACTCAAGAACGGAATGTCCTAGAAAGTTAAAATTTGGTAATTAGAGTCCTAGTGGGGTCTAGTTGTACACCTCTCTTTTTGGTTGCATTTGGATGCTCCAAAGGGGGTCTTTGCCCCTTTTTGTGGGGGAAATCATTGTTAATTTCGATGTAAACTCAACGGTGTTATAATTTGGCGGACACTAGGCGATATGTCGCCAGTCTTTTGGTCGCCAAGTTTTGTCGGCAACTTGGCGATTTTATTTATTTATTTATTTTTTTAAATCTGGTTTTAATTTGACCACTGTTGGTGATATTTAGAGAGTAAACTATTGAATCACATTAACACTGCCAATAATGAGAAAATGACATTAAATTTTAGTAAAAGGAAGTCATGTGATGCACACATCAGCACGTTTATTGTACAGAAACATACCCGTAGAATTAACCTGTCACAATAAAAGCTGTAAAAGCTCATATTTTTCATCAAGTATTTCTCTTTAAAAAAAGTTAAAGCAATTAAAAAAAAATTTGAAGGTTAACCGTGGAAATTATGTTCTCTTTCGGACACTTTCCTATCCTCCTTTTTCGGACTTCGTATTGGAGCACCCCACTGATTTACGAAACTCGGAGCCACTGAAATAAATTATAAAAATAGCGGGAATAATACAGGGTTGCCACTCAATTCTGTATGAATATGCAGCATTACAAAAGAGTGAACACTGATATTTGTATAAGAAAATTAATATTCTGATAGTTTATGTGGGAAAAGTATAAATAAATAAATTAAATAAGATGAAGTACAGATGAATTCATTAAAACTGAAATAATAGCATAGTGACTGAATACTTATGTTAAACTTTTTATATAAAAAAAAGAGCTCTTAACCATTCATTACTTGGACCTCAAAAGAAAAAAAATGTAAAAGTTAGCAGAACAATAAATATTGATGAAAGCATTGATTGATAATCTCATGCTTTTTAAATTAATTGCATAAAATTCGAGATGTATGTCAAACAAAACATGCAATAATTTTTTGGTTTAGAATTTTAGTATAGAAATGGAAAAATAATCTTTGTTTGTTAAAATAGCTGTCCATTATTCGGAATGTAAGCTATTCGGGACAATATGGGAAAACCTATATAAAGGGACTGGGACTCAAAGAGATGTTCGCAATTAGCATTTTTATTTTAAAAAAAATGTGATTGGAAACTCAAGGTTTTTTGGAGAATCACCCATATGTGCATTTGCGTGTATGCGGCAATGTAGATCTAAAACGGATGAACCGATTTAGATTTTTTGTTTGAAAGGGGACTTGATCGAGAGTTTTTATGGTAACAGTGATGCATTTGCGCCGAGTTTTTTTTTCCCTTCATATTTCTTAAACACTTTTATCTAATGTTAGTTTTTGCAGAATAGAATGAAGATAGTAAGATTTGATCGATATGATGCTCATATTTCTTTTTAAAAAATCAATGAAGTAAATTCGAGATCCGAACTCATTTTTATAAGATAATTCGGAGATTTTCACTCAAATGCATTTATCTCAGCATTTTTCACATATTTACCCCTTTTACACCTCTTTAGAGATGGAGGTTTTCTTAGGCACCATTGTATATTTATTTATTATTAATGGCCAACGTTTCTTGTGCACTGATTTTACAAGGCACTTATCACTGGCCCTGCAGTTTACTATATAAAAGAAGATGAATATCCCCTTTTAATCATTTTTTCAACCCTTCTTATTTTACTAGCGAAGCTATTTTCGATCCTTCACTAAAACTTCAATTGTTAAAAGATAGTTTTCAACAGCAGTGTGGCAGCAGTTTTGGAACACAGCCAGGGGGAGATGGCTTTTATAATCGGAAGCAATCTAATTACCCCGATCGACAGCATAACCTGCAGCTAAAAGCAGTCAGGTCACAGTGTATCTATGCGATCGAATGAGTATTTTTTTCCCTCGCTTTGCAGCTTTCTGTTACCTATTTCAAGACTCATGAGATCTAATAAAAGTTTTCAACCGGTTTCTTTTTCTTACGGATCTTGTAAAATAAATACTGACGTGTGGACATTGAAAAACTGAAAGAAGATAAAAACGAGTGAAAATCTTCAGTTGGGGAAATCGTAGCACTCAGGAATGATCGACACATGGGTATTGTTAGAAATGGGGCGTTCAAACAAAATTGCAACTGCTCAAAAACAGATGACCGCACATTAAAAAAAAAAAAAAAGCACAGAAACAGCAAAATGTGACAATAACAGTAACAGGGCTGCTACTGAATCACGTAGGGATGTAAAATTTCCAGAAATTTTGAAGTGGTGGGAAAAAACCGGTTTTTTTCTGGAAAAAATGGATTTTTTTATTGATAAAAATAGGGTTTCTTAATAGCATTGTTTTTTTTGTTTTTGTTTTTTTTGGAGCATATAAAGAGTTAAGCATTAAAAAATACATGCCATCCACACATCTTTTTCTGCTTGACAGAAACACACATACAAGTTTAATTAGAAAAAATAGCATTAGAACTTTCTTGGTCAAACACCAGAAATAAGTCAAATCGTCGTTCAACCAATAATATTGGGAAAGGCGTGTCTAATCATAACAATTACATTTTCTATTTTAGATTGCATTTGAAACTTGAAATAATAATATTAATTATTGACTTTCAAACATGATTGATATTTTTTGAAAAGAAAATAAGTACGATTTCTCTTCCTTGCAACATAACTTAACTGTTTGAAATGAAAGCTATTGAGTTATGATTTTTTCCAATCCAGTCCAAGTCCAAATCAAAACTAAATTGGTTTTTCTTTATCTCTCCAACAGAAACCTCAAACCAAAACTTTGTAATGGTTTTTATAGCTGAACTAAAATTTAAACTGGAGTTCCAGTTAACTAGACGGCCGTGCTAAGCACAGTAATAAAAGTAGTCGTACCTGCACTTTTGAACAAAAACGAGTTATTGTAACCAAGTTGTTCTCTGTTTCGTATTTTACTTAATAAATAAAATGTTTTAGAGTCATTTGATCGGGAGCTATTTTTTTTAAAAAATCTGAAAAACAAAAAGGACATCTGAATCAAATATGTGGATGAAACAAACTTGAAAACGCAATTTCTCAGTTTGAGCTCAACTGTTGATTCTACTTTTGTGATTAGCACGACAGTGATACATTTGGTTCGCACAGTCAGCAGAAACATAGTTCTATGAATAAAGTTATGCTTGTTTGTTTCACGAAGAAGGAAAATAAATTCTTCACTAAGGATATTGGTTTTGCTAAAGAATGTTCAGCGTGTAGAAGTTCTTTGTGTGGAAGTATCATTAGCAAACCAAGACCTCTATTTTTCTCAAAACTTGCAGGAAATGCAATTTTTTAAAAGTCTTGACGGAAAATTCATTGATGAACAAAGCTTTATTTTATAATCATTCGCCAAAACACTTATTTTGGTGCTTCGAGGAACCTCTTTTTAAATGCAAGCAGATGATACTGTTTCCATGAGCTCACATCTTTTTGCATTGAAAAATAGGTTCATTGTAATCTCAAAACATATGTCTAATGTTTTCTGTTATCTTGTACTTTCAATGCTGCAGTTTTTTTTTTTTTTTTGACAATTTCTTGAGGATTGAATCTGTTTATAGTATCGGGCGTAGTTTATATTTTTTCATCTTGAATATATTATGGGCAGTTCTCAAAAGGTGGGAACAAAAAAGTTAACTTTGAGCAATTTCAAAAATTTTCGAATTTGATATCAACTTTGCTTTTATTCTATAGTACGCATACCTAGAACACAATATATGAACATGAAAAGACAGCAGGTATTTGTAAAAATTGTTAATTAGCAAATTAAATTAGCAGTCTGTAGGTAACAGATTTTGGACATTGTTGTCCTGTAGGTAACGGATTTTGGACATCATCATAATGTAAGTTTCACCATTTTTGACAACTGTTAATCTGATTTTTAACTTTTCCAATGAAAATTTTATTTACTACTTTTTGAATTTTTCAATTTAATGATAAAGAGGATAGTAATGAAGTACTTGAATGTCTATACATACTGCTCTTTACATATAATAAAGTTTTGGAATGATTTTGAAGAAGTTGATGAAAGGTAGAAAAAAGCTTCATGGAAATAATTAAACAAACTTGTAGTTTGATTTTTTGGGACAAATAAGGAATAAAAATAGAGACAAATAAATACGACATATATATTTTTAAAGGAAAAATAAACAAAATATGATTTAAGAAAGAATGTAAAAAGTGACATCAGTTTTAATAATGAATATATTTTCTAATGTCATAAGAATTAAAACGATGTCTAAAAAAAATTATTGAAAAAAGAAATTCGTATTTCTATTTGGAGATCGTTAAATTATGTTTCCAAAAGAAAGAAGAGAGAAAAAAAAAAATTCTAAAATAATAAAAGCGGCGGGAAAAAAAAAAATTTGCTAGTGCAGGTGATAAAGTCGCCAAAACTGGTGCAGCTGACGATTAACTACAGTCGGACCTCCATATATCGAAGTAGCAAATTGCCGGAAAAAAATTCGATATATAGAAATTTCGATATATGGAAACGATCTTATTTTATCATAAAAGTCTCCTAAAACATCAAAATAAAAGCTGACTTTCGGTTATGATACCCAATTATAATTTACACGAGTATCGGATTAATTGAAAGTTGATGATTAAAAAATTAACAGAAATGATATTTTTACGCCAACATACATCTACATATTCTTTGGCAATTCAACTTGATCGCAACATTAGGGGATTTTCGTTTTAACAAATGTGATCGAGAGAAAAGTAAAAAATTAATCTATTTAACTTGACTGATTTTTCCTGAAGCTAAGAAGACTAGAAATGGTAATCAACAAACAAAAGGGATAATTTGAAACTGATTTTACAGTGTTACTGGTTACAGCTAAGTTTTGAAATAAACTTAAGGAAATTTAAGAACTTCAGAACGGAACAACGACGTAACTACACACCTTTCAACCCCAGATTTGTTATGAGTTCCGTAGTAACCTTTAGTGGACGTAATTTTCTCCTCTAACCTTCATTTTTCATGAGACAAACAGTCTAAAGAGGAAAAAAAAAATCTACGAATGTCTCGAAAAAAAATCGATATATAGGGATTTTTTCGATATATAGAAACTATTTTTCTATACGATGAAAATAGAAATTTGCTGGGATTTCGATACACAGAAAATTTCGATATGTGGAAGTTCGATACATGGAGGTTCGACTGTACATTTGTCAAACTGGAATCCCCCTCTGGTAACCTTTAGCTTATCGTATACTGTGTTGTCGCCAACGGAGGTTTGCTTGGCGATTTTCGCGCAAAATGGCTTTCGTTCGATCATAAACAGCCATGTTTCTACTGTAATTTATGTATTGTTCAATGTGTAACGTATTAATTATGCAAAATACCTATGGATTAAAGAAGATAACATCATACTAATCTTTTTATTGATGTTAGAAGGCAGTGGATTATAAAAAAATTATTAATAAACGGACAGAATTATCGGCGTCAAGATCGTAACGCCATTTGGACATCTCACATGTATGTTTAAGAAAAATTATTTTTCTTCTAAGATACTGCATAAAAGCTTATGAAAACACTTTTAAACAATTAAAAACTGATTCTGAGGATCGATAAATACCTTTAAAACGAAAACATCATATACTTAGTTCTCAAATAATAGCATTGTAAAGATCGTAACTTTTGGACATGCATCAAATTTCAAACTTACTTTTTTCTAAAATCGTTTACAAAGTAAATAATCTGTCTTTACTTTTGTTATTTGTGTAAAATATTAACAAAAAATTATTCAGTGTAAGATTCATGCCTTTAATTTTTTTTTTTGAAACCTATGGAAATAATTAAAAAAAAATTTTTTTTTAATGGTACATTTGCTCAGTTAACGTTTTGGTATGTCCAAAATTGTGCCATTTAGCAAAGAAAATATTTTTTAAGGGCATTTAAAGAGCTTTTTTTCCATAATTTATATCAATTCTTGTCTCTATACAGCATTTATAATTTACCTCAAAAATTTTAGAGTTAATTAAAATGAAAGTTATTTGGTGTTGAAGCTTCAAAGTTGAAGTCTGTGTTTGCTCCCACCTTTTGAGAACTACCCTTATATAACATTAAAAATTTAAACACAAGCAGTCATAAATAAAGTTATTACTAAAAAATTAAAAAAAATCCTTGCTTACATCCAGCGGTGTTCCCATAGGATATACTCCATAAACGCTGCATACTCTCAAACATTTTTTAGACATATAGCGTATACCCTCAAGCTTCAAAATTTTTCATATTATGACATATGAGGCAGTAAGAAGCAAAGGGATGTAAATGGACATTTTCAAGTTTTCAGTAAAACGCGTTTAAAGATAACATCCTAGGTAGGCTTTCATTGAATTTTTTTTTCTAAATCATGCTGTATAGCAACAACTACCAGGGCTACTAGTACCATATATTGCCCCAAGACAGAGGAGAGGTTCACCTACCATGCGTGATGCGTACTGGTTATCTACAAATTTTTAATTTTGTCACTTACATCCCTTTGCTTCTCACTGCCTCATATTATGTATATGATCACATACACATATTGTGCGTAATGGATAACTGGGAGTATACCCTCAGAAAAATTGGTAGGTACATTTCACTGCCTACATCGTGATGTAAGAATGTCGATACATCACGATGTAATAATTCCTACATCGCGCAGACCTAATAGATATAAATATACTCTCACCTCTAACGATTCCCCTAATTGATATTATTGAGATAATTTTGTGAAAAAAATTTCCTTTTTTGTGCAAAAAATATTAAATGTTTTTTGCAAATATATATGCAAATTATGTTATCATAAAACAACTTACATTCTCAAAATTAGACAGTATTTTAACATGCAAGGAAGGGGTGGGGAAGAAAGAAATAGCATCATAGTTTAAGTGTGAGAAATTTCTAATTTTATCGCTTTTTGCTGAAAATTTCAATTAAAACTTCCTGAAAAGTTGAAAAAAAAATCAACTTTTCCGGAACGGAGTGGAAATAAACACCTTTGGAAAAAAAAACGGTTTTTTTCCTTTTTTTTCGGAAATTTTCCCGTTTTTTTTCCGACTGTTTTCATCTCTAGTCACAATACTAAAAATAGTTGTTTTAGTAACAGTTTTTGTGAAAATTCATCTCCAAAATAGTGCAGTAAATAGTTTCTAAGACAGTCTCCCATTTCTTTCTTAAAACAAAGACATTTATGTCATAATAATGCAGTGATATTTAGATAAATAGAACTAGGGGAGAGCAGGGTATCTTGAAACCTTTGAGGCAGTAGTTATTTAGCTGTTGAGTCTTAAGTATAGTTATTATAAAAAACACAGATGGTCATTTATTTTCAATTTTATTGATATTAAAAGTAAAAAAGACATCATGCACCAAAGATCGCCTGAAAATAGGATTTCAAAATCTCGTTTACGAAAATTTTACTTAAGTCGGCCCCCAAACCTACCCCTCGTACTTACATCAATAAAGATCTTCGAAGCGATTTCGTTTTCCACTAGAATTTCGAAATACTTACGGAGTCCCGAACATCACCACCGCCTAATATCAACAAAAAATGTCCTAAATAGCGTTTTTTAAACTACAACTTCGAAATAGTCGGGGGGCGTTTCCCTGAACCTCATACCTTTCCTTTCGCAAGAAAGATGACCAATACAATCATGTATATAAATTTCCAATTTTGAAAAGTTTCCAGAAGAAGGCCATTGAACTTCCCCTGTTCCTAACAACACAAAATATTGATTAAAGTGCCTTTTTAAAGCTACAATTTTGAACAACTGCCAGGGGTTATTCCTTGAGACTTCAGTTTCGAAAAATTGGCGTCGGAAGTTCCCTGAACCTCTCTTTTTCTTATCACCAAAGATCATCTAAAAGTACGTTCTTAAAGCTACAATATTGCAAAATTACCAGCGGTGCCTTCCTTGAACTTATTCCTTCTCTAAACATAAGCAAAGATAACCTATAATTACGTTTTTTAGACATAAATTTCGAAAAATATTCTAGGGTGGGTCCCCGAAGCTCCTGTTTTCTCTAATATAGACAAAAGTTGTCTTAAGTTCCGTTTTTTTACAACTATAATTCAGAAAAATCTCCTAGCTCCCAATTTCTGTTAAAACCTGCACTTACAACTAGGATCATATTACTAATGCAAAGGAGTAATTAAACTTGTTGTATTTGTAACAAAAGATACATTAATGATATTTTTAATTTCCTTTATCCACAAAAGGTTTATTTGAACATTGCTGACTTTAAAATTGTGATGAAATATAAAGGGCGGCAAAATTTGTACTTGCTCCACTAAAAAAATTGCCCGGCGCTGGTATTGTATAGCCACAATTTTAGACTACTTTGGAAGGCGAGGGAGGGGGAGGAACATAACGGGTTTAAATTTGTTTAAGGCAAATTGAGCGGGTGTGTACGCATTTTAGTTGAAGAAAAATTATCATTTCACATCAAGGGGGGGGGGGGTATTCAACGAACTTCCTTTAAATTCTTAGCACAGGCATCGCAGTGCGAGAACAGATAGTTCTTAATAAAGTTACATCAAAAAATACTTCTCCCGAGTATTTTTGCAGTAACCTGTATTTGCTGGATAACAATAAAGTACATGATCAACATGAGCAAGTATTAGCATTCGTTGCGATAATGACATGGTAAAAACTATTGAATAGTACTAACATATTTAACACGGAAAAATTCTTAGATGTTACACAGTCAGTTTTGTAGTTAAAACGCAGGATCCCTTTTTTTCAATTCGAGTGGAATACATTAATTAGGACAAAGTTACATGAATTAGGGCTTTTAAAACTTATTTTGATTTCATCAAATAATTACGAAAAAATACGGCTACAGCAAATTTTGCAAATAACTGTTTCCGCAAATATCAAAAAATGCTAAATACTCAATATAACTTGGTAATGGTGTGCACTTCCATTCTTAGCAGTGGGGTGAGGAACCTTGTTATTAAAAACAAGATGCCCAACTCATCAAGGTAATGTGTTTTTCCCAGAAAGAGGTGTGGACACCGACCTGAATCCCGTTTTCTAGCATACTTTTCACGAATTTCTAGAAAAGTTTGTAATCTAACAGAGTAAGAGACTCCGAGAAGAATAGTTTTGTTGAACAACAAACAATAACAAACTTTTTTTTATTGATGTTTTTGTAGGATGAAAATGTAGTTTCGGCGCTCAATAAGCTGCCTCAATGGATCTCACAAATCCGAAACTTAAATTCTAATTATTAACAAAATTAGAAACAACGAATTTTACTACAATTTTACAAAAAGGATTAACTAACAAATCTTTTGAAAGCACAGTACGCCGAAAGTTTAAAAGTTAAACGTAGAAAGTAAAAAGTACTGCTAATATTTTTTTTCTTCTCATTGTTTTTCTTTTTGTAGAGAAACTAATTTTTATAAATAAACTTAGGATATTAAGAACTTACGTTTGGTGAAATCATTTAAAAACTAATGATAGTGTCTTGATAACAAATAACTTTATGAAGAATCCTGGGGGAGGGGAGCTAAAGATACCTTCTCCATTTGAGTACGACTCACACTAAAAGCACATGAGTAATATTAATTCACCAGGAATAAAGAATGGGATAATATGTCAAGTATAATTTTTTAAAAGATTGGCTTCATATTAAAATGAGCGTCAACTTTTTAAAGTTTGTAGCTGCGTTGCACGGTCTATCTCGAAAATAAAAGTTGTGTCTAGTGACACTTCAACAATCAAGCTTAAATAAAAAGAAAAAAATAGCGTAAAATTTTCCAGTCAACGTGTAGAAAAGAGTAATTTCATGCCTCAAAATTTCAATTCAGACCTCTTTGATTTTAATTCCAAAAAATTCAGTCATTGTTATTAATAGGCGCAAACATTCCGTTTCACGAATTTTCTGGCGAAAACCCTCGTGACGATTCCCTATGCAAATTCCAGAGAATCAAAGGACCTCTGGACCAAATTTGGCTAAGATCCGACGTAAACTGTGGATGTGTATAACGAACATGTACACACACATCCATTTATATGTACAGGCTGTAGGTATACGTACCGTATTGTTTACTTTTATGCCTCTCTCTCCCCATTGACTTGCCTCGTAACGGTGCTTTATGATGGAAAACATTTTTTTTTTTAAATACACAGTAAAAATGCAGTTCTTTATGTAAAAAAAAAAAAAAAATAAATAAATAAAAAAAATTAAAAAAAAAAGGTAATATTAAAGTAAAGAAATGGGTTAAAATTGATTAAGGAGTTTTTACAAATGAAGCAGTGAGAAGCAAAGGGATGTAAGTGGTAAAATTAAAAATTTGGAGACACCCAGTACACATGGTAAGTTAACCTCTCCTCTGTCTTGGGCCAAGAGATGGTATTAGTAGCCCTGGTAGTTGCTGCTATACAGCATGATTTAGAACAAAAAAAAAAAAAAAAAAAAAAAAAAAAAAAAAAAAAAAAAAAAAAAAAAAACAATGAAAGCATACCTAGGAGCTAATCTTTAAATGCGTTTTACTCAAAACTTGAAAATGTCCACTTGCCTCCCTTTGCTTCTCACTGCCTCAAATGTCTAAAACAAGTGAGTGTATGTTAAGGAAAGTATGGTACACCTACCCTTTTCCACAACGCGAAATTTCGTTACGCGAGGGGTCTTGGAACGCATCCCTGGCGTAAATTGAGATTCCACTGTATACACCTTCACTACACTACGAATGTTAGTGCTTTTGCCTTACATTCCTTCTTTCTAACTTTTTGTTTATTCATTCATTTGCATTTCAAAGTCCCTTTCATTTATTTATTATTTATTTATTTTTTCAACAAATGAATCGGATTTTAAAAGTTTTAGCGTGATTTGTATTTATATGTAAAGATTTATCTTTGCATCGACGAAATCTAAAAGGACTCTTTCAACATTTAACATTTTAAAACTCAACTATGCCAAGGAAGAAATAAAATACAGTTTACTTTTACATTTAATAACATAACATGAAGCTTATTTTAGCCAAACTGTGTTATATAATAGTATGTAAACTAACAAAACTAATTTTTTCAAGAAATGGAATGATTATTCAACAAATTTTGCCACCTGAAATTTATTAACAAAACAATTTCAATAACGATCAAGATTAGCGGTCGACAAAAGGCGCCACTTGGCGACTAAAAACATAAATAATAATCGTCACCCAGTCACCACTTCATTTAAGCTGGTAATTTTAGATGATGTTTGAATAGCATTTTAAAAGTAATTTAAAATGCTACTACGTTACTTTTTCTTCCTTATTTAGTTGCTTCTTTTGGTTGGCAAAAACGAGCGACTAGAAAAAAAAGAGCACGGCTAATAAATGTGCTTCTATTCGCCACTGGCAACCAGAAAAATTTCCCGATCTTCATCTTTATACTTTAGTGAATCAAAACTTAAAAACTGGATCCAGCCAAGAGCATAAAAAGGGAGTAAAAACAAACTCCACGATTAACTCGAAATAAAACAGCCTCTAAGATAGTGTTTAGTAAGTAACTCTCTAACTTAATTAGTGAAATTGTGAAATTACAGAGGAGACTAATAGAAAATGAGCTTCAAAAATCTTCCACGATTAAAATCTTCAGTTATTTTTCCAAAAAAATCGTCCATATCGCGTAGCTGGAAAATTAGTATTAAAATTATCATAACCGAGGTGATATATTAATTTTAAGCTTTTAGTTGCCATATAAAAACTTCGCTTTTTCCTTTTCCTATATTTATCAATGTCCTAACACATCGAGGAACAATATGGGATTAGTTTGTTTTTTAAGAAACGAAGAATTTTCGGTGAGCGAAGAAAATAAAGAGAAAAACAAAACGGAATGAAACTCGCATTTTTGCCATTAATGGTCGTGAAACTATTTTTAAAAGAGTTTGCCCTGGTTTCTCGCCAAAATGTCAATACATGGCCAAATTTTTGCATAAAGGCCAAATGAAAGTTTTCGTGCTACTGCTGCTGATGATGGTGAATGAGAAATGAGCTATATTCCATCTTCTAGTTTTCTTCCTTTAAAAGAAAGGTTTATTTCAGAAATCACTTTTAATTAATTTATTCTTTTGCGAATTTGTGCTTTGGTTAGCAATGAAACTTATGTTCAATGAGTTATATAATAATAAATCCATTTTCTACATTCATTAAATGTTTGTCTATATTACATTATGTACTTCATATTTAGCAGAATTCTTTTATAATTTCGGATTAACCTTGTAGGAGGCGCCTTTAGAGGACCAAAAAATTTTTAATCAAGAGGTTTGACTCGATGGCCTACATGAGGTGGTAGAGATAACAGGGTTGTTAAATTAACTAAGTATTTGTAGGTTTTCACGTAAATGTAGCGGGAATGATTGTGCAAGATCAATAAAATATAGGATCTGCTTTCTATAACTTAGTATTTCTGCCGAAGAGCGAAAGCCAATCAAAAAACAAACCCCATCCCTAATTAGCCATCCTACCTTAGAACAGCTAGAACAAAGTGCTAAATGGTTTAATAAATTATTTAAATATGACATGTTTTATTTTCCTTTTCGAAATATATATCAGAGATGCTGTTTTAAATCAGAGCTAGAATTTCATTATTAAATTACACTTTTAAGCAGGCCCGAGATTTGGAATTTTTCCCAAGAGTGGGGGGGGGGGGGGAGCAAAGGACTCGATGAATATTTTACCAAAAAAAAAAAAAAAAAACCAGCGCCCACTTACATGTAAATATTTAAATTTTCTAAAACCAAGAGTGGGGAGGGGGAGATCCGACCTCCCTAAATGATGGGCCTGATTCCAGGAAAGAAAGAGGAAAAGAGTCACAAAAAAAAAAGAAAGAAAGAAAATATAAATGGAAAGAACTACAGACGTTATTGTTTGTCAGGGCCGAATTTTCAAATACGCAGAGTAGGCAGCTGCCTAAAGCAACAAATTTTTAGGCGGGAGGGGGGGGGGGGGGATTTTATTTTATTCACTTTTTTTACTCGTCTTGAAAATAAAATATCAGTACTTTTTATTTTCTACTGTGAGAGCATTTTCATAGCGAAATTTTATTACTATATCAAGAAGTGATAAACCCTGGGGATGGAGGGAGGAGGCGTGGTGCACCATCAGAAACATACATTAATGCTAAGTTATAGTTATACTTAATTTCATTTATAATTCTTATTATATGTGTGAATGTAACTTCAATAAATATAAATAATTCGTTAAGGTTTGTGACTGAAGATCTGCAATTGGACTCTTAGGGTCATTCTCCAAAACTTTTGAACGAAAATATTTTTCAATCCCAATTTTTTTTTTTTTCATTCGTACATGAAAGTGTTACCGACCAGAAGAAATCATAATCAATGGCCCAGCTAAATTCCAATTATTTTCTCATAAATAAAAAAATAAAAAAAAACTTGTTCATGGGAAAAAAAAAAAAAAATTGGGCTTCCATCCCTTCTGGCTCTGAGGTACAGCAATATTGACGTCATCAAAAAGGTGCAAAAGAATACAATTTTTTACATGATCTAATTGAAACTTAAATCAAAACAGAAAATTGATGCTTGATTAGGTTTTTTTATTAATATTAAATTATAATTAAAATTACTTAATGTAATGCTCAAGGAAATAGGTAAAAGGTTTAAAACTTGCTTATTTTAAGCAAGGTTTAAAAAAAAAGTGTCCGGATGTACAGAATCCAACTGATTTGAAGGATCTTGAACTATTTTACCAGTTGTTTTCTATTAATAAAATATAGTTTAATGTGATTTATATATATATACTAGCCGCCTGCGGCGACCAGCTGGTTCGCCTTCTTACGCCATTCGACTTTTATGCAAGCAGCCACCTACGGCGGCTGTTTGGCTAACTTTACTTTTTTCTTAGCGTTTGCCGCCTTCGGCGGCTGTTTAAATAAATTTGGCAGCAGTATTAATCAATCTATCTCTATCTTTTTTTGTGCCATTCACATTTTTATGTCAAGATTGCCGCCTTCGGCGGCTATCTACCTTTATGATCCACCTCTATTTATTTTAACCTCCCCGCCCAATTCATAATAAAAACAAAGATCACTCAAAAAACCGCTTTTTTATTTAATTTGAGCAAAAAAAAAAAGATTTCTCCAAAATTCCCCGTAGTGTGCAAAAAGTAGCGTTTGACAAAGAAAAGAAAATCTCGCTGTTTTTATTGAATTAAATGCGCACAACTATGAAATGTTTCGTTTTATAGATACAGCAAAACGTCCAGCTTGGGGGTGGGGGGGGGGATGGAAAAAGAAATAAATGCAATCCGTAAATAAAACAAAAAAAGGAAAGAAAAAAAGCAAGCGCTGCCGGAAAAACACGTGGTCATATGTAGAAGTAAGCTACATAGTACAAAGAAAAAAAAAAAAAGATTACCTAACATTGTTTGCGATTAAGATTCCGTCGTAAATATCGAATCGAAATCCAAGTAGTGACGTCAGAGGCATAAAGGAATGAAGAACCTTTTTTCGACCGATGCGTGGAAAGACATGATGTGTTCAGCTTAAAAAAATTGTAAAAAAAAAAACTATTGCTTATTCTTAAGAACTTTTTTCTTCTGAAGAGGGCGAAATGTTTTTACTATTACTAACTTAAATTTTAGAAATGAGGCTTTGATACTTCTCGCAGGATGATATTAGAAAAAAATAAAACCCGGGAAAAACTGCAATTTAAAGGTTTTTCCAAAAATTCGTAAAAAATACAAAAATTGCTCTGTCTTCAAATTTTTTTCATTTATCATATTTAAAATTAAACTTCCTACACTACAGTACAAAAAATATTTGTGTGGTGCGATTGGTTCGGGGTCTGTGAGGTAAAAAGTACTAAAAAGTGCAAAAAAACACATAAAACATTAAATAACTTTTTTTCTAATTAAAATATCAAAAATCAAAGCCCGAGGTGCCCATCTTTGGCAAAAACAGCACCTATATACTAAATTTCATCTTTCTAGGCCTTGCCGTTTTCCCGGGAAGCGCGAAACACTCACACACACACACAAACATCTTATTTTATTATATTTATGTATATATATATATATTTTGCCACATTTATATTTGATACTACTCATAGTTTAAATCTTCAATTTGTTTTTACTCTGACAGCATTGTGAAAGTCACATTACTTCTCTACTAGGAATTTGCTATTTAATAGTTATGACAGTTTAAATCAATATCAGTGAATTGTTTTATTGTCATTTACTCTTCATTTTCGTTCTGCATTCACAGTATTAACTGGAAAAGCAATTTACTAAAACACAGGCCCGTGTCCAGGATTTCATAAAGGGAGGGGTTTTGGTTTCAATAATTTTTCATTCATTTCTGCATTTTCGGGAAAACACAACAGTGTGCCACAAAATTATTCATTTCTGTTTGATGGTCACAATGAGGGACAAAACGGGGAGTCAAATTTCTAGAAGATTTCGCTTTAAAAAATATTACCATATCTGTTATTGTATTTTTTTCGGTGGAACGTCGTTTATCGGCCACCATTTAACTGGGATAAAAGTTGTAGAGTTAAAAAATATATACCAAACCAAACCCAGTGGCACGCTAGCCCATGGGGACTAAGGCCTACTGTGCTCATCTCAGTCTTCCTGACCAAGGGCTCTGGGGTGCTAGGCAGATGTTCCAGTTAGGTGGTCAGCCTAACGCGTAACCCCCGGAGTTCAGTTCCCAAGCGCGCTTGGTACTCATTTTATCGGCCCTCCAAAGGGATGAACCGTTAAGTCAACACATAGGGATAGAACCCGGACCTGTGGCGTGGAAGTCTACCACTGAGCCACTGGACTTCAAACAATATATACGCACTTAAATAATAATTGTAAATTATGATTGCTGCAAGAACGGAATTGTAAATGCGACAAATATTCGGTGTTTGTTTTGATTAAACATACAACTCCTGTACAGAACATACAATAAAGTATAGAACTACTAATTTAACAAACAATATGGAGATTTTGGAGCGTCACACTGACACCGCCGCAGCTGAACTATAAATGATAAAGTATCTTCGAGAAACGGTACTATTTAGATTTGTTAGAAAACTTTGTCTTTTTTTGCTTTAATCTATACTAATATTATAAAGAGAGAGGGCGGATTTTTGTGTGTTTATATGTTCGAGGTAATCTCTGGAACCACTGCACCTATTTGAAAAATTCCTTCACTATATGAAAAGTGCTTTCTTACTGAGTGACATAGGCTACAATTCGAAAAAATCCAATAAATAGTTCTTTTTACTTCCTTTTACAAACGAGCTGATATGTGCATCACATGACTTCCTTTTACTCCAATTTAATGTCATTTTCCCATTATTGGCAATTTTAATGTCATTCAATAGTTTACTCTCTGAAAAAAGATATGTCTCTTTTCTAAATTATGACTTTATTCGATAAAGAGAAGGCATTTCTAAATTTCTAGGAAACTTAAAAGGTGATGGTAAAAAAAAAATGCCGTGCACAAACTTCAACATTTAAGTTAATTTTAAGCCAAATTTGCACTTTTCTTCATTTGGTTTATTATTTTTTCACCAATGGGAGGGGTTTAACCCCTAAAACCCTCCCCTTGGACACGACTCTGCTAAAACAGTACATAGGTAAACATGTGAATTAGGGCAATTCCATAAGGTCAACCAGATGATCAAATTAAAAAAATTAAAAATTTCTAAACAAATGAGTTGTCATTTTAAAGGTAAAGAGATGTATATTTTGAAATTCCTGTCTAAAATTTGATCACTTCAGTTATAAATAAGTAACAGAAGGTTAAACTAAGGTCAACATCTTGAGTATTTTCAAACCATATTTGGTGACTCTCCAAGAAATTCTGTTTTTTCAAAAAAATACATACTAGTATTATGAATTGAGATGAATAACCATTTAAAGATACAATGTGTTGCTGGTGATGTTGCAAAAATGTGTCAAAATAAAATTCATTTTGATTCGTAAAAGAATTCCTCTGTGGTACATTTAGTGTCTTACGTCCAAGACCAAAATGTGCAGGTAATTATGCTGAGCCAATAATTTTAAAGCTACATACATGTATTTCTGGGTATAAATTAAGATTTTCAATCTCATTGATGTAAGCTATTTTCATTTTGTAACAAGTCAATATTTTTTAATAAAATCTAGGTGTCAGACGTAAAAATTTTTTTACGTCCAACACCATTTACGTCGGAAACTGTTACATTCCTTTAAACAACATATGTTTTCAACTGTGTTTCTCCTTTTTTTTGCCTTTGATTTCAAAGTAAAAGTGAAACATGCATAAAAAACAACTTAGTGAATTTACAGTTTATACATTAGGGTTGCTAGGGGTAAGTAGGACCCCTTTTGAGAAAAGGTGTGTTGAATGAACACAATACAGTTAATTAAGATATATTTTGGCAAGTTTTCCAAAACTATAAGTGGAAAAAGAAATTGGAAACACTAAATGACTGCGTCTATGTAAAGTTGGCAAAGGAAGAACAATTATCAACATTCAACCCATATAAATCTTGATGGTTTTCTTTTAGGTAAGTATCACAAATAACTAATCACCAGCTTTTGTAGCTGAACTATCAATTCCAACTAAGTCATCATAGTTGTCTTGTATATCACTAATACAAATATTTCATCAGAGTTGCTTTTGATTTTCAAATCCTCACTGATATGGAGACTTACCCCATATCCACTTACCCCATAGTGTGGGGACCTCTTATAGCGAAATTTTACGGGGCGAGGCCCCTCTTCTAAAGCAGTTTTTAATAATATTTTACTCAGAAATTCCGATTGCAGTACGCACTTTAAGTTAAACTGTACATGAATGTTTAATGATCATAGAAAAAAAGCTCTAACCGGGAAACACTTCTTTGAAATATGCTACTTAAACTCGCCAAAAAATAATTTTCAGTTTTTTTTTTTGACCAAGTTCTCTGACCTAGAAAAAAATTTTCATGTAACCCAGATATGTGCAAACTAATCACTGTGATGAACCATGACATGATCAATGTAAAAAAGTATAAAAACCATATGGATATTTCAGTTTTCGGGGGTGACCCACTTACCCCAGAGTCCCACTTTCCCGAATCAACCCTACTTTTGAATTTACTTGGTAAATTTTGTTTCAGTATATGTAACCTATAATTTACATTTTTATAACTGTAATAATTGTTATGTATTTACATTTTAGAGCAATAATTTATGTCCAATATGAACAATTTACGTCCGACACCGAAAATTTACGCCTGACACCAAGCTAAAAATATTTTTCAAATAATTTCATTCTTTATAATATCATTTGAAAACTGTGAAATATGCTTCAATCATAAGTATACTTTAGAATTATGCTGTTTTCAAAATTAAAATGCAAGCCAATTCACAGACTAAATATTTTTTAAGTGAACCATTAATTTTACTATTTATATGTTTTACGTCCAACACCAACTCTTTAAATTTTTTAAATTTATACTTTAGGGATCTATTTTGAAAAACTAACATGATTTTTTTATTCAGTGGGATGTAGTAAGTATTTGATCATTTTGGAAAAGTTTATATTTGGTAAATGGAATTAAAACTGAGAAATTTTTCTTTATTTTTTACGTCCGACACCATGGAATTGCCCATTACTGTTTCACTGCTGCAGTTGAAATTTTTAAGTTAAAAAACATTAAAATTATTATATTACAGTTGAAATTACTATAGTATTAAACTATCTACATCCAATCCCATAAATAAAACACATCTGCTTTTGCTGCTTATACATAATTATTTTTTGCTGGGTCAGTTCTTACCTTTTTTTTAACCATAATTTACTTAATAGGTCATCAAACTTCAAAAGTAGGACATCATTTTTTAAGATTATTTCACCGCTATCAGCGAAAAATAAATAAACAAATCACATTTTTTATATTACGCCAAAAAAAAAAAAAAAAAAAAAAAAAATTAGAACCAGCCTTTTGAATTCCTTCTGTTGAGGGCAAATGTTTTACATGAGTAAATTACATGAGTAAGTTTAAACATTTTTTATTCTTGTAATCTTGTTACAATGAATACTAGTGCAACAAACCCAGTACAATAAAATAAGTGTTCAGTTCAGTTTTAATTACCAATACATTGTTTTGCAGTGTTGGATTAAGTCAGGGTGAGGCATGTAGCAAATCTTACCAAGGGGCCCTTGTTTTTGTATGATAATAAGCAATAGTGGAACTCTTCATGGACACGGGTGGTGCACTTATGATACATATATGCCCATTCATACATACATATTCTACAGATAAAATTATAGAGTTTTATGAAGGTTATGGTCCCTTTATATTGCCCCTCATTTCTCCATCACATACGCCGTTTTGGCACTTTTAATTCTAAAAACACCAAATTTGACAATCTGAAGAAGCGGGGATTCGGGGGTTTGACCTTGGAAAATTTTCGATATTTAGTCCAACGAACTCTGCGGACATCAGGAGGAGGGAAGATTCAGGGGCAATTATTCTTAGATTTTTAGAAACTTAAGTCAAAAAAACGTGATTGTATCCCACCTTAGGTAAGGTTCGAGGAAGAAGTTGGGTTCACAGCGACTCTCACCAAACAATTTTTCAAAATTATCCTAAATAAAATTGTAGATTATGTTTAATGATGCTGGTGGAGGGGTTCCTTGTGAAGAAAGTTTTCTTCAAGGAGGTCTCCCCGGAAAATTTTGAATTTATAGTTCGAAAAACGCAGTTTAAACCGAAAATCTTCGAAATAATAGACTTGAAAAATTAATTTAATACTATTTTTGACGATTTTCGGAGTTCAAAAGTCCTCCCCTCAGGGCGGCCGTTTGGGAGGGGATACCAGACCTATAGTACTGGGGCCTGGAGCTTTGAGGGGCCCGTACGGTCATGAAACCGTTTTTTCAATAATAATTTTAATAATTTCATCGAAAAAACTATAGCTATTTCAGGAGAGATTTATAGAGTTGAATTTCTCAGAAAAACAGGCTTTGATATTACTCAAGAATTGATGAATTCAATTAAAAGACACAGAATTCCATTAGAAGATTGCAGAGGACAAGTGTTTGACAATGTGTCGAACATGAAGAGTGTTGTGAAAAGAGAAAAAAGACGAATACACGAAAATCAACTTGATCTATTTTCACCTTATGGGGCCCAATCATTAAATTTAATTGGACTGAATGCTGCAAAGCATTTTCTCTTATGACATTACCAGAAATGCACAGGAGTTAGCGTATCTCACTTATCTCAAACATGACAAATTATACAATTTTTCTTCTATAAAGATATTGTATTTGAAAACATATTTTTGTGTAAACTTCAAATAACAGGTTTTTAATTTATAATAAAATTTAAAAATTCAGTTATAAGCAACGAAACAATGCAATATTACATATGAATACAATTTTAAACACTTCATTTTGAAGTTAGTAAGTGTATGAGTGAGAGGAAATGAAGTGACGGTATAAAAATATGCAATGGTGGGGGTGAAGTTGGGGGAGGGGGGGGGGGGGTCGTGGGGAAAGGTCCAGAATTAAAATTGGTACTGGGCTCCACTGCTGGTAGTTGAAAACGGGACTGTAGGCTATTGCTGGTAACGTTGGCATGTAATTGGGTCCGGACTTTCCCCAGCAACCAGGAACATTTTCGAAGTTGTAGTCCTAAAAACAAATTTCAGACGATCGTTAACAATGACGAATGGGGGCCCTACCCTATGGATTTTTTAAAATATTCTAGTCCAAAATATGCAATCGCAGGTTATCTTTGATGACGTTATATGGTGGGTGTGGTTTGGGATTTTATCTATGGAATTTTTTTGGAATTGAAGTTCTAGAAAGCAATTCTTGCCGTTTTTCAATTATGTTATGTGATTTTCGTCCTTAATTTTTCTGAATTTTAAGCTTAAATAATGTGATTCAAGGCTAATTTTGGTGATGAAAAAGAAATGGATTAGGTTCAGGGATTTCTTCCCTGACCCCTTATTTGATTTATTTTCAATGGAAATATTGAGGGAAACTTTGTCCACTATTTGTTTCAGAAGCAATTGTTTAGAATTTTTTAAAACAAATTTTCAATTTCACTCTGATATTTTTATTTGTTTGAGATGCAAACGTCTAGCAGATTCAGTTGACATTTTTAACATTTTATATTAAGGTGGTATTTTACAGGAACACTTCTCCTGTTTATTTTAACGACCCAGATACATGAAAATATTTGTCTTAATTTTGCTTTTTACCTTCAAACATAGAGATGTACTGGTGCGACTTTTCATTACCCGACTTAAACCTATTCTCCCTATTTAAATTTGTATGAGATCTGAAACAGCTTTCACAGCCTCATACATTTTTAACATTTTGTTATGATTTTCACTAAGATAATTTAATTTTAAAATACTAAAAAAATAATTTGGTTGGTGGTCCACAAGAGGCCAACCAAGCTATAGCCTAAGGTCCCTGAATTTTAGTGGAGCCTCAATCAAAATCTGAATGTATGAAAGTTTGACTTGTAATCATGAAACAGTTTTTATCATTAAATTAAATACATCAATTCCCTTTACATTTCTTCTTTTTTTAAAAAAATTGCCATTGAAAAAAATTTGTAGCTGCAGCTATAGATGAAAAGCAGTTGGGACTATTAAAGCATGTGCAAAAGTAAAATCGTTTAGCATTTGATGAGATAACAGAACAGTATAAAATATAATCACTTTGTGTTCAAAATAGTCACCTCTTGCAGAAAAGAAGGACCTATCTGACAAAAGTATTTTGGGAGCTTTTTCTTTTTTTAATCGTCGCTATAGTTGCTACAGGCCAAAGATTGACTTTAGCAGCACAAAGACGTATTTTAGTTGCAAGTGGGTATTCTCAAGAAGTCAAATATTAATGCGCAAAATTGTTAAACAAATCTAAAAGGAGTATTTAAAAGGTAAAATGATTCTAGTTGAAAGCTAATTGACAAAACTTCACTCAAAAGGTGATCCAAGCGTTTTTGTGTCCAATGTATAAATGGCTAAAAGAACACAGATAAGGGGGGGGGGGCGTAGTCAGGATTTCGTTTCAAAGGTGGGGGGGGGGGGGGAGGACGAGAGAGAGAGAGAGAGAGTGGTTAAAAAAAATAAAAATCCAGTCCAATAACAGATGTCCTTATGAATGCAATTTTGCTTCAACTCCTCTCAATAGATCTGGATTTTAAAATGTTTTAACCCTAACAATCTCTTAATCAAGGACTCAGACCATGCTTTGAGGCTAAAGTGGCTCCTTACAAGGAAATATATTTTGTTCTAATGTAATTTTATTTATTTATTTATTTTTTAATTTTATTAAAAATTAATTTTTTTAAATATTATTATTTTTTTTTTTTATGAAAGCAATTAAATGTCTCTAAATTTGATTTGCCTAATATACAGGGTGCGGCAAAAAAAATGGCGACCTTTTTGTATCAGTCTTTACGCGAACATGTTTAAATGCAGCCACATGATTCTTTTACTATAAAACTCTCATTATTTTTCTGTGCCAGTCATTTATCATGTTTCCATCGATTAATTGACATGCTTTTCTATGCAGACTGTCAAACAAATGGTTGCAATTTTGGAGCTGTTTCGACAAGGAAAACGTCAATGTGAAATTGTGCGTTTGCTCGGTGTTGGAAAGGACGTAGTGTCTAAAGCAATTAGACGATACAAGGAGCTTAGCCACGATGGCCGCCGTCCAGGAAGTGGCAGAAAGCGGACTGTCAACACGTCTGCTAACTGCAAAATCATCAAGAAGAGAGTTCAACGAAATCCGAGGGTCTCCATGAGAAAAATCGCTCGTGAGACCAGCATAAGCGATCGGCCAGTCCGCCGAATGGCGAAAGAGGAGCTCAACCTCAAGGCCTACAAGCTCCAGAAAGTTTAGCTTCTCACCGACGACAACAAACACGTACGACTGCAAAGATGCCGCCAACTCAAGTGTCGAGCCGCTGCTCAACGATGGGACCGTATCCTTTGTACGGACGAGAAACTGTTCACCGTCGAGCAAGCGCACAACCACCAAAACGACCGAATATGGTCCATAGAAGCTCCAAGTACCTCAGCAGTCGTCGAGCATTGTCAAAATCCTGCTTCGGTGATGGTTTGGGGCGGGATCTGCGCCAGCGGTAAGCAGGGTTTCCGCTACGGTCGCATTTTTCGCATAATGCGAAAACACTATCTGAATTGCGAAAATAAAGCAATGCATTTTCGCTTTTTTGCTCAAATAAAAAATAAATTAGTTTTTTAAATAAAGAAGAAATGTATGATCCTAGAGAGGAAGCGTGCATGGTGATAATCAACTTAATCTTTTTAAAATCTTAGCTGAGATGTTTAAACTACAATTAAGTTCAATAACTATTAGTCTTATCCAGCATTATGTCCCCCCCAAAAACTGCTTTATTAGGAGGAGGGAACTGCAACGTTCTAAACACCAATCATGTTTTCTTTTTTTATTTTATGTTTTAAAAGAACTGCTGTTGTCTTCAAGAATGTCACAAATGAAATATGAATTTTATTTTCAACTGGAGATGAAACACACTGAGGCATATATAAATATATGAGAATGTGTAACATTTTAGCATTTTGCTAACATTTTTCCATCAATTTTAGCTTTTATGCTAAAGAACTTTTGAACCCAGCTTAAACCCTGGCGGTAAGACCCCACTCGTTTTTGTGGATCAAAGGGTGAAAATTACCCAAGAAGTCTACCGCCGCGACATTCTTGAGGCTGTTGTGCTTCCCTGGGCTCAGCAGCACTTCGGCAATGCAAATTGGACGTTTCAACAGGACTCTGCGCCTGCTCACAAGGCAAAAATGACGCAAGACTGGTGCAGGACCCATTTTCCAGATTTCATCTCGTCGGCGGAATGGCCGCCCTACTCACCGGACCTCAATCCAATAGACTACATCATGTGGTTCATTTTAGAGGCTAAGGTCTGTGCTAAGCCCCACAAAAATTTGGAGGTGCTGAAGCAATCCTTGCACCGGGAATGGGCTCCAATGTTGCCGGAGGACCTGCGGCCCATCGCTGAAAATTTCAGGTCACGTCTGGACCTGTGTATCGCCGTCGGAGGTCACTTTGAAACAGGCTGAATATGTTATGACCATAGGTCCATGCTATTGTTATTAATTGTTACATTTGTTAAAAAAATTTTTTTTGATAAAATTATACAAAAAAATAAAGTTGCCATTTTTTTGCCGCACCCTGTAATGAAAGGGTTAAGAGATACATACAATTATATGCAGTCAAATTAACATCTTCTTATACAGAATATTTATACAAACAAGAGAAATATGTGTGGAAAAAACTGACATTTTCATTTTTGGGTTTTCTTACTTATTTCAGGGTGGGTTCAGATTCTATGGACCCTTCCCTTGGCTACGCCACTGATATGAAATTAGTTAAGGCAGTGACTGTTCTCACTCTTTGTCAGTTTGAAGGCATTTAATATCTACAAAAAACAAAAGAAACCCCCCTTCCAGCACCAGCGATTACGGTCAGGATGATATTTTCCGGAAAAATGTTACGGAATCTTCTGTATTTTTAATGAAAAAACGACACTGATTTAATAAAAAAATAAGAATTTTAATTTTCTGAACATTCTTTTTTGTTGAGGAAAGCTGGATTTAAATAAAAGAGAGAGAAAAAAAGGAGTTTAAACAGGTAAAAGTACGAGAAAACAGTTTTTTTTTTCTGTTATTTTTCTTTCTAATGACATCGGACACGTAACATTTGCAACTTCTGCACTTTGGCAAATCTGGCCCTGATTCATAGGCGCCCATATAGTGGGAGGGGGGGGGGGTTAAAGTGGAGGCTCAAGCAACCCCCTCTTAGAAATTAGAACTTCCTTGCTTTTAGTGTGTTTTTCTTTGCAAAATGTAAAAACGTTTCTTCTCCAGCCATTAATAAATAAGTTATTAAAAATGTCAAAAAATTTTAATAACTCTAATCTGTACTGAAATCGGTTTCTATGTAGAAAATATCTCGCTAAACCATGAGGATAATATTTGAGCTCCCCCCCCTCTGACTGTTTGAATTCCATTACAACAAACAAACGAAAAGTTCACTCCCATGAAGTTCTTTTTAACAGGATTTCATAGTACCTAATTTTTTCATCTGCTCAGTGTTGAACAAGTACATAGTTCAAAATTTGTCAAGTACCATGCAAAACAGTGCAACAATACAATGCTAGTAACACGCCAGTGGCGCATCCACAGAGAGAGCTAAGGGGCTTAAGCCCCTCCCAGAAGCATGAAGTTGAACCCCCTTGACCACAGAGAGCCTAAAATTGCATTTTTTGGCCTTGAGTTTTGGAAATTTTCCGGGAGAGAGCACTCAATTCCAAACTCCCATCCTAATTTCTCCAAAGATAACTTTTGTTTTTTCATAGATTTTAAATTCGAAAAATTTCCTAGGGAGGGCAACTTACCCTCTCCTGCTCCTCTAACTGGCACAAAATAGCCTAAAGCGAGTTTTTCAAAGTATTTCCAGTACGGAACTTCCGTATTTCCCTCCTTTGTGTATAATCTCGAAAAGATAGCTGTTAAAACTGCCGGAGACTCCCGAATCTTCCATCCTCTATCCCTAGGTACACTATTTTGAATTGTGTTTATAGACATATGTCGAAAATCTTTCGAGGAGAATCCTTTCAAACCCTACCCCCTTAAAATCACCAAACATAGCAGGAAAATGTATTTTTTGGGCTTCAATCTCGAAGCAATTGAACAATATCCCGAGAGTACCCATCTATCTGCTAATATCTCAGCAAATAGTCTACATTAGCGTTTCTAAAACTTCCATATCAAAACATTTCTGAACAGAGCCCCTGAACCCTGACCCTTCTCCCCCATTTTCACATCACCACAATAGCATAAAATTACAATTTTTAAATAAATTTCGGAATTCAGAAATTTTAATTTAGCAATGTTCTCAAGGAGAAGGCTTCTCATCTTTGGCTTCACTTATCGGAGCTCCTCGTGAAACTTCTAGCCCCTCCAGGAAACAATCCTGGGTGCGCCCCTGTAACATGCCATAACAGGGTTCATACTCAAAATTACAAATAAAAAGTAAGGAGTTTTTAAGGAGTTTTGCAGGAGTTTTATTTCAATTTTTAAGGAGGTTGGTTTTTTGTCTAAATATCGTTATTTTTAAAATTCATACTTCAGAAAGAATGTGCAAACCTTTGTTCATCTTTTGCATTTAAGCCCCAAAGCAGAATACTTAAAGATGTTCTGCAACATAAAGTCATTTGGCCAAAATTGTTCTGCAAGTACTCCAAGCATTGTATACAGATGCGACTAACATGACCTTTTTCACAAATCGGTAACCCTAAATCAAAATCGTTTTATACAGGAGGTTTTTTTTTTTCAGTTTTTGAAACTTTACTGTTGCTATGCATTTCTGTAGAACCTAAACCGATTCTCCCAAAATATTTTATATGCTTTTCTAAAATGCATAAAAAGAGCAAATATACAAAATTTTATAAAAATCCGAACCAAGGTGTCAAAATGTTTTTTTTTTTGTTTAATTTTACATGGTATGAAGGAGGAATTAAAACTATGTTAACAAATAAATAAATTATTAAAATAATAAATAAAATGAGTGGAGTTAGGTAATAAATATTTTCAGGATGCAAAAGGATTGAAATCTCAAACACAACACGCAATTTTCGGTGATGGACGTGTTTCAATGCTGGTATGTTTCCAAAACATCCGTTTGTGGAGGAAATTGCAGTGGATGCAGATCGATTGGGAAAAATAAGGAAAAGAGAAACCAAAAACACTAGGAAAATCTGAATTTTTTCAGATTTAGAATATGAAATTTTAGCAGAAACTGTCCATTTTCTACAAACATCTTCTAACTCAAGATGGAAATTTTTGCAAATTCTGCAGATTTCTTTAAGTTCAAAGTAAATTTAAAGTTCTTGCAGACGACTTATCGAGTTCAACATTTTTCGCTAGTTTTCCGCCGAATTATCGTTATTTCCGAGAATTTTGTTCTCATTTAAAGAAATCTGCAGAATTAGTGCAAAATTCTATCTTGAGTTGGAAGATGTTTGCAGAAAATCTGCAGTTTCTACGCAGATTTTCTGCAGAAATTTCACGGAAATCTGTAGAATGTCTGCAGGAAATTTGTCTGAGTCTTCCTCTCACATTTGAACAGAATTGTTCTGCAGCTCAGGAAGTGTTCTGCGACGTACGTCGCAAATTTAGTAGTATTCTGCTTTGGGGTATTTGAGACCAAGGATTTGGAGAATCAAAAATAAGGAGTTCATAAGGAGATTTTTGCAAAAGTCAGGAGTTTTAAGGGCCCTTATTTATTTTTTCTAAAAAGCAGGAGTTTATAAGGAGTTTGTAAGGAGCGTACAAACCCTGCATAATTCTAAATTGTTTGGAATGCTCAGGCAATTTTATTGGTTAAAAACGGACCTGTGCAAATACCAGAAACAAGTAACAATTCTTAAACAGTATCACAAACCTTAGTTAATAATCAATTTTCAAATATCTCAATCATTAAACTACAAAAATTATGGGTACAACCATCAAAATATTTGTCACATTTCAAAAAAGAAACATTTTTAATGTTGTTAAACACATAACTCAAAAAAGAAAAAAGTTTTACTTATGTTTTTATAATAATATAAATCCTAGTATATTGCCCAATCAATATTAATGTGTTGAAAAAATAGTGAATTGAACAAACAAATTGAAATATAAAAAAAGAAAATTCTCAAGAATTATATTCCAAGTACATAATAACTTAAAATTTAATTTTCAAATGGTAAAGAAACCTTTTAAAATGAGGAGGTTTTCAAACACGTTTAGCTGGTGACATAAAAATACAAAGGACAAGAAATGTCAGAAAACCCAAAAGTTTCGTGATTACGTTAATGAGTAAAAAAACGTTTGCTTTTGCAAATAAATATTAGGCATGACAAGGATATAAAAAGAAGCTGAATATGGCTAAAATTTCACATAAAAATTCAGTAAGAATAAGTTATTTTAGCTATTTGATTCTGAAAACTGAATTTGAGGCTACTTTTGACAGAAATTCCCAGCTTACTAAAATTTGATGTATAAAAATTTCTCCACTGCAATTAGAGGAACTTAAAATGAGCGGGGGAAAAAATCTTACCTACATAAATGCTCTGACTTCCAAATAGATGATCTATAAAGTTAAATTTGCCTATTTTCTACATGACAGCAGCTGAAATAATTTAAAACCGAAAATGATTTACTTGTTTCGGGCTCTGCGACAAACCATCACCGATTGTCCTCGTTCTGCGGCTCAGCAGCTGATTTTAGTCACTACCCCAGGAGAAATTGGATTCGCCCGATCCCCCGCAAGCTGAAGGCCAATTTTAAATTTATTCAATTCTTTAATATAAGATTAAATTTTAACAGTTAAAAACTGTTATAGGATTAATGGACATTTCATATAGGTTCAAATTTTATTTTCAAGAAATCTATAGAAAATCGTGGTAATAAATATCGATTAATCCTTAAGCAGGATTGGTGTTATAGAGCACTAATGTTCTTCGCACTTTGCAGACTGTGACTTTTTGGATGTCCTTCACCAGTCAATGCGCATGCGCTTTGGCGCGTGCTTGGCGAAATAAAAAGTGATAAACATAAAAAATGCTCAGTACTTAAATGACGTTATAGGAAACACGTTTACGCTGGTATTCTCCCATCAATATACAAGGAAATGGTGGCAGCCATCGAAAAGTACCTAGTGAACTTTAATGCTTACCGTAATGTATCTTCTCTTCAATAACGCTTGATACCTGTGATGGGGCGTCTTGTGTAGAGATTCCTTGTTTTGATTGGCTTCCTACCTTTGACGGATGATTCGCTTTGTGTAAGGAGCTTGCTGCACTGCAATTCTGCTATCTATAGCGTCGTTCAAGTAATAAGACCGTAGCCTACGAGGATGATAAAGCTGCGCTACAGCAGATCCTCGTAGGCTACGATAAGACACTACGGCTCACCTTAATAAATAGATCGGGTTGAAGTTTGTTTTTATGATGATTAGTTTATCATAAGTCACTCTGAACAGTTCGCTATTGTTGATGGTGCAAGAAAAGTTGAGAAATGAATTTCACATTTTATTTAGGACAAATCGGAAGATGAAATTTCTTTGGCATTTTAGAAACAATTTACCTCCAGGTTAATGATTGCTTCATGAGTGATTGGAGAATATTAAATTGTGCACGTGGGTCGAACAGTAATATTAGTAATATCATTTTATTGTTAAGCATGAAACAATGAGAAAATTTTGCTGTTGACCACATTTCGGGCAGATTATCATTAACTTTTCGGTGCTCATTCTATTTCAAAATTTACTCATGCAGTATCCGAAATTTATTCTGTGACAAATCTTTTTTTCTGTTCTTAAAATTAGACTGTTCTGCGTCTGTTACATTTATAATGAGCTTGTTAATGTGTTAATATTTGGTGCCAAGATACATCGACTTATCCTCAATTTTTTATTTGTTGGTACTTAGGCTTGCTAAAAGTTTCAATATTTGAAGAAAATGCTTTGTAATCGTCAAGTTAAAAAAGCCATCTTAATCTTCTCTGTAGTTCTTGCTTATTTCATCTTCAGACTGTGTAAATTGGAATTGTCTACATTCTTTTTTATATATTTCAGCAAGGCAAGTGTCGTAAATCTAAAGCAATTGGAGTCTGTTACCACAGGACACTCATCCTCAGAATTCAGACATGCATATTATTGTCCTACATGTTTTGGTTACAGCATTTGTAGAGACTTTATTAAAGGCTCTGTCCTTTTTTATGGGGACTTGCCCATCGCTCATAACCCTCGCATAACTTGGCGAAAAAGTGTTTTGGAATTGCAAAGAGTTGTTATCACTTCTCCATCTTTAGAGGAATGGAATAAATTTGATGAGTTTGTTTGTAGGAATGCAAGCATGGGAGTTCCATGTGATATCTCATCTGCTGTGTGGAAAACTGTTTTAGCTACTGAAAATTTTTTGGCAATAGACAATTTTAGAAACTTAAACGCACTTTTGGATGTGCCATTAGCTCATTTTTCGTGAGTATATTTCATGAGAATGCTTTCAATTACGGTCGGACCTCTATATATCGAAGTAGCAAATTGCCGGAAAAAAATTCGATATATGGAAATTATCTTGTTTTATCATAAAAATCTCCTAAAACATTAAAATTGAAGCTAGTTTTTGTGTATAAAACCCTATTTCTAATTTATACGAGCATTGGATTGAATGAAAATTAATAATTAAAAATTTAACAGAAATTACTTTTTTGCGCTTTCATACATCTTCATTCTAAGGGGGATTTTTGTTTTGACAATGTAATCGAGAGAAAGGAAAAAAATCATTTTCCCTAACTTGAATGATTTTTACTGAAGCTAAAAAGACTAAGAATGATAAGCAACAGAGAAAAGGAATAACTTGAAACTGATTTTACAGTGCTACTGGTTAAAACTAAGATTTGAAATAAACTTGAGGTAATTTAAGAACTCCAGAACGAAGCAACGACCTATCTACACACCCCTCAACCCCAGATTCCTTATGAGTTTGGTAGCAACCTTTAGTGAACATAATTTTCTCCCATAACCTTCAGTTTTCATGAGACAAACAGTTAAAAGTGGAAAAAAAAAAAAAATCTACGAATGTCTTGAAAAAGAAATTCGATATATAGAGATTTTTTCGAAATACAGAAACAATTTTTCTATGTAATGAACATAGATATTTGCTGGGATTTCAATATATAGAAAATTTTGATATGTGGAAGTTCGATATATGGAGGTTCGACTGTATTTCAGTTGTGAGTAAGCGTCAGATTGATCTTAAATCATACAATTGAAACTACAATATCACCTCAATTTAACGACTGTCAAGGGACTGGACAAAGTTATGGTTAAATCGAGGAGCATAGACACTTTATGCAGTCAAAGTCAGACTAGTGAATTGTATCATTAAATTGAGGAAATTATTTATACTCAGGTCTGGCCAGAGGAGATTTGAGACCATTAACGGACCCTTTACAAATTTCTGATCAACCAAAACATATCTTTCACATATAGTACAGTAAAAATAGGGGTCGGACCCAAACATCCAAAAAAAAAAGCTAAACCTGGTGCAAATTGTTTATTACCCTCCCAATAAGAACAGGTAAAAAGTCCCACCCCATTGTGCGTCGGGTTTCGGAATGGGGGGCATCTAAAAATTGCCGTTTTGGGTATTTTTCCAGAATTTTTAGAGTAAATTTAAAGTGAGAATAATATGTCATACTAAATTTAAAAGCATGAAATTAAAGGTGTTTGACCCCCAAGAGGGATGATATAACTCGCCAATGCTACAGAGCCCCCCTATCCCGGTAAAACGAAGCAGTACCCCCGAAACCCCCTCCATAAATTTCATATGGAAACATTATGTTATGCTAAATTAAAGTTAGAAATCGAGTGTGTCCATCCTCCAAAATCGATGGTGCACCTCCTCTCAAAGCTACAGCATCCCCCCTCCGCAAAATAAAATAAATCCTCACCCCCCCCCCCTTTATTTCAATTAGAAGTATTATTTCAATCAAATCTATAAAATGCATTAAATCAGGACTGTCCACCTCATAAGAACAGTAGCTCACCTCCCAAAACGAAATTATATACTAAAATAGTATCCCTCCCCCCCCCCGCCCCCTCTGATGGTGCACATTTAACTAAATGGCCAGAAAAATTACGCTGAACTGTGTTTTGCTTTCAAATGATTTCTTCTAAGCTTGTAACAAAAAGTCTTCGTTATCAAGATGTTTTTTGGAATCTAGATCCTCAGCAAAATCGCTATTGTTGCAGATATGTCCAACACAGTTTGTGCATATAATTGAGCACTTCAGTGCACTTTCAGACTTTTCAAACATTCACTATATCCAATGAACCTCTCAGAGCAAGCACAAGATTTGAGACGCAGAAAGTCTTCTAGAGCAGAAGGCTTGGGTGTTGCAATAGGACGCACATTATATTTCTGTGGTGCTTTCGTTGCATCCATCAAAAATGACACTAGCTTTCCCATACTTACAAGTTACCTAACCCTGCATTGCTGGCATATTTCCTTGAAGCTTACAGATTATTACCAAAAAAATGATCAAGCAGGTATCTCCTATCTATTACATATGAGGCAGTGAGAAGCAAAGGGATGTAAGTGGCAAATTAAAAATTTGGAGATAAACAGTATAAATGGTTGGTGAACCTCTCCTCTATCTTGGGGCAAGAGATGGTACTAGTAGACCTGGTAGTTGCTTCTATACAGCATGATTTAGAAAAGAAAATCAATGAAAGCCTATCTAGGATTTTATCTTTAAACGCGTTTTATTCAAAACTTGAAAATCTCCACTTACATCCCTTTGCTTCTCACTGCCTCATATATGACACCAGCTGTTCGTTCTGTGATGGTGGATGAACCTTTTGCTTCAGATAATAGCACTTTAACGATACAAGATTTCTTCCCTTCTGAAACCAGATTCATCGAATACTGATGGAGGATCAGCGCGTAACTCGCACCAGAAGTTTTTAACAATTTGTTATTCCATCTTTACAGATAGTAACTACTCTCGTAACAGAAGCTAAAGACATAACTGCTTACCTCCTTTACAAAGAAATGCCACAAAATTGTTTGCCTTCAATATCCTTTGATGCTACTACCCGAACGTTAAAGTTCTCATCGCAACTCACCTTATAATCAGCGACCAGGGGCGTAGCTAAGGGGGGGGTTTTGAGGACAAAACCCCCCCCGAAAAGTTAGTCTCAAAAAAAAGAGAAAAAGAAGAGAGAAGAGAAAGAAAAAAAAAGAAGAAAAGGAAAAAAATTCCAAGCGATTATACATACATATATATATATATATATATATATATATTATATATATATATATAAAATATATATATATTATATATATATATATACATAATATATATATATATATATATATATATATATATATATATATATATGTATATATATATATATATATATATATATATATATATATATAAAAGAAGTAACCCCCCCCGAAAGTCGGGTCTAGCTACGCCACTGTCAGCGACCAATACCACTACCAACTTGAGAGGTAGGAAACTTCTGGGGGCTTTAGAAACGGATTGTGATTTCCAAACTGTGAGACAAAAAGCTGTAAATATTTAGCATTCTATTGTTGTATTGCTCATTGCTCTCATCAAGACTTGTTCTATCGTTGAATCACTACAGGTTCTAGACCACCTGAATTTGTCACTGCGTAGCATCGTTAGATAGCTGATGTTTGATATGATCAATTTTTTTTATTGCATAATATACTCAAAAGTTTGAGATAGTGTTGCAAGTATATGTCTGTATATTTAGCATAATTCACATAACCAGCTGCGTAAAAGAGAGGTAGCTCGGTGTTTGCAAATGAGAACCCCCACCGACTTAGAGGATGCAGAATTGCTGCATTGCCCGTCTCACTGTTGGCAATTTTGGTTTGTCCCCCCTTACGGTGATGGCAAAAGATTTTAGAAAAGTTGAAATAAGTTAATCAAGAAGAAGTAGGGAAACTTTGGTCAGTTTGGACTTCTTTTATGCTGCACAGGAATTTTGTTTTCCAGCCCTCTAAACAGTTTAATAACTTCAAAGACAAATAATTTTCTTACTGAGCTCGCTTAGATCTTTTAGAATTATCATTCTGACATTACCATATCATTGTGTGGCATTTTGTACTTCGGAAAAGTTTAAATCAGGGAAATTTTTTTCGCGAACTTCACTGCAATAGTTGATTTTAGAATGTAAATTCAGGGTCACCCCCCCCCCCAAGCGATGGCGCACCCCTTAAGTGTGACGGAGTATCCATCCAGAATGAAAACCCTCAAAAAAGAAAGAAATAGACCTTGAAAAAACTGCCTTAAAAATTCCAATGACGCAAAGCTGCTCCATAACCCCCCCCATTCCCCCCCCCCCCCCCGCCTGTGCACCCCTGTTAATTGGAATTTTTTTCTGTAAGAGTTTATTATTTTACTATTATAGAGTGGTTTCTGCGAGGTTTGAGAATTATTTTTAAGTAATAGAAATTATTTTTATTTAAATAGAGGATTATTTCGTTCCCCCCCCTTCCCCCCAAAACCCGACGCGCAAAGTGCTGGGACTTTTTACCCCTTCTTGCTGGAAGGGTAAGAAGTAATTTGCAACAGGTTTCACTTTTTTTTTTTGGATGTTTGGGTTTGGCCATTTTTTGGCCTAATTTTACTGTACTAATAATCTCGATTAACCCAAAAGAAGCTATCACAAAATTCTGATAAACAAAAACGGATCTTTCACACACTGTTTATGGAAAGAGCAAATCTGAAATCAAAATAATGCATATACCGTGTATAAACAGATAACTTTGGAACCTTTTTTAAGGTTAATAAGAGGGATCAGATTATACAGGATCTGCTAAATTTGCAGAAAAGAAAAAATTGGTATTTGATGCTCCTGCTAGCGATAAATAACTAATACTGCCAAATAAATATAATATGTGTTGTTTGTTTCTTTAAAGGAAATTAACAGCTGAAAGTCGGTAATGTTTCAAATAATTCTGCCCGTTTGTTTTATCATAGCTGTTTTGCAGCAGTGTAGATATAAACTTCTCTGAAAAGGCAGCGTAAGCTCTTTTCTCTCCCGCTCATGATTTAAACAGCAATAATATAAATAATATTGATATATGTCAGCGAAATGAACTTTGAACTGCAAAAGGATGGTAGGGGTGGGGAGAAAATGATTGTGAATAGGGCTACCAGCAGGCTTGGAGTAAATTATGAAAGAATGTAATTGATTATGATTACGATTACAAGCTTGACAAATCAGAGATTACACGATTATGATTATAATCCTCTGCCAAAACGTAATTATGATTACAGCAATGATTAGACTATTTAAAAAATGTAATCGATTGAAACTATGATGTACCTATTACGATTATAATTATGATTACAGACTTGTGGGAAAAAAATGCATGCACATTTTTATATTATTCTCATTGCTCGCTTGCAGTTACTATGCCATAGTTGAAAAATTATTTTTGATTATGCATTTAAATACTACATAGCTGTTTTGACAATACGTCCTGCATAGGTAATTAGATATTCCATATCTAAATGGCTCATCCCATCATAATGCACATTGTACATGATTTAAATATTCATAATTATTTAGCATACAACTAAAATTTTAGAGGTTACGGTTTCTAAAATTTACTTATATTTCTACATTCTATTTTCTACAATTTTCTATAATACTATTTAATTCAGCCCAATTATTGAGAAAAAAGTTTTTTTTAATGCGGGATTTGGAACGCATTAGTAGTATTAAAATACATTGAAAAAGTATAAGTAAATGATGTGAAAGTAAATGTTCAAAAATAAATACCGCATTTAAAACAGTGGCATAGCTAGGTTGGGGCAAAGGGGGCAGTCTTCCACAAGGCGACATACTTCTGGCAGGGGTGATTGTTTTCCGGTATTTTACCGAATTTCCGGTATTTTCGGACGTATTTCCGGTATTTTTATGTCCGAAAATACCGGAATTATGTGTTTTTTTTGTTATGCTTTTATCTCCCTACCTCCGCAATCTTTTAAAATTATATAATACTCATGAAATATACCTGCAAGAGCCTTAAGATGGACAACTATCCCTTAAGATGGACAAATGTAAAGATAATTTGTATAACACCAGCTCAAAAGTAACTTTGTAACCCATTAAAAATTTAACCAAAATTACACACACTATTTTGACTCAGAACTATTTAATACATTTAATACTATGGCAAAGGTGCACTTAAGTAATAGGGGCCAAAGATTACCCCCCCCCCCCCCCGTTCTCGCTTTAAAACTTTCAGGTATTTTTTGATGAACTCACAATCACCCCTGTTCTGGGGGGGCGGGCGATTTTGCACCGAGCACTTCAATGGAACTGTCATAAATGTTTCCAAAAGAGAGCAACCAGGCTCCGACACGGGTTGTCCATGAAAAAAGGGTGCCGAACGAATCCATAGGGCATACATGGGGAACAACTTAGCAAGCTTAGAATCTATTCTTTTGCTCCCTCACTTTCCACAGGACAAATTGTTTCTTGAAGAATTTCCTCGCAGTTGAAAATGAATTCTTCTTTCCTTTAAATTAATAGTTAAAGTGCAATATACTTTCTTTTTTTCAATTTTATATTAATTCATGTATACGCTGTACGGTTGCCCCTTGCTATCCTTTTCAACCTTTATCAAAATAATATTCAGTCACTTGTTGACACGCTATTCAACAACCGTAATCATAAACAGGAGTAATGTTCCCAGATTCTGAAACATTCGACCAACTTTTCTAAAATCCAGTCTGCAGCAACTCGCTTCTTTCCCGAGACACTGAATATTTTCGGGAACATTTGATACTCTGCTCATTTTATCATATCATGCACTTTTATGCTTTACCTTCTGAGAGAGTGCTTAGCTCCCTCAATGCCCCCTCACTTTTAAAATTAAATGGGCTTTGCACCCCCACCTTTTTAAGTTCAAACTTAACGATGAATTGAAAAATGATAATATTGGTCGATTCACAGGCTTAAAAAAACGGAGAGTTGACATAGTGTGGGTTTTATATTTTTCTCTAGTTATTATTTCATAAAAAGTGAAATGGAGCTTTAAATTGGAAGCCATGGCGGTTTTAATTGGGTAACGCTACAGTTGCTTTGAATTAGCTTTTGTTCAAATAGTGTAAGTGCTCAAATAATCCTAGGTTGTTGTCAGCCCCAATAATTGGGCATTTTTGAGATTTTTTGCTACAAAGAAAAAGTTATCTTGCTTTAGGTTACTTATGATTATAATTTGGTCAAATTTTAATATTTTTATTTGAAGAATATGAAAGATTGAAATGAGAAGTGAAACTTTTTAAAGTCATGCTCTTTAATTTTGTATTTAAGTCTTGCTTCTTTTCAGATTACCAGTATGTGCAACTGAAAAGTTTGTGGATGAACTTGCAAAAAGCTTTTGATGAAAATGCAGATGGATTAATTAGTGAAGAAGAAAAAATATTACTCCTTACCAGTCTCATTATGCAACCAGGATATGCTATTTTAAAGGTTGTTTTTTTTTTTTTATATATAACTGAATGATAATATAATAGTATTAAAAATATGTTATTGAATATTTTCTCTATTCAGGATTCAGACTGACCTAGGAAAAGCTGCACTGGGAATTTTTTAAAAAAAAAGGCTAATGAAGGGAAGCTGAAAAAATGTACAAAGATTTCGGGAAATTTGGAAAAAAAAGTGATTTACTAAAGTAATCCTTTAAATGCTAGAAATCAAGTGAAACAGTTTATTTAACACTTAATGTTATCAGTTGCATTAAATCATTCTTATTTTTTTTATAAATTCAGTTTTGAATTTATTTATAGAGACTGAATTGGGTAACTATTTTGGGTAGATAGTTATATTTTTCCTAATAGTGTATCCAGTGGTGTTACTACGGGGGGAGGGGGGTCACCCGCAGGGCCGTCCTAATAGTTGACGGCACCTGGGGCGAAAGTTTCCTGCCATGCCCTCCCCCCCCATACACAAAAAAAAATCAAGTTACTTATAACATTAGTACATCATACGCGGTGAACGCATCGTACTTGCATTTTTTAAGTATTAATGAACAAAAATAATCAGAGGGCTATGAAAAATACAAATTAAAATGCAAGAAATGAGTCTGTTTCTAATATTTATTATGCATAATTACCTCAAAAACTTATCGAAAAATGAAAATGTCCTAAAATCTAAATATTTATCGTGTAAAATGTTAACAAACAAGATAAAAAACAAACAATTAAAACTGAATTAGTTACTCATATTGATCAAACTGAGCATACAAATAGATAACTTGTTGATTATAAATAGAAAATGTATTTATTGAAGTAAATTATATTAAAATTAAATATCGGTCCGGACTCTATCAATGATTCATTCAAATTTTTTTGGTTTTACTTGTACAAGTATAATACCAGTTTTTCATATATGTTAAAAACAAAGCTCTCACTTTTTTGTGTCAAATTTTGTAAGTTCATGGGAAAGCCCCCCAAATACTCAGCAATATCAAAAATCGATTAGAATTGCGTTTTTTTTTATTTTTATTGCGAAACATTACTGGCCCTAATATTACAAAATATGGCCTTACAATTGCATTTTTAAGAATTGAGTTTCAGAAACTTTCTATAATATCACAAGCAATGGGGTTTTTAAACGACACTTACAAAAAAATTTAAATGGAATAGCCCCTGGAATATAAAACATTGCTTAGGTTTTTTGGACTATACTAAAAATTTTGAAGGGAAGGGTTTCATATCCTCTTTCCCATAAATCTTCAAAGTTTGTGTAAAATTACGTTTTTGAAAGTTAAATTTCAAAAACTTGCAGGGGGGAGCAGGAATAAATTGCAATCCATTTTTTTTTAAAAATCAATTGGGGGTAGTCCCTAAGCTTCATCCCTTACCTAAATGTTAATAAACATGGCCTTTAACTGCGTTTTTTGAAACTAAAAGTTTCAAAAAATTTGAACAAACCTCCCTTTCCTATCAGATCATCTTTTTTTTTTTCAATGTGCCCCCCCCCCCAAAGAAAAACTTTTTTCTGGTTGTGTCACTGCAAAAGAGGTAGAACTCCAAGAAACTTGGTGGGAACTAAACAAAGGAGAAGGGGAGGGGGGGACTTTTGTTTGATTCTAAACATTTATAATCTCAAAATTTGTGTCTGCTTCAATGATACAAAGAAACAAATGTTTTGGGGACTGGGAGCAAGTAATATTTTCGAGCACTAGGAAAAAATAGAGAATTATTGCAATGATTCTCTGTTTTGTGTGTTTATGACTGTGCATCTATGATACACGAAACAAGGGGGCGCCTTGCGGCTCCCCCCTCACTTCGTGGCACCCGGGGCAATTGCCCCGCTTCCCCCCCCCCGTTCGGATGGCCCTGGTCACCCGTCCACCCTGGGTGTCACCCATCTAGGAGGTGACACCAAAAATGGAGTTGCAAGGTTTAGAAAAATTTAAAGCTAAAATGCATTTTTAAGACTACAAATTTTTGAAATTTTCCAAGGGGAGGGTACCCTAGAACCCCCATCATGGAGTGAATATTATAAGTTCATACTGTCAAATCTTGGATCTAGTAGTTCCTCTTGAACCAAAAAACTGAAACCAAGTATTTCCCCCTGTGTTTGAGACACATTTCAAATAATGAAGGTGCTATCAATTTCATACACTCCCTTAGTTTTTAGACCTCGCAAAGACTCTGCACATACGTCTAGGGCAAGTTTTATAAAAAGCGTTCATAGTTTTTTATGTCTTTTCTACATTAACTCACCTAAAATTTTGTTTTTGTACAAATGTAATTGCTTCTGAAAATTGTTTGAGTTTCATATTTTTTATAAAACATTAAAACTTTTTTTTTTGTTTGTAGGTGCGGGGGGGGGGGGAGGGAGGGGGGTGACACCAGAAATTTCCAACCCAAATAGTTCAAGAGCCCATGAGTGCCAGATCTACGTCATAGTATAAAGGCCCAAAATTTTTCTTCGTAAGCACACTACAGCAGGTAAGATGGGTTCACTGTTTAAGCAGAGCACTTTGACAGGAAACCGGTAGCGAAGGTGCATAAAATTTCTGTAAAAACTAAACATCATAGATTAATTCCATGTCATGTGACTTGGCAGTCCCCATCCAACAATCTTCGATTAGGAGGATGTTTTAGAGAGGTGCAGACATGCTTATGAAACTAACCCTTGCAAATTTTCAGCTTCCAAGACTGAAATCATGAAGATCTAGACTACCTCAAAGAGAGAGAGAGAGAGAAAGACTCTAAAATGGCCTCCAATGGTGGATCAACCTTAGCACGGCAATTAGTTTCAGAAAGCTGATCCACCATTTTGGAGCCTTTTTTTATTGATTCTATATTCTAAGGATTTGGATCTTGAAAGCTGAAAATTTACATGGGTTAGTTTCAAAGGCATGTCTGCATCTGTATAAAATTTTGTTCGAAACGATAAATGGTCGGGTGGAGATGAAGAGGTCACCTGTAATGGAATGACTCGATGATGTTTAGTTTTTTTGTTCCTTTTGCTACCTGTTTCCTGCCAAAGCCAACAGGACTCAGTTGAAATAATAGTAAACCTTTCTTACCTGCTAGGATGTGCTTACACAGAAAAAAGTTGTGCCTTTATACTATGAGGTAGGTCTGCCGCTGATGGGCTCTTACAACTGTTTACAAGTATCTAGATTTGTAAATATTCAATTTGTAAATAATCAGTAGAAATTTAGATATTACTCTATCTAAATTTCTACTGATTAAAAGAATAGTTGTATTACATATAATATACTCAAGAACATTATAACCTTAACTACTTGAGTACATCTTTGAAAGATGAGAATGGCCTCTTGCTACCAGGCTTTATACAGGAAGAAAAGATAATTCAGGAAGACATACAGAAACAAAGCCCAAAATAATTAATGGTCACACTCTATGTTACTCAACTTTAATTTTTGTTATTCATATTTCATTCAAATTTTTAAATAAAATTGAAAATGCAAATATTCACATGGTCTAAAATTTATAAATCATTCATGAAATCACGAACTTACTCGAAACACTAATAAAACAATGAAAATATTTAAAAAAATTCCTCATTGATAATCAGTTCTACCTCCCATCCCACTTGGAATGAACATTTCTGGTATGCTATTAGTTTAAAGTATCCATGTAAATCTGTTCTATCACCCTTACTTCTTGGAGTGAACATTTCCAGCATGCTAATGGTTCAAAGTGTCCACATGATGCCAACTTGCAGTAGTATGATTCTTTTTTATTTATAATTAAAAAAAATACTATATATGCTGTGTACATAGGCGTTGCTATACACTAGTACAAACTACTTAGCAGTACTCAAGTGGCTAAATTAATGTTGGAGTTCAAAACTACATAATCCCTATTTATACAATGGGATGCAGAAATGTAATTTAAAATGTATTAATAAAATAGTTTTTGTTGTATCATGAACCATGTACTTTCTATATATGTGCTAAATTTTAGTTGCAGGCTAGAACAAGAATGAGCTTGCCAATACCCAACTTGCATGGAGCTTGTGGCCGTTCTATTATCATTGAAGGTGGATTAAAATCCTTGACATCATATCTGTCTCAATCCTTTGATATCCGAGCTGGTTTAGCAGTTCAAGTTTTACAGCTTGTTGAAGACTTTGAGGTTTCTTTACAAATTATTTCTTTTCTTATTTTTAGTGATTGGTTTTCTGCAAGTCATGCATGCAATTTTACGGAAATGCATTTGGTTGTTCAGAAAGTCTTTGCGAATTTTTCTATGAATAGAAACAAAACTTTAAAAATTCATATCAGGTGTTTTCAGTTTTAGTGAATTATTTATGCAATATTTCTCATATGCATCAAAATGGCCTACTGGAATATTTAGTAGATTTTGTGTCTGTATAAAACTGAGGGAGGGGGACTATATTTTGCTCAATAGTGAAGTAGCTTTGCATTTCTTTGATGCACATCAGTTATCTAAGATTTATAGATACATTAGAGAACCATTGAAAGCAGAAGATAGAGTGTGACTTCTGCTTTTGAATTGGCAATATCATGCATTTTTTTTTATTTATTTTGTTTTTCAATAAAACAATTTTCTCATATTTGCTGAGGAAAGTCTCAAAGATTTGTGTACTTTCCTATTTTGTTCTGAAATCTTATTTCCAGCAAGGAAATTATAACTTTTTTTTTATAATAAAGAAAAAAGTTCTGTACAGTCTTATTCAATATTTGTTCTATAAATTTGCATTTAGCCTATTATAAGTGAAATAATAGTTTGCTCAGTCCATTTGCATGGATGTAACATTTTTATGCATATACTTTCACTTTATTTCCAGAATTTTTAACTTAAGCTTTTAATTGTTATATATTCTAATATGAGGAACAATTAATCATAATATGAAGTTGAAGTATTGGGTCAGGTGGGGGAAAGTGGTCAGTGGGGTAAAGTGATCATTCATAAAATAAAAGGTTATATATTCTAAATACAGTAAACTCTCAATTATCAGCGGGCAGTCAATCCACAGGGCGGATTATCTGCGTGCTTCCCACACTTTCAAGAATATTTTTTTCGATGGTGATTTATTGAATGTAGATAAATGTGCACATTTTAACTTAATAGGCGCATAATTTATTTTTAGATATTCTTATTGCTTTCTTCCTCCCAACTTCAGATGACATTAAACCTATTAAGGTCATTGAAACCTGACTAGTGCATCTAGCCTGATTTTTAGATCTACACTTCTTACTGATTTTTAGTTCTCACTTACTTACTGAATTTTATAAACACTAATTGGGCAAGTAAGCGAGTGACTGGACCAGGCTTGAAAAAATTCTCCATCTCGCTCTTGTACACTTTTGGTGTAACCTAGTTTCATCTGTTGTAGGGAAACTTTTTGTACGATTTGCACTCGTATGTGTGTAATCGGTTAGCTATAATGAGCAACCCTTTTCCAGCTTTTACATACACTGATATTGTTTTAACTCTAGTATAAATGTGTGAGTGCCGTAGATTGTTAAAACACTATTTACATACACTAGCATCGTTTTTACCTAATTTTGGGATTGTCCACGAATTTGATTATCTGCAGTTACTGTGCTACCCTATGTCGCGGACAATCGGGAGTTTACTGAAAATGAAAGAATGAGGGTAAATGTTTTATTTTAGATTTTTACAATGATCCTCGGCTGGAAATGACTGAGCCAGCAGTGTATTTCATGTATTTCTGCTTTAGCCCTGGCTATTGGGCGGTAATTTACTGAATATACCATGCCTTGCCTTCAATCCTTGAGTTGAACCGAACCATTGCTTCGGTCACTCGTCTGGTGCGCGCTAATTCTATATTAGCCACCATTTTTTTTTGGCACTCTTGGCTTCCTTAAGAGGTTTTCCATCTCCAGCTCAGTCACTTTCCTATGCCGAGCTGATGAGTGCTAATAAGCACGAAACATCAGTCCTCGGCTGGAAATGACTGAGCTGGCGATGTATTTGATGTTGATGTGTTTAAAAATTTGAATTATTTCGGTGTATTGGGTATGTTTCCTACTTTGTAATGTGTCACTCGTATTTAATGAATTTTATGTAAAATTCTCAAAATTCAGGCCTCTTACTAGAGCAGAAAAAATTAATTCACAGGCTTGAAATTTTACGCAGTAGTTTGTGTTAGGAAGTTAAACAATTTCCGCACTATTTCCGCAGCAGAATTTAAAATATTTTGTAAATTTTCTCTTTATGTGATGTTTTCCAAAAAATCTCAAAATATCAAGTCGTCTGCCAGAGCAGAAGAAGAATTCAAGTCAGAATCATGAAATTTTGCACAGTAATTATTGTTAGGGAGTCACAATTTTTCTGCACTAAAGCTAAGTGCTCTGCAGAATTTCGATTTTTTTTTTTTTTTTTGGCCCATTCTAGTGTGCAGCTTTAAAAAGGCCATTGATCTTCATTGGGGACTAATAAATTGACTTGATTCAACCTAGCTGGGCCCAAAGCCTGTTGCTTGGGCCCATTGTTACTTATGTATTTGGCTCTAATCTTTTGTTGGAGTATTAGGTATATTTTTTGCATTGATGTTTGAAGATACTTATGAAAAAATTAATTTTGTTTACAAAAGGAAGTTAGATTTTTTTTATTTCCAAAACATGTAATGTTCTAAATATATGGGAAATAAATAGCATATCACTGCATTCAATAATTCATATACCAACATTTTATGTTTGATTTAAATGCTGAGTTGAAATTTACACTGATCCTAAAGTTATCAACTGGAACGATTTTCTTTGCGTTATTTGTAATGCATATTCTTAAAATGATTTTGTTCCATGCAAATTAAGTAGCTGCTATTCATGTATGTATAATTATTCTTATTTTTGAATGTAATTACATTTTCTGTTGCAATAAACCTTTATAAGTTTTACAAATTTCATTTTTATGTTTTATTTTTCAGACTGCATGATTACCTTGCCCTTTACCTGTCATAAGTAAGTTCCCTCTGTCAGTGTTCACAGCCGTTTGAATTTTGGCATTTTTGTTTTTAGTTTATCGTGTTGGGAATGAAAATATGAAGGTTTTGACCTCAGCCATAAGAAAAAAAAGAAAAAACACTAATTGCTAATGTTGTTTCAATATTCATTTTCAGTTCTTGTTTTAGGTTATTTTAGAATGTTAGAGTGCTATTATTTTGATTTCAAAAAATTACTTTTACCTATGGTGACCCTTTGTAGTTTTACTATTTTCAATGAAATTTCTCTTTAGGTTATGTATTAAATTATTTTAATCATACTCAGTTAAAAATATACAATGTTAAAGATCCCTGTTGCAGAATTTTATTTAAGTAGAAATGAGAGCAAATTAAACGCTTTTAAATACATTTTTTTCCTTAAGAAAGTTCTACTCATGGATTGAAAATTTTCTGTTAATGATACTCATGTTTTCTGATTTAAACTTTTCCTAATTTAATTTCTGATTTGTTGTTTTCAATTTTATTTTTCCCCCGAACATTTAAAGTACTTTATGCATGATTATGTAATTATCCTTTAATAATTTAGTTATTAACTCCTTAATAATTCAGGTGACACCGTTTAAAACCCTAAATTTTGTCAGTCTAACATTAAATGTTTTGTTGCTTCAATATAGAGAGTTAGCATAAAATAATATCCCGGTTTTAAAAATTTGTAATTCATAAACTATAAGCACTTAGAACTATAAATGATACATAAAAATAAAGATAAACTGAAAGTTTTTTTTTCACTCCAAAATGATCAATGTGTACGACTTTTGTAACCTGACACACAGCTATAATATACATTTTGAAATGTTTCTCTCGATTTTTATAATGCTACACTTATGCAACCTTTCAGTTTTTGCAATGTTGTAGGTGCTGGGAAATTCATTTTAAATTTCCCAATATTTAATGTCCATGTGACAATCTTGAAAGAAATCTAACTCTTTTTAAAAACTCATCGTTTATTTGATAAACTAATATGCACATAACGATTTAAAAATATCTAAAAAGGCAGAATCGCCAAAGACATTTGATGCAAAAAATGAGCTTCCCTATCAACATCTATCAATTCACAAAGCTCATGCCTATTCCCTCATTCCACCCAGCACACGTGACTTATACACGCTGACTTGGCATATGCCAATAACTGATTAGTGATGACGTCAATTGCATCAGCCCGCACCCAGCTAACGTGCACAGAACGAATTTGCATGAGAATTTGCTACATATTTTCAAATAGTCAACAGTAGGCAATGGTGGTGTATAAACACTATCTTTGACAAAACCTCATAAAAAAATTATGAGGGGTTAGGTTTGGGGATCTGGCTGGCTAACGCATGCAGGATAATTCATCATCACCTACAGAGCCAATCTAGTGTTGCAGAATGTCAAAGAGCCCCCCCCCCCCAGTGGTCTTGGTTTTAACATTGTCAATCCTAATATACAGTAGCAAATACCTGTGTAAGGACAGTTGTGACCAAAAAAAAAACCCCAGAAGGGATTTCTGGCTGCACTAGTGTGGAGCATGCACGTTTAAGTAGTTATGTATGTTAAAAAAAAACTTTCAGAGTTTATTTTTATGTATCATTTATAGTGGTAAGTAATAGTTTATGAAATATAAATTTTTTAAATCAGGATATTTTTTATGCTAACCCTGAAAATATGATGTTAAAGTAGGTTTTACAAAATTCAAAACACTGAAAGAGGCCTGCTTTAGGCTTATTTTGTTTCTCCAAAGAGATATTTTGCAAAAATCAGTTGCAGAATTTCAATAAATGTGTTTAGCTAGCATAAACACATCTGATAATTGCTTTCAGAAACAAAACATTAACAAAAATTACAGCTGTGAGTTATTCGAGGTCAACCGAATTAGATGAAATTTCATGGAATTGTAAATATGCTTCTGAAACTAACCTATGCAAATTTTTAGCTTCCAAGGTCCAAATCCTGAAGATCTAGGATCTCCCAAAAAAGGCCTCAAAAAAAATTATCACACTGGAAGCCTGAACTTTTGGGGGCTTAGTGTATGTTGGGCTGTAGTACAGCTGCAGAGCGTAAATATTGATGTTGCAAAAAAAAAATTGTCATCCAAGTTGACCTTTAAAATCATTGTTTTCATTGTACTGTAGCTCAAGTTTGTCGCCTTGCATCTTCTTTAAAGTAGGACCAATAAAAAAAATAAAAAATAAAAAAAAAGAAGCAGATAGTTCCCTATCAAAACAGGTTTTTTTCAATGGTGCTTTTTCACATAAGGATGAGAAAATAAGCTTGAAATACTGTCTGTCATTCACATGACAAGCTTGTTCTACAATGTATAATAGATGGTGATTGTCATGGAAACTGGGAAAACTAGCTTTTTAAAAGAAGAATAAGAAAGCATTTCTGACTAATAACAGTTGTAAAATCACGAGAAACTGGTTTCCATGCCAGTCACTATCCATTATAAATTGTGGAGCGAGCTTATTTCGGAAACAACCGACAGTAGTTCAAGCTCATATTTTAGCAGAAAAAATACCACCAGAAAAAAAAAGTTTTTTTGATGAGAAAAAAAATGTTCTTTCTAATGGTACAAATAAAATGAAGATGCAAGGTGACAAACTTGAGCTACAGTGCCTTGAATATGCTTTTTTTCTTATGAATGATTTTGATAGTCATTTTGAATGACAATATCTTAAGTATAAAATCAATATTAATGCTGTGCTACTGTAACTCATTAAAAACAAGTATTTTGACATTGGAATTTGAAGTTCAAACTTTTTACGTATCTTCATTCCAAATTTATGATCATCTAAAATCTCTTCCCTTGCGCTTTTTCATGAATTTGCATTCCACATAAAATCTAATGAGCTCAGTCTTGCAGAAATACTAGAACATATTAAAAGCCAAATATAAAGTTCCCAAAATTTCTGGCTTCTTGTGTGATAAAGTTATGTGTGGTCTTAGTCTAATCACAATTTGTCTCTCAAAACTGATCTCTCTTTTTGTAGCACTTTTTTGGGAGATCCTAGGTCCTCAGGATTTGGATCTTAGAAGCTAAAATCTGCATAGGTTAGTTTCAAAGGCATCTCTGCAACTATATAAAACTTTTATCTAAATTGGAGATAGTCAAGTGGGGATCACTAGGTCATTTGACATGGAATAACTCTGATAAAAACAAGAGCTTTGGAGAAATGCAGACTGAATATTAGAACTTAAAGAAGTTTTAGTATTCATTAGCTTCAAAAGATTTGTATAACATTCTTAAATTTTCTTGCATTTTTAATTCAATTTATTTATGCACCCATATTATTGTAAGCATCTCAAAAATAAAGAGAAGCTGTCAAAAATTTAATCTACCCTCACAAAGGGGTTAAAAGAACAAAACAAGCAAAAATTGGTAAAACTGCTCCATAAAAATGCTGTAGTATCTATCTTACAGCTGTTTATGTAATTTAAGAGGGACGTTTTAATAGATCTGAATTTTGTATTTGACATTTGGAATTATATATATCTATTTTTTTAAATCAAGTAAAGTGTTTTAATCGTTTTATTGTGAAAACTGACAAGGAATATGTTATGATTTTTACCTCATATGTTATGCATTTAATTTTGCTATTTGACAGTACATTTTATGTTTTTGATTCTGCTTTTAACTGTGAAAATTAAAATCTTTATAACAAATAAATGAAGAACTTGTGTTTCTCTGGGGTTTATATTATTTGACTTTCATTTACATACTTATTGGAAGTATCAAACAAAGAATTTATGTAATGTTTTTGAGTGTGGTTAAAGCTGTAAAACATTCTTTCCATTTTTAAAATGAAGGGGTGCAATAGTTTTTGCTGTGTTGTCCTTATAGTGTTTGATGATATTAAATCTGAGTGATTCAAGTTTTTTATTTGAATTCATTAATGTGGTGTAAAGTATTTGATTTCTGGTGGTAGATAAAATTAATAGCTCTTACTTTAAAGCTTTAGATAAAATTCTGTTAGCAATGGTGAAATAATATTTTACATTCCTGATATGATAGGAAATTGACTAAAGTGAAAATTTTCGTGATGTTGCACAAGATTTTATACTTTATATTCATTCAGCAGGCAAGAATTAACATCATGCTTATATTTTTTAAAAGTAATACTTTTATGGTGGAGTGTTCTATGTTGAAAGAGGGAAAATCTTAAGCAGATTTTTGTTAAGAAAATTATTTTTAAAAACTAGCAGCATCAAGCAGTATTGTATTTAAAATCCTTTATATTTTTCTTTAAAAATAAATGTTTTGTTTACAAGTTATTAAGTTGTGGCTTTTGTGAAAATGTCTATCTTATTCAAAGAGACTATTTTGGCACCTTTAGTGTTAGAACTGCCACTTGTGAATTTTATTTTATCCATTGATTTGATGCTTCTATTCTTTTAAGGTATTTAAAGGGGTTATATGTTTTCCTATAATTTATGTACGTGGAAGTTTTTATAGCTTGTAAGCTACTGAAGTTAACTCTTTATCTCCAAACAAGAATTTAGTTATTTTAAATAAATGTTGCAGTTTTTAAACTATAATTTTGTTTAAAAGAAATATTAAGCAAGTGTAATCTTAAAAGATGTAGATATACACTGTAACTCATCAGCAGGATTAGATATCAGTATAATGACTCTTATTTTATAGGAAGAAGATCCCCAGTGGTACTTTCTTTATTTTGCATTTTCATTAGATGCAATTGTCGTCACAAGCGAGGGAGAACTAATTGCGATTGATTTGGACAATTTAGTTGTAATTGATAAGTCTTTTCTTCCATCAGGTGAGAAGTATAAAACATGTAAAAATATTACCAATCTTGTTAATACTTTTAGTTTTTAGTGTGTAAAACACCCTGCAAAAGTACACAATTTTAGTGTTTTTTTTTTCATTTTGTAACTACTATGTTTCATACTAAAAAACTTTGTGAATCAGTTTATGTTGAGTTCTATGGAGCTTTTCTCAATTCTCACTAAATCATATTAATGAGATGCAATCCTTTGTACTGCAAAAATGTTTTCCATCCTATTAAATATTCTTCCTCAATTGAGATTTACACATTTATAAATACATTACAAAAAAAAAAAAAAATCTTATTTGAATTCATACAACACCGCATTTCTTCAAAAAAGTAATATTATTTGTCTTCATCCCTCTCTCTCTCTCTTTTTATTTTTTTTAAAGAGTATACTTAACCGTTTATTAAATTTTCTAATGTTATACTTCTTGAAGCAAGAGAAGGTATAGCTTTTAAGAGTAAGAAAATAGTGTGTAAGCTCTTTAACTTATGTGTGTATAATGGGATTTATTGCATGCTAAGTTTGTTATGAAGTATGTTGTTCCTATGTATTGTATGAAAAATTATCTAGGGAATATATATATATATATATATATATATATATATATATATATATATATATATATATATATATATATATATATATATATATATATGTATTGAAAACGTATTAAAGAGGAAAAAATAGCCCAAAGATGCGCAAAGCAGCCAAACAAATAAGCCAGGTAAATATAAACATCAATAGAACAACAAACAGATATGGTTAGAACAGAGACAAATGACAGAGATGAAGCCAGTACTCTTCAGCAGTGGAAACTTCATCCTATGGTCAAAAGACCAAAAATTTTCTACTAAAACTAAAAATAGGATGTCCAGTTCCAAAAAAATCAACATTCAGGATTACATTGGGCAAAACGCACCACAGGTGAAAAATGAATGCAGATTTTTGGAACTAAGACCTAAAACTAAGTACTGGGGTTTCGTCTCGGACATTAGAAGCCAAGGCTATCAATAATGTCCCTCCTCCTTACCGCCAGCAAAAAACAAAAGTCTTACCTATGTGTCCGGGTGCAAATTTAAATCCGTATTCATCAGTTCCATTTTCGTGCCAGTAAATAAAAATGAAATTAAAACAAAACCAATCCAATGAATAAAAAATAATTTAATAAAAGTTTCATACCAAAAAAACAGTTCCATGTCGACCGAAAAACTTAATTCAAAAAACATCATGAACTGGAGTCCAAACATGTGGTTTCCTCCGGAAAAATCATACATGTGAAAAGTAAGATGGTTACAGTGAAGCGAAGTGTTGGTTAAAGGTTATGCTAGAGAAAATATTATTTACAAGATTATTTGGGAAATGGTTTTTAATTAGTATATTTTTAAGTAGATTAATTTCTTGGTTGAATGCTGTAATGGTGTTGCAAATTCTTTTGATTCTGATAGCTGGCGAAACAATGATGATTGTTTCGCAACTGTGGGTCGCATTTCAGTCAATCTGATTTTTTTTTTTAAAAATTGCCTATAGCCCCAATAAATGGACTATTCGACACAAAAATAATTTTTCAATTCGAACCAGTAGTTCCCGAGATTAGTGTGTTCAAACAAACAAAGCTCTTCAGCTTTATATTATTAGTATAGATATAAACCAGTCATTTAAATTTACTTAAATGAAGGATGTTTATGGGCTTAATTTCTGCTCAGATGGAAAAACCAATTAGTTTTCGGAAAGTGGCTGTTCCTTGCAATGAGACAAACAGTTGTAAGACAGCTCTTGATCTTCATTGGGGATTAATAAATTGACTGGAATTAGTCTAGCTGGGCCAGAGCCCACTGCTGGTCATCACTTTGTTACTTGTATATTGTATGCCATGAAGAAAGTGCTAGCTATGATGTCTATAAAGTATTCCTGTATATATGTAATACATTAAATAGAATGCATTCAATTGATTTTAATGTGCATTTTAGGTTAATCAGTCCACTTAATTGCAATTGACAGATTAAGTGCATTTTAATAGTTCTCATTCTTCTATATTGTTCTGAGATTTTTACTCTTATTATTATTTTTTTAATAATAAGAGTAAAATTTAAGAGTTAATAATAATAAGAGTTAATAATAATAAGAGTTAATAATAAGACAGAGAGTCTTTTGTGTGATTGAAGCATAAAATTGAACTAAAACTTTTAACGTGTTATTAATTTTAATCTTAATAATGTATTTCTTATTTTAATTGAAACTTATTTCAGATACTAACAAGCTGACTTCAAGTAATGGGCTATGCAATGAAATATGTTTTCAGAAGATCACTTTGCAGCTACTGTATAATCCAAGCAATACTTCTTGCTCATTTGTGTCGGAGTATGGTCAGCTTATGTATGCGATAGCATGCAAGCAAGTTTTATCTAACATTGATGAGCACAAAGTTGAAGGATTTTTTAATTTTGACGGTCATCGCATCCATAAAAAATTAGAAAGTGCAGGTGTGTTCCACAGTTTTTTAGCTTTAATTACATTTAGATTATATCTATATTAAACTTCACAGTTAAATCAATATTTTGTTCCATTAAAATTTTTAACATGTTTTTACGTAAATTTATAAATATAACTTACAGTGCAAATAGAATTATTTTTAACAAACACCTGTCATTTACTGGCATTTTTCAATCTGCAGCTGAAAATACATTGTATACAATGACGCCTCTCTCTTTTGGTCAAACATTTGTCTCATTAGTACCCTTTAATGAGATGCTTTACTCTGATGGTTGATATTTCAGTTTTGGGATATTTCTATTCATTGATGCGTTAAGTTAGTGATATTTGAATATGTTCTGTAATTAAATTTTCAACAATTTCTACTGGTATGAGCTAATTTTACAGATTAAAAAAGTAAACGGTTTCACCCTCGGTGTCCAACTAGTACCATTCCAATGCTTAAAACATGTTAATCCTGTTCACTGCTCAACTTTGATAGTTTTTCCCAAAAGTAATGCTAATTTAAAATTCTCATATTTGGTTAACAACCTGTAAACTGACTTCAAAGCATATGACTGCAAGACTTTTATGATATATATATTTTTCAAGTGTTGATGTGTTTTACGAAAAAACTGAAAAAAAAAAAAACGATGCACTGAGTTTATATTGTTACAGACTGAATTTGTCAGCGATCTTGCGCAACAGAACTCCAACTTTCAGTAAATGAAAACAAATAATACTTCAATGCACTCTTTTCTAAATTATAATCCCTTATCACCATGAACTGAAAAATATTTCATATCTGCAGACATGCAGCAGTAGTTTCTGAAACTTCATTAATATTGCATTGTGCTACCAAAGATATAAAAATACAAATGTAACAGCCAGCAACAGTCTCTGTGCCTAGCTGGCAGGACTGCAGAGTTGAAAGGAAAATGGCAGACTCTGACCCCCACTCTGACTCCTGGATTTTGAAATGCTCGACTCCGACTCCTGATTAAAAATTTTTTTTTTAAATTGCACTTTTTCAATTCCCTCTCTCCCTTCAGGGGAAAGGGGAAAACCTCTAAACAGAGATTGAAATATTAATTCTTTTTTATGAAAATTTCATTTTGTTTTTTATTGTAAACTCAAGACGCATACAATGTTAGAAATTCAATTTAAAAATCAAATTTTCCAATAGTTAAGTGTTTAAAGGTGAGATGACATAAAAATCCATTAAAAAATTTTTGAAAATTATTAGCTGTAATTCCCCCTTCCCTTTAATGTTTAACAAATAGAAATTGATCAAATCATGTGCTTTGAATTTTTGAAAGCTGTAACTTGAGAGAAAAAAAGCTTTTTTTCAAAGTCCAAGTTCTTGAGAGGTGTTGGTTTGGCTCGGGTGACACCCATCTGGTAGGTGACTTCCCAAGTTAATTTCAGTGTTTATAAAAAATATAAATACTTTAATTCTGAAAGTTTTCCCGAATATATTTTAAATTATATTTCAACAATAAAATTTCAACAAAAATAGGCCACATATACGTCAGGAGCTAATTTTACAAAAAATGCGGTGGTATACAAATGTGTACGAATAGCTTTTACTATACCTATATTTCTTCCTCGCTAGATTTTTAATTTAAATTTTATTGGCTGCTTTAGAATTAACCTTAATCTGAAGATTTTAAGATTAACTGCAATTATTGAGTGTTGTAACCAAGAAATCATCTACACTTATTTTGTTCTATACTTTTTAGTGAGAACCAAGCTTATAGAAATATTGTTAATAAAGAAAAAAAATAGATTATTTCATCGGATCTTTTGGATTCGTGTTTTCGCTCCAGAACTTATTTGAATTTTCCGATCACTCTCAAAAGTTTCCACATGAGCTACGGGCCTTGTCTTACTAAATTGTTATGTTCCTTTTTCTATTTTATAACTGAGATTGAACAGAACACTATATTTCTATTTTTATTTGAAAATGATTGCTTGAAAATGTTAGGCAACAAAACCGTCTGCTGACAGTTGCTATTAGTTAAATTAAAAAGCAAGAAAACTAGGGGACGGCTACAGAAAGTCCAGTAAGCACTCAAGGTAGCTCATTGCCATAACAGTAGTTATTTTCACACTAGTATCTTTTTATACATGTAATCGAACCAATTGGTAGTCAGTTTTAAAAAATGCAAGGAAAGTCAATGAAAATGAAAGAAAAAATTAACCCTGGAGTCGGAGTCGGCATGGTTTCTAATGACTCCGACTCATTTACCCCAAAATCAGTCCGACTCCAACTCCACAGCCTATTCAATTCATTAGTCCCCAGTAAACATCAATAGCCCTCTTAAGGCTATCTACCGCCTTGTTCATTACAGCCTCTTCTGCTTAGCTGTTCTAAGTGCCCACTACCCTGCTGAAGTAGAATTTCTTAGTAGAAGTCCTAGTTTCCATATTGGCCTGAGGTTCGAATAGCTTTAACCTATTTATGTATTTCATTTTGATACATTTAAACAACTGAATCATGTCATCTCTGACTGTACTTTGCTTGAAGCTGTACATATTAAGCCTTTTAAATCTGGTATTATAATCTAAATATAAAAAGCCTCTTACTAGCCTAGTAACCCTCCTTTTTAAATCCTTTTTAGTGATGAAATATCTTTTCTGAAATTAAAACATAGAAGACCAAAAAATACTCCGAGTGAGGTCTTCCCAAACTTTTGTATCATGACAAAACCGTTTTAGAATTGTTTGAAATAGACCTATTGATAAACCCACGCATTCTATTGACTTTGTCACTTTCTGTGCTGTGCTGTTGATTAATCTTAAAATCCTGATTTATTATGGCAGCCAGATCAATAACATTTTCTAAATCACAAATAATTGAACTGTGTAAATAACTTCACTGCTTATTTCCATGACCTAAGTTTTAGCACTTGAAATTTCCCATTCTTAACTGCCATACCCCACTTATATACCCACTTAGTAATGTGTTTTACTTGCTCCTCATTTTCTATAGCCACAATAACTTAAACATCATCTGCAAAACAATTCATGTTTCCAAAAAATATTTTCACGAATACCATTCATAAAAATGACAAACGAAAGTGACCCTAAAACTGGTCTTTGAGAAACCCCATTTAGAACATCACACAAGTTAGAATGATTTAGTCTTAAAACTATTTTTTCCTTCCAGTCAGTGAATTTTTATCCCAAATTAAATAATCCCTCTTATCCTTATAGCAGCTAGTTTGCTGAGTAAAACAACATGCAGCACCTTATCAAAGGCTTTTTGAAAATCAATGTGAACAATATCCACATACTTTTGTTATTTAAATTCATGGCACACTTGTCATTGAAGTCCAATAAATTAATAGCACACCATTTTCCTTTTTCTAAAACCATACTGCAAACTATTTTACAAACTATTAGTCTCTAAGAAATTTATAAATATGATTTTGATTAAAGTTTTAAAATTTTTACAAACCTCTGAATGACTGACAGGTCTATAATTCTTTGCATGACCTTTAAACCTTTTCTTAAAAAGTGGCAATATGTTAGCCAGCTTTCAGTCCTCTGACACTGTCCCTGAGTTATAAGAAGTATTGAAAATATTTAAGTTAACATCCAGTAATTCATTTGCACATTAAACTAAAATTTTTGGATAAATATTATCAGGTCTGGAAGCTTTAGTTGCTTTAATTTTTTTCAAATTAAAGAAAACTTCCTTTGTGTAAAACACGAAATTTTCAGGTTCTATAACAGCTTGCATCTTACTTTTGTGAACTGATGAGATACAGTTATTTTCAAAAACACTGGAGAAATGTTGTTTACAATTTTTCCAATATCTTCATCATTTTGAATTACTTTTCCATGCTCGTGGATCAGTGGCCAATTTTGACTATTTCAAACTTACCCAGAATCAGCATAAGTAAAAAATCTCATAGGATCCTATCAATGTGATCTGCTAGCCTTTGTTCCAATTCTCTTTTCTGAATCTGTACCAAATCCTTAAATTTATTTCTTACCTAACAATGCTGAAGCCTATCTGCACACTGACAAATTTCTTTAAACCAGTGAAAAGTGACTTGCTTATAATTTAGAGATTCTTTAATCTCCCTGGAGAACCACATATACCAAATTTTGATAATACACCTATTCTCTTAAATGGAACAGAATCCCCAAACATTTTCTGTAGTTTTCCCTAAAACTCTGCTCACTGCACAATTACATCGCTATTATGCAATCCTGAAGAAAAAACCTCTTTTAAACTCTGCCTAAGTGCAACAAAATCGGTATTTCTGAAATTGGGCTCAAACGTGAAATTTTCATCTTTGTGCGTATCAAACTTAATCTAGAACCTAATGCTGTTGTGGTCACTATCTTCAATATGATTCCCTACAGACAAACCTTGAACAGAACTTCTCACATCACAGAAAACTAGATTAGGGCGGCATCCTGCCAAGTTCTCTAAATTGCAACTTGATCTAAGAAACAGCCCCAAATTACTTTCAAAAATTTCTCTTCTCTGCCAGTACTTGGGTAAAAAATATTCCAATCAGTGCCCTGGAAATTGAAATCCCCCACTATGATAGCTAATCCCTTACTAGACATATCACTAATAACATGATACATTCGTTCATCTTGACCCTGGTTTAAATTAAATGGCCTTAGCAAAACCATATCAATATCATTAGTTTTATCCTTTATGACCAATTCATTGCAAGTGTCCTAACATGAAATAGAACCTCACCACTTCTTTCATCCAGTCTGTTTATTTCTACAAATTATATTCTGCAATGCTGTAAACTCTTGATTTTCCATGGGTGGCTTATCCGCTGTCCTTCACACTTCAATAAAAAAATGGCGATGATAAGCTAAACATTTCATGGGGGGGGGGGCATACCTTTCAACTTAACAAGTGCAAAATCAATGTTTAAACGTTCCTAATTCATTCTTCTCCCTCCCTTCTAATGACATCAATCCTTCCAAGATCACCGAAATCGGACTAGTTGAAACCTGATTTTTAATTATCTAAACTGTTGTCTTAGCGAATGCAGTAGACATCTGATACCATTTAGTCGATATTTAGCAGAGTGATTGGTTTGAAACTTGTAGATGAACGAAGCACTTTTTGAAAAACAATAACATTTATTTTCTAACTAAAAACATTAAAAGCAACTTAAAATAAATGAATATGGAAAGACCACCGGTTTACTTTAACATGGCTGCATATCTGATCACAAACAACACTGAGCCTAAATCTAATGTGACCTCGTCAACATCTTCCCTTGCGACTAGCACATGCTCAACGTTTGAAAAATGGCTAAGCAGCCCAAGCGGTAGAGAGTAGCAACTCTCTACCTCTGTTGAGTAAGTGAGTGAGAGAGAATGTCGTTCAGTAAGGAAAAATCTCCTTATATCTCAAAACCAAATTAACATATTGATGCATGATGGGACATGAAGGTTGTCAGATGCTTCCCATATGCATGCAGAACACTGCAACCAATCATCGCTAAGCATTTGTACAAATATGCATAATCGTCTAATATAGGTGTCGCCCTCTAACGAGCGAAAAACGTGGGATTGCCGACTACGTCATGTGATGGAACAGAGCGGCGTTTTAACTGAACGTAAACAAAGTTAAATAAATGGTAAGTCAAGAGGAGTGATAGTAGCGCTAATTCTATCATTAACTACTTTCCGTCAACATGTGCTAAGAAGTATTACTAAACTGTACTATTGGATCAATTCCCCTGTACCTTAGCAGAGCCTTTTAATGTAACCAAGTATATAACAAAAGTATATGCAGTATATAACAAAATTATTATAAAACAAAAGCCATAAATGCATACTTTACAATTGGAATAAGTTCGTTAACTGCAGAATGGATGGTTTGCGTCATAAGGATAAGGCTGTTTTTCTCCTTAACATGCTGCCACTTTATTCAAAGCGCTAACACTTAAATGGTGCTTCTTGCTATTTCTATTTCGCGTTTTAACACATTTTTTCATACTTTATTGATTTTCTAAACAGTTAAATAATTTTAATAAAGAACTTATCTTTGAAAAAAAAAAAAAAACTTTTGCATATTTTATTCAAAATTTTTGCTTGTTTGAAAAAAGGAATTTTGCTCAGAAACCAACAAAGATAGGACTATAAACATATTTAGGTTTTCAAGCCCTTTTTCTGTTGCATCTATTGCCACTTTTTCAGTGTTTTACGCAGGGTTGGCAAAGTGGACCCAGCCCAGAAAAACCCGCCCGGGTTTTTCTGGGCGGGTCCACCAACAAAAACCCACCCGGGTTTTTGTGAAAAGTGGGTTTTTGTTAAAGATAATTTCTGAGTTAGTAAAACATATACATTTCAAAAATTATATATTTTATCCAAATTATCTATAAATCACTAGTAAATGAAAATATGAAATCAGGTGTATTTGAAGTAATTTATCTCCTGAATATTTATTTATTTATTGAATCAGTTTCATTATTAAAAATTTCTTGTCAATATAATAACCAATGCTTTTTGTCAAATGCAGAGTCTTGACCCTTCTCAATAACCATTTTTTTCCACTTTGAAGGAATCACAAATGTTATTAACTAATTTTAATTACTTGTATTACTTAATAATTCTTTGAATGTAGAATTGTATAATTACATACAATTAGTACTTTCACATTTAAAAATTCAGGAGGAAAAAAATCTTAAATTTTCAATTTTGAAATCATTATTCAGAAAAATTTTCTATTTATGCTACTACTTATTGTTACTAATACTTAATTATTTATTTTTTGATAGCAAATTTCAAATTGTAAAACAAATTTTAAAAATGAACCATTGATTAACTTCTTGTTAATGAAAAAAAATGCTAAATTAATGCTTGGTGATAGTTTTGATTAAACTCAGAAGTCAAATGATGACAAAATAAAAATATTGAATGCAAAATATATTTCAAATAATTTACAGAGTAATACATTTAAAATAATTGTAACTAATTGTTACAGTTTACCAATCAAAATCAATTTCACTTTTATTTTTGTGATAATATTTGTAAATATTAACTAATTTTTCACATTGTTCTGAGCTTAGTCTGTTCCGCAACTTAGACCATACAAATCCAAATGTAGAGAAGATCCTTTCAATGGAAGCAGAGCTAGATGGAACAGAGTGGAGGGATTGGAAAAAATGTAAAAAATCAGAATCTACCTTGTTGTTCTTTTGTACTTTATGTTTCAGAATTTCCCACCATTTTGCAGCTGAAAACTGTGACACAATATTTTCTGAGAAAAGTGATTTAGGAAAATAGTCTGTGTCTTTAATTATTGCAGGTAACCACTCTGCATGGTACTGCATTACCCATGCTTCAGCTTCTTCCTCTTCCTCTGAATCAAGTCTTTCCCCTCTATACTTTGCATCCATTATATTGGCCAAAAAGTGCTCAGGGCCAATTATCTGTGTGTACCGTTTTTTTATAACTTCTTTGTGCGGTTTTAAATCATCCGACTCCATCAAATTTTTCCAAATTTCCACAGAACGTGACAGTGTAGTCGAGTCTTTTTGGAGTTCATCAAGAGCTGAGGATATGGCCGTGAGCTTCTTGTCTAAATTTAAGCACTCCTTGTAAATTGCAACATTATCCAATATTTTTGAAATTCGTTTCTCAAAGTCATTTTGGTGCTCAGATGCAATTGTCACATATTTATGATAGTTTTTCAAAAAGCTTGAAATGCACTCTTTGTGTGAATTCCAGCGAGTAGTATTAGGTATTTGAGGCATCAAACAATCATAATCTTTGAGCCATCCATGCGGTTGATGATGATTACGGAAATATTTTTGTACCTCAATGACTTGGTTCAAAATGATTGTAGGTGAAATTTCTTTCGCCACTAAGTTTAAAAAATGTGAAGAGCAACCAAATGTGAGTACATTAGGATGGTGTTCCTTAACAATATCTCTCATTTTTTCCATTTTTGATTCATTGTCTGTGCACACAGCAAAAACATCTTTTCCAAATTTTGACTTGCATTCTTCGATGGACTTCAAAGCAATTTCTGCACAACATTCAGCAGTTTTTTTTTTTAGATCCCGCGTCTACAATATTTAAAAGATAGGTATTCTTACCTGTATGTAAGCTCGAACCGATGATAGGATCATTTTTTATGCTTGACCATCCATCTTGTATAACAGTGATAGAAGCTCCAGCCATTTCTTCCTTCATCTTTTGTTCGATTTTTTCTGATGCTTCATTAAGCAAAGTCCCTCCTAACTGTTTATGGTTAGGCAAAGAGTACCCTGGTCTTAATGCAGCTACCATGTCAATGAATTCGGGACTTTCAACCACACTAAAGGAAACATTGGCAGAGTAGAAAAATGCAGCAACTTTTCTATCAATAATGCATTGTTCTTCTTTTTAAGTTTTCAGTACGAAGTTGGTCATTGAACCTTGAATACGTGGTTTTTTCTGAATGGGATTCAAAAATTCAGCAGAAACAATACAATCAGCATCAGAAGAATCAGGAGCAGATCCATTTTGATCATCAATAGAGCTAATATCTGCATTATGTGCTCCATGTTGCTGCCTTTCTCTGGCCATGCACTTTTTCAAGTGATTTCTCACCCTTTCAACTTTCCTGGATATCTTTTCTTTGCAATATTTGCACATTACTCTTGTGTCATTCTCTAAATTTAAAACTTCAGACCATTCAGTAGCTACTTTCCTACCTCCACCATTATTTGACATTTTGAATAACTTAACTCAAAGCATGAAATTTAAGACAAGAGGAAAAAAGGGAATACTAACCTAACTTTTGATTTAAAACCATGTGCTACTGCTACTGTGTACATTCAACCAAGAAATGGCTAAAGATTATTTTCATTGGTCAGCCTCAGCAATAATCTCTGATTGGATGACCAGTGTCTTGTTCTTGACCTTTCCACTAGAAACAGTCATGCCATCTAGTGCTTTGATCAAGAACTAAACATTTTTTTAATTAGGCAAGTTCTGGTTCTGGATCTAATTTATTTTGCATTACTGCTTTAAAAATGGTTTTAATTATTATTGTAACTACAAAAACTATTTATTATGGCTACTAAAACATATTCTAAAATGTTTGCAGTAATAAAAAATTAGTTTAACTTTAGAATTAATTTTAATAATTGAAATCATTAATATTATTGTTAATGTATGTAATAATTAAAATTATTGATAATATTAATAAGTAATACATTGATACTAATCAAATGTGATTCAGAAATTTAACTAGATGAATATATTTTTTCAGTAATGAATACAAATACCATATAACAGTACCTATATAGAGAAATAAAACTTAAAACCACAAAAACCCAGAAAAGCCTAGAAAAACCCACAAAAACCCGGGTGGGTTGGGTTTTTGTAGAAAAACCCGGGTTTTTGCCAACCCTGGTTTTACGTCCTACGGTTTGCGAGTTATGAGTGTTTTAGTAAACGGCGCCCCCCCCCACTTGCCCCCCTCTCCCGGGAATGTCGACCACGGAGGGGGGAGAAGACATGTGTTTTCATAATCACTATAGTGCCTGTAACAATAATCGGAAATAATTTTGTATAAGGTTTTCCACGTATGCTCAAAACCTCCCTAAAGAACCTGAATTATACTGCGAATTGTGTTTGTGCTTGCTACTGTCATTTTGCTTTTTAACGCGTTTAACAATACATAAATAGTTTTGACAGACTGAATAATGATATTTAGGGTTTTATTTATTTGAAAAATAATTAAACAATTTTGATTTAGAATTTATCTTGATAAAAAAAAGTTTGTTTTGCGTATTTTATACAAATGTTTTGCTTGTTTGCAAAAAATGAAATTTTACTCGTAATCCAACAAAGATAGGACCATAATCATATTTAGCTTTTATAAAGCCCTTGTTTTGCTGCGTCGAGTGCCACCTTTTTCAGTGTTTTATCTCAAATAGTTTGCGAGTGTTTTAATGAGTATTTTAGCAAACGGCTCCCTCCACTGCTTTCCCCTCTCCCCCGGGGTTGTCCACCACCCAGGGGGTGATGACATGTGGTTTCATAATCACTATCGTGCCTGTAACAATAATCAGAAATAATATTGCGTCAGCCTTTCCATGCATGCTCAACCCCCTTCAGATCCTGGACTACACTGTTACTGTGCATTTTTGGTGCAACTTAGGTTCATGTGCTGCAGGTAATCTGGTTGCACGATTTTCTCGCAAATGTGTGTAATCCGTTTTCAATAATCAGCTATCCTTTTAAAATTTTTGCTTTCATTTTTTACATGCACTGTTATTTTTAGAAATAGTTTAAATGTATGCAAGTGTTGTTGATATTTTTAAGCTATTGCACTGGCATCGTTTTTACCTGGTTAGCGGATTATCAGTGAATTTGCTTTTCTGCTGTTACGGTGCCACACTATTCCTTGGGTAATCAGAAGTGTACTCTACATAATAAATCTGCATCATTTTTGGTAGCTAAGTCTTAGTAACTTCAATAACATGCAACTTCTCTATAATTATGCCTTTCAGTTCTTCTATCTTACTCCTAGTACTGCAAGCTCTGGTATAGAAAATTTTAACTATGCTCAAATTGCTTTTATTCAACTCCCTGATAATCCCTAAATCGTAATTGTTTAAATAAAGTTTCTTATTAAACATCCTATTTACATTTCTAATAATACCCAAATAGTTAAGCAATCCTTTTAGTGTCTGAATGTTGAACCATGTACCTCATTTTAACTTTGTTTTTGACTTAGTAATCCCTAAAATCAAATCAATAACCTCTTTGACCTCTATAAAACTCAAATGCAGGGATCCTTAGCAATCCAATTGCACTTAAAAAAACTCCCCACGCCAAGAAACCTGATAGTGTGCTTTTCCAAAATTATTGTTTGCAGTACTGGGGAAGATTTATGATGATGTCCAAATAAACAAGAATAAATGGAAATCTTGGTTTTTTGAGTTTCACTTCAAAGTAATATTAAAATATTTTGCTGTAAACTCATATAAGATTATGATTATACAGTAAAATCTTATTAGAACAAGTACCCATACAACATTTTATCGGATACAACAAACAAAACGTTACGCCCCGTTTAAAAACCCATCAATGTATAAAAAATTTATAGCCTATACATTATTATAAAAATATATAATAATGTATAAAAAATTTTGTTTTAACATAGAAATTTGTTTCAAAAATTTGTTACAACGAAATGTTTTTTGCAATGTCCGTTTGAATATTTTTTACTCAATGCTGTTTTCAGAAGCTAAAAAAGACTTACGCAAGTCGTAATGTGATAACTTTATTTCTGCTTTCGAAACAGAGTAAGATGGAAATCTACTCATGTTGAAACATAAGTTGGTGTGTGACAGCAAAAGCCAGTGTCTAGCCATGCACAGTCAATTTCTGCTCGCCAAAACGTAAGGCACCCTGCAAATTAGCAAGGGGGTCAGCCAAAGGGCACCCATATAGTGGGGCAAGGGGGGGTCAACCCCTTGGAAGTTAGAACTTTCTTGCTTTTAATACTTTTTTCTTTGCAAAAATATAAAAATATTTCTTCTCCAGCCATTAATGAATAAATAATTAAAAATGTCAAATTTTAATGACTAATCTGTCCTGAAATCTGCTTCAATGGGGAAAATATCCTGCTAAACCATGGTTAAAATTTCTGAGCCCCCCCTTACAATTTTTGCATATGGGCGCCCATGGGGTCAGCATGTTTTCAACTTTTCTTGTGGTCTCTATAAGTGATGTTCATAAATTAGAATCTTTTTTAATGTCCTCTGGGACCAAATCTTTCCTTCAAAGGAAATAACAATACTTTTTGTGATAACGTCCAATGAATAAAAGTTCTGGGTTCAATATTTTTTTCCTTTGTTTTTCCAGAATAATTAATGTGTGTAATTATATTTTAGATGTTTAATAATGGTAAATGTTGCATATTTATTTCATACATACAGTGTAGATTTGCAAAATAAACTTTTTTAAATTAAATAATTCAAGTTTTAGGACAATTCCGTTACAACAAACATTGTGATACAACGAAATATTTTATCGATCCCTTGGAGTTCGTTGTAACAGGATTTGACTGTATAAATGTGTTATTTCTTATTTTTGCTTATTTCTCTGTAAAAGTAATTAGAGGATATTTTTTACAGGATTATTACATTCCATTCCTATTAAAGCAAAGGAAAAAATTGAAAATCTTTTGAGAGAATGTGTACAAGAAACGAAACCTAATGGTCGGAGAAGAGCTGTTGCTGAGTTACGTGATGTGTTAGAAAGTTATGTAAAAGTAAAAAGTCCTGAAGCATTAAATGCAGGTAACACGTGTGTTTTTTATGTAAAACTCCTTTAGAAATTAATGTAATTCTGAATTAGATCTATCAACACTCCTGATTTAGTGTTCTATCTCTGTCTTCCTGCCACTAGAGGAATTTCTTCAGTTTAAAAGCCACTAAACATAGTGACTATCATGAGCACAGCATAGACTTCCTTCTAGTGTTATTTATCTTAGTACTGTTAGATTTTATGTAGATATTTAAAGAAAAAACTCTCTCTCTATATATATATAATTATAATAAAAGTTAAAAATATTGAAAAGACCACACCAAAGCCCATAGAGGCACAATACAGCAAAACTAAAAAGCCAGGTAAATATAAAATCTGCAAGCCAAATATCAAATATTAAACAAATTATATAAAAAATAATGATGAGAAAAAAGAAAATTGCAAATAGCTATTTAATAGGAAAAAGACAAAGTATGAATCCAGAGCTCATCAGCTATGGAGGATTCAATAAATCGCCCAATCCAAAGTTGCGGGTGTGACATTTACACTAACTAAATTAGTCATCAGCAAAAATATTTTAGAGTATAGGTTTCAATTTTTATATTTTTCAATAAAGATCACTTGCAGGTACATTGATGCCAATTTGCAAGTTGATTGATATTTTATTTATTTTTTAAAAAATTAATTTCTTCCCGTTGCGGGTGTGACATAAAAAGGACATGCATTTTCACCTTGCGATCAAAACATTCAAAACTCTGTGAATTATATCAACTGATCAAACTGGTTTTTTTTAATGTTAGACAGTAATACTTAACAAATTATTCTATACAAAAATTTAGATACTCACTCAATTAGTTTCACTGTAAAAAATATTCAAAGTTGCCGTTGCGGGTGTGACTTGTGTGGCCAATAAAATAACAACATACACAAATAGTTATCAATCAGACATTTTATGATTAGCACAGTAATAAATTAGAGAAATTGCAAATAACTAAGGAAAATTTTTTTACATAAATCTCATTTCCAATCTAGAATTGATGATTTCAGGGGGTGTTAGTTTTCTTATTACAATGTTCTGTTTCTTCCATGATATGTCTGACTGATTGGGCCAGATGTATACATGTTCTGAAGGTTTTTTTTTCCAAGTATTCTACTTGTATGTCTTCTCCATCTATTTGCCTGATTTGACCAATTTTTTTTTTTTTTTTTTTTGAGGTAGAAAACAAAACTAATTCTACAAAATCTCCAATAGCATTTATATTACCAAGGGAGATCGTTTCCGACTGAGGCAGCAATGAAACTATCTTCAGTGCACTTTCTGCAGTTAGTGCCTGCCACTTGAATTGTACCCATATCGATCGGTACAACATGGTGTACTGATTGTAAGTTTGGTATAGCTTTGTACAAGACAGCAGCATGCGTGAAACATTTTTGCAACATCTTTTGTGATGTCGCTCTCCGCAGAATAAAGTACTCTGATTTTTTTAAGAGCCTTTTCTGCTCAAATGGCAAAATCCGATGCAGAATTGACTGTTGCTCTACGCTGTAACGGCAAGTGACACCATTTTTTATTTGTTACCGCACCAACACCATCCACAGCTCCTTATCTATGAGTCCTTGCAAAGTATGACCATGCAATTTTAATGTTGTAGTCTTTATGGTTGTATGACATTAACAGAAGATTGTACCTGTCTATGGATTGCATTACCAAAGGTTTGATTTGAGCTCTTCAAAAAATTGCCATCGACTCTGCTTCTACAGCTGGAGATGGTGTGGCCCCTTTTGTCGAAAATTTCTTTCTCTCTCTACACTTTCTCTGCCTCACATTCTGGTTTTGCCTCTACATTTTCTTTTCTTTCATGGCCATAGATGTAATTTTTTAAAGTAGTTTCTTTGTAATTTCTATTCTTGCTTTGTTTCTTTCCCTTTCTTTTAGAAAATATTCCGAGTATTTAGCCAAGTTTTCTTTCATCTTTTTACGATGATTTCGGAATCTTTCACTGCTGTTCATTCTTCTACAAAAAAAAAAAAAATGTGTAAAGTGAATAAATATAGCACTACAAGTCCCAAAATATATTGTTGAAATTTTTTTTTTTTTTTTGAAGTTCTTTGAATTTTTTAACCCCAATTGAAGTTAAAAACATTAAGTTTTGATTCATTTAGAACTTGAACTGACAGAATTTTATACAAAGTTTTTTTAAATAAATATTGTAATAAAAGTTTCATTACTATTTTTATTATTTCTTTATATTTATTTTGAATTTGAAGTAAAAAATAATCTGTCCCTAATATTACATTATTTGTTTTAAAAAGTAAAGGGGGAAAAAGTCAAATGCTGAAAGCAAAATTATACATTTTTATACATATTAAAAAAGATAAAATATTGTTTTGGTTTTTTAAAGTTTTATTTTAAAAAAAAACAAATCTTACCTTATTGATTAGTTGCCTTAATTATAAATCAAGAAATACAAAAATGTTTCTTAGGAGAACCAATAATATAGAATACCAAGCTAAATAAATCAACTGCACATGCTCTAAAGATACTAATTTTAAATTAACTGGTGTCTAGACAAATAAGTCAAAGGCCAAAGGTTAGGTCAAAGGTTAAAACATTAGTGCTGTCATCTACATGCATTCCAGAATTACATTTGTGTTTAATTTAAAAAGATGTTGCGGGTGTGACTTTAACTAAATGTCACACCCGCAACAGGAACATGTCACACCCGCAACGCTTAATAACTCCAATTAAAACATTAATTAATTTTTTTGTGTTTGTTATTCAAAGTACTTTAGTAAACTATTTTAGAATACAAAGTTTCAAAACTTTTAGGCAAATAAATTTTTCTGTGGAAATATAAATGCATTTTTTTGTTGCGGGTGTGACACAATAATTAAGAATAATTAAATATGCTTACCTTTTGTAGTGAAAATTAGTAGACATTTCTCTTCAGGAAAAAACTGTTGCTAATGAATGTCAGATTATGTGTGAAACTTCATAGATTTCTATAATTATTTGTTCAGCTGTAATAGACCATGCAACATAAGCAGTTTTGGTGCAGTCTAGTTCGCACTGATATAGTTCCACTTTAGTAATTAAAATAAGAATGTTAATGACATAAATGAAATTTTTTTTCAATAAAATATGAACTAGTATACTTTTAACAGTGTGTATGCAAAATTTCAACCATATTGAAGGAAATTTGAATTTTCATCCTCATGTCCACTTTTTTTTGGATTGGGCGAAATATGGTCAAAAGACCAAAAAAAAAAATAACTATGAACTGAAAGAGAGTGTTTAAACTCCAGCATATGCAATATAGAGTAACATTGGGCAAATGCACCACATGTTAAACTATAAACAATAAACAAGAACTCAGACCTAAAATTAAAAGCTGGAGGTTTCATCTCGACTAATTAGGAAAACAAGTTGGAAATAATTAGCTATCCACGGGACAGTACCTCCCAATAACCAAAATTATCTTATCTTGGGATCCATTTATAATAAAACCAATCTGATGTTCAACTTGACAGAATTCATTCCAGTTATCAACATAAAGTAAAAAATAAGTCCATATTCAAAGAGATTAATCCAAAAACATGCCAGTCGTCCATTTCCAACGTGTAAAATCCTTCCACCCTAGGGATCCAAAAAAATGGTTTGTCACGGTTGTATCATACATACATTTACACAGTTAAACGGCTTCAAAAGAAGCGAAATGTTCATCGAAGGCTATACTTAAGCAAATGTTTTCAACCAGATCTTTAGGGAAGTTATTATTAAAAAGTATATTTTTGAGTACAGATATTTCATGATTAAATGCGGAAATGGTATTGCAAATTCTCTTTATTCTGATAGCTTGCAAAACAGTGATGCCTATAAAAACCTTTTTACTTAAGCAGAAAACTTTCAAGACGTAACAAATTTTCAATACCTACAAACATACTATCTGTACGTTAACTTATGTAACTGTTCTTAAACATATCCAAAAACATTATCTACATAACAGAAGAAATGAAATTGTGTTTTTCATTTCTTGCGCCAGTAATTTTGAGAAAATGAACTCACAAGTAGAACATACTATAGTTCTGGTGGTGACACAGTATGTAGCATACTGAAATGCTTTACTCAAATACAGTACACAAATATAAAGAACTTTGTTAATTTATATAATCACAAAACGGATGTCATTTTGAGAGTCGAATGGCATTTCTATGCAATATCACATGGTAATGGACTATGTAACGGAATCAGAGGAACCGTAAAAGGAATTGATACTAAGACTAGCTTGCAAAGAACTACTAGAAGTCACATTTTAACTCCTACAGAAATGTATAACTTCTGCATTTTTGCTACTAAACATTGCATGTATCCTTGTGAACACTCAGTATATTAAACTAGCTGAAAAAATGCTGCAAGAAAGGTTTGACTCTGCAAATAAAATTCCTAATACAACATCTAATCACTGCTTTACTTGAATGGAATATTTAATTGGCCAAGAGATTTTATTTTTAATTCCATCCCCTTTTGGTTTATAGGGGTCTAAAAATATCATTTTTGTCATTTTTCCTATATTTGAGGAGCTGTAGTCTATAAAGGGTAAATAAACATACAGAAACAATTACATATTCTTATTAGCATTGTTCCAGTGATTAGTTTTAACCATATTTTATTCTGTATTTCTGTCCCCTACGCGAGTTATCCCCCTTTGAAATGATTAAAGTTTTTACTTTGACTTTGAACTTTAGCCTGTTACCATTATTTTAATTATTAAGTTACAGCCACGTGATTCAGCATGTAAGACTATCATCTTATGCACTTTAACCTCAATGTGTAAAATTAACTGCCGTAAATGTAATTCAAATAGATTTTCGCCAAAATGCAAAAGTCTAAAAGTCCCATTTTTGACTATGAAAATCACTTTTGATGACCTCTAAAAAAATCGAAGGTCAGTTTAGAAAAAAAATAAAAGTGGTTTTAAACATCTTTCATATGCAACTTTTAGGGATATGAGTTTCAAAAAAAATTAAAAATAGTCGAGCGCACACATTTGTCGAACCTGCAGCAGTTAAAAATTTTATCTTGATCTGGATACAGCTAGGTGTATCACACCAACAAGGAGGAGTCGAAATACATCTTAAGAAGGTATAGAATAACGCTATAAGAAAAATCAGGGAACATTTTTGTCAGACAGGGAAAAATCGGGGAAAAGTCAGGGAAACTGATTTTGCTCCTACTGTGGCCACCCTGAATCAAAATATACCTAAAATGAATTATTTTCAATTTTTTTGCCATATTTTACTGTTTACACAATGCTAAGTATTAAATAAGACTGATCATTATTGTACAAAATCAAGATTATCTTTCCCTCTACCCTTCTCTCTCTCTCTGTTGTTATCATATTTTTCATCTATACATTTCATAGTTATATGGCAATTATCGCAATATAACTATGGCAATTAGCAGATTTTCGAACATAAATTTTATATGCAGTATGTGTGACAATAATGCTGTTGATTTTTCGAAAACCTTGTTTGTGAAGTAAATTATTTTATATTAAGTTTGCCTTATAACTTCATGCTAGTATATTGTAGATAAAAAATTCAATCATTGTATTCCAGGAAAATTAATAATAATGATTATTTTTAATCTTAATCTTTATTCTAACTTGTATTTGAAATATATTTTTCAGACCTGCCTAGATCTTATGATGTGACTGTTTCATCTGAGAAACATCTGAGAATTTCATGATAAACTAATAGCTGGAGTACAAATGTAAACCCTATAAGATGACTGAATTTCTTACATTTTACGACATTTATTAATCTAATAATATTATAAACCAAGATATTGAATCTAATCATGTGTTTGATTTTTGTGTGTGTGTGTGCTCTGATTTCATTTATGTAAACTTGTCTTTGTGATGCTGACTGTAGTGTCTGTATAGTACCGTGAAATGAGTTTAATGGAATTCTCAATTCAAATGAGTAAAACCTGAAATCAGCACTACAGTTTGCCATTTTCTATATCTAAGACAATGCCAATAAAAACAGTTTAAACCAGAACGTTTTGGAGAATTACTAAACAACTGCATTAAAATTGGAAAACAAGCCTAAGTATATTGGAAAAAGGATTTTTTTTTTCTTTTTACAAATTTTTTACAAATTAAGTTATTTACTTAATAGCGGGTACTATTTCTTAAGTAACATACCACTTGTTTTTATTTAAAGATAAGATCTTATGAAATTAAAAACATTTACAGCATCTGTAGGTTTTCGAACTGCACCTCTTTATTTGTGCAACCTTTCCACCACTTATTTTATCTAATATATGTATACAGTAAACACCTGATTTTCCGTGGAATAGGGTGGCACAGTAACTGTGGACAAGTAAATACTGCATATAAACAACAAAATATGTAAGAAACGATACTAGTGTAGGCACTAAACTCAAAAAGGCAATTACACTCGCATACATTAAAATTATAGCTGAAAAACGATAAAAGTGTGTGTAAAAGTTAAACAAGGATTGCTCATTACTGCAAACAGATTTCACTTATGAGAGAAAATTGTAAAAACAGATTAACTAAAAGATCAAGCTAAGTTACATGAAAAACATAATGGGAGCAGAGTTTTTTCGTAAAAAAAATTATTTGGTCTCTTGTGTATGCATGAAAGTAGTGTAGATCTAAAAATCACTAAATACTGTTGATCAAAAGTAGTAAGTAGTATAGATTTAAAAATCAGAAAGCAATGCAGATCTAAAGTAGTAAGAAGTGTAGACAGAAAAATCTGGTTTCAATTAGACAGTTTTTGATGACCTCAGACGGTTTTATGTTATTCTAAGGGAGGGGAAAAAAATTATTGTCCGAAAATAGAATTTTTCCTTGCTAAGTTAAAATGGTTGTATTTATCTTCATTCAGCTATAACGTTATGTTTTTTTATTTATTTATTTATTTATTTTGAAAATATGAAAGACTGCGGATCAGCTACCAGCAAATAATCGTGAGTTTAATGTATTTATATACACTGAAGAGCCAAAATATTCTGACCAAACTTCACATTTTCACATTTGCACTTACTTTTTTGAGTGATGGAAAAGGCAACCAATCTAAGTGAATTTGATAAAGGGCAGAATCTAATGTTTTAAAGACTCGGAACTAATATTTCGAAAAATGCATGACTGGTAGGTTGTTCATGATTTGTTGTTAGTATTTATAAGTAAGAAAAATATGGTGAAACCTACAGTAGATGCCTAAGTGCAGGACATCCTCTTGTCATGGAAGAAAACAGACGTAGTAGGCTGTCCCACTTCATAATGCAAATTTTACACCAGACAGTTGCACAGTTGATAGCCTAACACAGTGTTGTCTTTGAGACTGAGCAGCAGTTGGTCCAATCATATATCTGTGTTGACCCTGCATCATTGTTAACTATGCCTACGAAAGACCTGGGAACATCAGAACTGAACCATGGATAAGTGAAAAAGACTTGAAGTGAAGAATTTATTGCGATTTTTACTTATCAGTTTGATGGTCGAGTTGGGGTACGCCGTATTCCTTGTGAACAGTTGTTTCTCTCATGTACAGCAGGTTATATGCAGGCCTGTGGTGGTAGTATTATGCACTGTGGATCATTCTCATGTGCAGCTCTTGGACCATTATTTGTAATTCAGCAGGTAATAAAAGCTGCGGACAATGTTAACATAAATGTATAATAGATCAGTTGCATCCTTGCATGGCATGTATCTGCCTAACTCGAAATGAAATCTTCCAACAAGGCAACATCCCATGTCACAAGGCTTAATTGAGTGAAAACTGTTAAAAACATAATGCAAAGCAAAACCAACTTAAAATTAAACTAACTAAAAATAAAAGAGCAAATACTTTGCTGCTTGCCCAGAGATTAGGTTAATGTCCTAATCCCTGTTCTCCTTCTTACTGGTGCCCCTAATTTTTCCAGGGAGGGGCAATTAGCCCCATTGCCCCCCCCCCTGGATCTGTGCATGACTCATATTAACTGTTTTATAATGAATCTGCTGCCTTCCAAGATATTTTTTCTCATATACTAAAGAGGAAGCTGTTTAACATTCCTAAAGCAATGCAAAATATATTTCTTGTTGAAAAGATGACAAATTTAATGTAAATTTTACGTATCAAGTTATCATCTCCAAGACATCTCTTAGTCTATATTTTGTAGTCAATGAATATTTCGTGGCAGATGGAGTGTTGTTGAAACTAACATCTCCATGTATTTTTATTATTTACTGTATATAGTTAATGAGTTTTACAGTTGCAAAAAAAATCTATATTCTTATTTTAATGCAAATCCAATTTTTAGCTGTTAAAAATATAACTTAAAATTTAAATGAAGCATCTCAGATTAAGCAGAACCTCGAACTTTTGCAACTCAAGATTTTCAAGACTACTGCATACTAATCAGCAATCACTTTGACCTCATCTTTATTCCAAAAGTAACAAGACCTTCCCAGCCTGCTCCAAGTTTTGTAATAGCTTGGTCTCTCCTGATATTATTCTTTATTGGTTGAAGCTCTCCTAACATGATCTTTATTTAGGGGACATTGCTTGTTATGGTCTTGGTAAATAATATCATGGCTTTAGTCTAGCTCTGCTTGTATATTAGAGATTTGCAGAATCCATATTCAAATAGAGACTTTTTATTACATTTCCAATCTCACTCTTACCCCTCATTTTAAAAAATCAAACCTGAGATTGAGATGGTTGAATTTTGTTTGTCAATGCTAAATTTCTTTCATGTGTTTAATTGTAGGGGAAGATATGGCGCCTTGGTCCAATTTTCTACTTTTCATTTTTTATCTCATCAGAAAATTTAATGAGCTTGTTGGATTTTCTACAATAAGTTTCACTAAACATTTCTCATCTCAGATTTTTGTTTGAAAATCTTGAATTGGCTAGCTTTTTTAATATCAATTTTTTATGGAATCTTTTATTTGGACCAATGTGCCCCATCCACAGAGTATGTTGGTCTGCTTCGCGGGGCATGTTGGACCGCAGTACACAAACAACTTCTTATTAATTTAGTGACAAATATAATCCAGTACTGTGAATAACTTATTTTCTTTTGTGTGTAGAATTTAAAGAAAATTAATGCAGATTAAAGTTAACAAAAGAAGTGTTAAAGGATATCTGGGAATATAAAAGAGCTACTTCCTCAGCAGACATTAGGTTCTGAAAGAATAAGTTGTATGTAACTTTTATGCACTTGCACAGTTTCATCAATATTTGCTGGGAATTTTTTTCTTCATTGTAACGCACGAAAAAATTCCAAAAAGAAAAGAATCCTCTCACACCAATACCATAAATTTCAAAGAAAAGCACAATAAAAGTGACATATTTAAGTTAGTTTATCTTTGTTCTAAAATTTAAATATAGAAAATGAGCTTAGACAATCTTAATAAAAAGTTTACCTTTTTCTTTTTTCAACCAATTATTTGTTTTACTTTTTATTTTTATTTTACTTCTATGTAGCTAGCTTACTGTTTGACAAAAATGTATGCTAAATATAGGAACTTTATTATTGCTTGTATTACATACTTCCTTCTTTGAATACAATTGTCTGCCAAAATTTAGAAGAATATTTGAAAATATAAATCGTAAAAAGTTTAGATATGAAATAAATCTTTTGGTAAAATTAATGTTGTATAATTTTTGTTGAATAGAGTTAAAATATAGCTTGCTTTCCCCCTAAGTTTTATTATTATTTCCAAACATGTGTAACATAAAATGAATGTATACTATACAAACACTTAAAATATTGTCATATTCAAAAGAAAAAAAAAGTTTTAAAATTACTAGGGGTACGTTGGTCCAGTCCAACATAACCTGCACTGAAGTGGACTGACATACCCCAAGTTCTTAGTCTGGAAAAAACGATGCCATAATTTTTTTCTTTGTGACAAGGAGTTAAAAATTAACACTACTGAAATAAAACTTATTGGAATAAAATGTGCTCATTATAACTACCATGTGATTTCATTATAAGATTTGTAGGACCATAGGTGCTGTTTGTTAGTCACAAATAAAAAATAATTAATTTGTATTAAAATAATGGAGACTGGTTCAATATGCCTTGTGGTCCCCTATCCTTTTATAACTAAAAAGGTGTTTCTTGAACAGAAATCTTTTAATTTTTGCGAATTTAATTGTGGAACTTGTGGTGTCAATGAGCTGTGGTTTATAAATGGATTTAAGGAAAAACAATGTATTGCTTTATTATAAAATTGCAGATTAAAAACTGTAGAATAATTATTGTCTACAGAATGCTTGTTTCCATCATAAATCAATGACAAGTTGTTCATGGACTTCTCACTTTTCAAAAGTAAAAATATAAAATTTTCAGACCAAACTATCATATTAAGGTTTTCAAAAATTAATTTTCTGTAGTTTTTATTGATGTTGCATTCTTAAAAATATGAAATAACTCAGTGTTTTGTTTAAGTAATTGCATTGGGTAGTATTTCTATACAGAAAAAATCTTTTTAAATGATGCTGGAAAATGTTTTCACAAATGTACTAGTCTGTTTATTTATTTCTTAATTCTTTTTAAGGAAATATTTTCATGCACAGTTCATTTTCAGTTATTGATTTTTCACATATAATATAAACTACTCTTTAAAGTGCCATTCCGTTAGTTTATTTTACTGTATTAATTTGAAACTTTTTTTTTCAATTTATTCATTGTATTGAATAATGGAACTAATATATGTTTGATTTTGCCACTTTCGTATGTGATATGAAATAAAAACTCAATTTAAGTATTATTCTCTGAAGGTTTTTTTTTAAAGTCATATTTTAAAAGAAAATTAACATTCAAATAACAAAATAAAGCATTATGTTAATGTCAGAGTATTTATAATGTAGATAAAACACGTAGAATCCTGAGTGGCCGAGAAAGAACCCTGTAATTTGATGATTAAAAAATGAATTATCACCTTAGTATGACTCTAAGGAGTACCAGATACAATTGTCAGCGTGGAGTTGGTTCAGGGGTCCAAGCACCCACTTGATTTCTCAAAGTTACTTCTGTAATTGGATTTTCCTCCACATTTTCAGTTCAGTTATCTTTAACTGTTACTGTGTATAGAAATATTTGAGATTAAAATTGGAAGTATTTCACTACTTCCTATAGCATCAGAGTTCCTTATTATTATTTACTTGGTGATTCCATTTAAGAATCTCTTTTTTTTTTAGTATGATTCCATTATTTACCTCATTTTACACTTGAGTGCTAGTTTTAATAAATTTTGGCGGGGCTACAAAGGAAACTTGCCTCACTAAGCTAGCAAATACAGTTGGCGCTCGATATCACGAGCATCTAATTTAAAAATACTCGTGATTGACCAAACGGTTTACCAGTCCTAACAACCTTTTATTGAAAAAATGAAATCTCGATTTTAGGAAAAAAAATTTGTGGTAACAAACAGTCTGTAGAATTGAGCATCATCTCAATTACTGAACAGCTGGTTGCAGCATCTAAAGGCGGAAGTCATCCTCGTTTTGGCTTATAATTTTGGAGCCATAACGGAGCTGATGGTAAAAAGGCTGAATCTATCTCCATATTGGTAGCTTAAAATAGTTCAGAACACCAGAGAGAGATCTGCAAACATGGTACTCCATCTCAGAAAGTGAAGATAAAAGCTAAGGTGTAATGCTACAAGTCAGCAGAAGTAGGGGAGACTATTGTACCTTGGACCACTTCTAAAACTTTTTGGTTTTCAAAAAAAAAAGAATATGTGATTTTTATGGTTTTTAGTTATTAAAACTTAACTTCAAGACTTTTGGCATAAGTAAAAAAATATTTCAGATTATAAAAAAATAATTTTCTATTTTTGTATATTTTTCACAAATTATATGTAATTTGGTCCATGGTACATGATGCTCGTTTACCTTGAGACAGACCTCTTGTACTTGCTTAACTTATGTTGTATTCAAGTTTATTGGACCCACTTTCATTCAGCTTTCTTAAATGCCTAGTAATGGTTAACCTGCTCACTTTGAATACTTTTTCGGCCTCTCTAAAAGTCTTTTTTTTTTTTTTTTTGTCAGGATCATTACTTCTTACTGCTTCAATAGCATTTTGCAATGCCTCAACATCAACTGGATCCCGCTTGTTTCCAGTTTTACTTCGAGGCATGATGAAATCCTACCTAAAAATAAAAATTAAAAAAAAAGCACTATAATCTATTGTAGGGGAAGCTGCTGTACTCATGGACAAAATTTACTTTTCTATTTTTGCTGGTCTCTGGGAATGGATAATCGATCAGAAAAATTTTCTGACAGCTTATCATCTAATTTGGCAATTTTTGTCAGGTAAGAATCTCAAAGCTTTCAACCTCAAAATTTTTTTCTTAAAAGCCATCTTTTTTGTCAGTGGGTACAACAATCCATTCACCCCGCGGACAGGTGCCTTTGTACCCATGGACCTATAAAAAAATAATATATAACTAGGTCTGAGGGACTCAATTATACTCAATACATTTTCATAAGCCATTTTACGGTGAAATACTTCAAGCATCCATTGAAAATAACCTTAAATAAAATATGCAACCTAAATTCAACTTTAAAAATTAATCGAAGATTTTTTCCCCTTTTTTTTTAAATTTTCCTTAATCATTAACATCAGTGAACTCTTTAAAAAAGTTATTAGTCTTAAGTAGTTAATGATGTTATGAATAATTAGTATGTTTTTAAACAAAAACAAAAAAAAAAACTAGATTCATGATAGTATGTCTCTCTATGTACCTACATAATAACTTCAATTTATATGCAAATTGAAACCTTTAACTAAAAATAACGCATCACAAAAAACTCAGTTTAGATTAAATCAACAAAAATCTGGAAAAGTCGACTTCAAATGAAAACAGGTGGGATTGACGGTCTGAAGATCGGACAGCAGGGAGGGGGGGGGGTTACTTCAATACTATATCTTCAAGCCCTACTTCAAATTCATCATTATTGTTAAAAGCAAATTTTGAACGTTGATGACAAGGCACCATTTTGAGGTACTTTACATCGTAAGAAGACTCAAGTGTGACTCAAGGAGACTAAAAATTGCTGTCCGTGGGTACACATGGTTGTGTGTCCTTGGGTACAAAGGTATGTCATTTTGGTTTTGCAAGGCAATCACATCGACAAGACCACAGTTTTACAACATTAAAAATCAGAAGCAAAACCTTCAAAATATGGGGAATCATGATACCTACAACAAAAATGAATAATACAATACACGACGAACAAAAAAAAAGAAAAAAAATTGCTCATGTTATTTTTTACTTAGATCCTACTAAAACCGAAAAAATGTGATAGAATCTTAAATGTTCGTTTGTTGGGGTTGAAACTTTCTGGGGTATTGGAGAGAGCTGTGACACACACATTGAACCCCAATTAGGATCCCTCGCGACGATACCCGGAATTTTCCGACCACCGTCCGTAGGTACAACCGTTTGTGGGTACAGCAGCTTCTCTTACCTATTGTACCTTGATTCAGTGGTTCAAGGTACAAGATGGAGCTTGGTTTCAAAGTACACGAGGGTGCATCCCTAGTATATAGTATATAGGTATCCGTAGAGTAGCTACCCTAACCTAACAGCTACGTAAAAAGTAAAGAATAAATGTTGAATATACTTACCGAGAGATTAGCAATAGATATAATGGTCAATCAGTTGGGTAACACTAGTCTTTAAAAGTCCAATTTTAATTTTGTAACACTGGAATTATTTACTTTTGTTTGCACAAATCACAAAACAATCACTGTACACATAAAAGCTGGAGTTTCAACCTACAACTCACTCTGGCAGGTGGAGAAACTGTCATGGCTGATATAGTACCGTGATTCCTCACTAGGTAAAGCGCTAGCTGATTAGAGTGCATGGTGCAAGGTACACCATGGTCAAGGTACAACGGTCTCCCCTACTGGTCCTGGGTACCTTGCCGCTCATGTGTAAAACCAGTTTGGTCAATCCTAGCTGCATCCTGTGGAGGTGTGCTTATCCCTCAAAGAAAAAAAAAGAAAAGTATCAGAGTTACTTTCGTCAAAATATGGTTGTATAAGAAAATATAACTATTACAATAGAATTTTACAATACCGTCTCAAATCGATTTTGCCAGCAACACCAAAATTTACAGTGGTGCTATTAGTGCTTACCCAGACAGCCACATATTTCCAAACTACTTCCTATAGATATCTAAGGGATAACAAGCTGGACATTGACCTTATCCAACAGATATCTATAGCATATCCGAATATCCAAGAGAATATCCACCAGAGGTAAAAAGGTTGCAACGTCTGGATTCCAAGCGACGTCGAGATATCTCGATCTCCCTTGGATATGCTGGAGATATGGAAGGGAGGTTTTGGTTAGCTCTTGGATTCTTGGATATGCTATAGATATCTCTTTCATGTTCAAGTGATATTATATCCAGATAGCTCTAGGATATCGTATAGTTATGAAATAGATATGCATTTTAAATCTCTTAGATGTATATGAGATATCAAAAGCGATGTTTTCTGGATTTGATGTAGTTTTAAATATACTTTAAAGCTGTAAGCAAATTTACAGGTCTAAAAATCGCATTTTTTGTATTAAAAAATAAATTATTTATAAATATCTTCATTTTCAAGGCCTAATGCAGTTATAACAGACCATTTACTGATAATATGAGTAAAAGTGTTGATATTTATAACTAACTCATCTGTTAATACAAAAAGTTATGATTTTTAAACCTGTAAATTTTCTTACAGCTTTAAAATATTAAACAAATTAGTAACATGTCTTTCACTGTATAATTCTTACGAAAAGTTTTAATTTCCATAATATTATAAACGATATCTTATTGTTCAAATAGTATGAAGTTGTAAAGATTTAGGGCTTTAGAAATCAAAGTTTTTTTAAACTTATGAATAAGTTATTTATAAATGTATACAATTTTACAGGCTCAATGCAGTCTAACAGCCATGTTACTGATAGTTATTTATAAATAACTTATTTATTAATACAAAAAATTGAGTTTTTATATCCGTCTTACAAACTTTGTAGTAATTACTTACAGATTTCCTTTTTTTTTCTTTCATACAAAGGATGAGTTTTCCCTCATTTCTCCTCCAATAATATAAAGAAAAAGTAATCATAACTGAAATAATAGCATTGTGACTGAATTTAGGTAATGTTTGTTTTATTTTTTTAAAAAAAGGTCTTTTAGCATGAAATTCAAGATTTATGTCGAACAAAGCAATAAACAATGTTTGCTTTTATGCTAGACAGTTAAAAACGTACTAAAGCAAAATTAAAAAAAAAAAAAAAAACTTCAAAGTAAAAATTACCATCTCTTAATTTTATTTTGTTATTGATCTCTCTTTTTTCAATTATTATTTTCTTTTTTGGAAGTTCACATATTTGGGCATTGGTTTTTGCCACTTCAATTAAAAAAAAATTCCCTGCATTTTCCAGAGTTGTAAAAAAAAAATATCAAAATTTCCTGTACTCTCCCTGCTTTTTCAGGTTTTTCTAACCCTGTATAATCAAATTATGTACATTGTGTTTGGAATTGTAATCTTGACTTCATTCCACTTTTTGAGAAGCTGAAAAATTATATCTTATAACAATTATAATATATAAAAATTATATCTTATGACAAATATTTTAATGAAATTAATCTTTTTATTGAAAATTTAGAGAAACCCACAGAAATAGCTCAAAGATCTTTATTTACATACACAAAATCAAGTACTGTACATAAAAAAATTAAATAATAGATTGGGAAGCATGCTAGAAAAAGAATTTCAACTGTTAAACCATTAAGTTAGTTTTGCTAAAAAAGAACATAGTTATGTCAAAAACATACTATAACGATTGAAAAGAAATAATGCTAAATAATTGTTCACCTACAAATTTTATTAATACGAATTATTAAGCAAAACAAAGCATAAAATCACAGCTAAAATTCAAAATAATTAGAATGCAAATTAAACCAACGTATATAAAAAAATATATGCACTATAACATGAAGAAATAAACTAATACAAATTAATACATAATACAAACTCAAAGTATTGAGCTCAGCGACCGCTTGCGTTCAAAACAGAACACAAGAAGCGAGAGAAATGGCGTGGCTGCTCGACTCTTTAACTGATTAACAACGTTTTATAAAATGTGGAGAGCACGAGGCCTCAAGCGTTTAAGTTACAGTTAATTAACACTATGTCACACATTTCAATGCAATAAAAAATATTGTTTTTTAATAAAACATGAAAAATAAAATAATTTCATGCAGATGTCTGAATGTAAATAAATCCAACAATATCTATAAGTCAAATATCTAAGAGATATCTTGAAAAAGATATGTCCTAGACATTTGCTATGTAACATGGAGGTTATCGTATAGTTATCTACAGGATATCCAAATATCTATATCTGAAACATGTAAAAGTCTGGATATCTCACAGATATGAAAAAAATCCAAATCCACGATTTGGATATACCCAGATGTCCAATGGATATCCGAATATCCATATCTAAAACATGTAACAATCCGGATATCTGGTAGATATTAGAAACTCCAAATCCATGACTTGGATATTCCTGGATGTCTGCCAGATAACTAAAATATCCAGCAGATATCTCGATATGTGGTGGATCTTTTTGGATGTCTAACAGATATTTGTGGTTGTCTGGGTAGGGCCTTGATCCCCCCTCTCGGACAAACCTATGTTACTTTTACATAAGGTCGTTGTTGGAGCTAGAGCTTTAGGTGGCGAATTTCCATTTACCAAGAGCACCAATATTAGTTAATTAAGAATCACCAAAAGCACCAGAAAGTTAAGAACTTCAAATTGATCGAGTCAGAGATGTGCCAGCTGTACCAAACTGCGCCAATCGCCGATCCTGCGCCTAATTTCTCCAAAAGACCGCTAAATGGACTTTTCTGCTCCAAAATCGGACAAACTTGTGCCAAAAGTGCAAGTTTGCAGTCAATCCAGTTGCATCCAAGCTGTTTTAAGTGAATGCCATTTGTAAAAATTAATATTGTTGACTGGATTTTAATCTTGGGTTTCTAAAGATTTTTGGACAGAAAGTTGATCGTTAATTGTGGATAGAGACACTTACGATAGCAAAAATCGGGGGATTCTAATGCTCTGGTAATGAATATGCAGACATTTCAAGTTTCTCAGATTCAGGCATTTTTTCCGTATTCTTAGCCTGTCTTTATTTATTTTATTTATTAAAGAATTTTTTTCATTTTTTTTTCCACGCGTGTTGTAAAATTCCTTTTCTTATGATATCATTTCTCAAAATCATTTTTTTAACTTGTAATTTCATTATTAATTTTGTGATTACATATCAAACAGTTAAAAATAAGAGGTTTTAATGTTGCCTTTGCTTGATCAGAATTGTTAATCTAGTAGTTCAGTATATAACATTAATGCCTATTTTTATCACATGTAAGGTCAAATATAAGTAAATAACTTACACATAACAAAAAAGATTAATTAATAGCTCTTTAAAATTCGCTTGTAACTTTTTGGGGTAAAGTTTTTAAATTGAAACATTCTTTTTTTATATATATAGCTTTTGAATATGTTTTTGAGTTTTACATGTATATATGAACTACATACAAGCAAACAAATTTAAAAACAGGTATCAAAGCACTATAACCTAAATGTGCACTAAAGCAGTGATGTATTAAGCAAAGTGAACTAAATTCAAATCAGAAGTGTTAGAAAAAAGTAGAGCAGGACAAGACTTGTCTTTTGTGAAAAATATTAGACAAAAAAAAAATAAATAAATAAATAAATAAATAAAATAATAATAAAAATGTAATTAAGAGAGCTTCAATTAGTAGCTGGAGTTATGGTGTTTTTCATCCTTAATCTCCTTTCTTTATATATATTATTTTGTCATTTCCCTCATGTTTCTGTTTGTGAAATATGCATAGTTGCTCCAAATTGATGCAAAATTTAAAATTTTGTTGCAGTTAGCTGCTTCAAATTTGCAATTTTACTACTCTAGGCTGCTCCAAATTTGCAATTTTACTGCTCCAAATTCATCATTTTCCTGCTCCCAAGATTGCTCCAAACGCGAGTTTTGCTCGGCACATCCCCGTAAGAGTTCACCAGATAGCTTGTTGTATTTTGTTAGTTGCAAAACGCTAGCCCAGTTAATCCCGACTTTCTTAGAATTGAGCATGTGTATGAAATTGTTATAGCTAACCAAGTTGACGAAAAGAAGTTTTTGGAGTTTCAAACCAGATTATTCATTTTGAACTATGCAATCCATTAAAACTTTGAAAAGAAAGCGGGGCAGCATGCGAGCCAAATTGACTGGAATTTAAAAGAAAGAGTACTTTGTGCATTGCTAGATTCGTTAGAAGATAATTAAAAATACATTTGAAAGTACATGAAATACACCGCCAGCTCAGTCATTTCCAGCCGAGGACTGCAGTTTCGTGCTTATTAGCACTCATCAGCCCGGCATAGGAAAGTGACTGAGCTGGAGAAGGAAAACCTCTTAAGGAAGCCAAGCGTGCACAACAAACTGGTAGCTAATATAGAATTAGCGCAGACCAGACGAGTGACCGAGGCAATGGTTCGGTTCAACTCGAGGATTGAAGGCAAAGGCATGGTATACCAGTATATTAGCTACCAGTTTGTTGTACACTCTTGGCTTCCTTAAGAGGTTTTCCTTCTCCAGCTCAGTCACTTTCCTATGCCGGGCTGATGAGTGCTAATAAGCACGAAACTGCAGTCCTCGGCTGGAAATGACTGAGCTGGCGGTGTATTTCATGTAATTCTGCTTTAGCCCTGGCTATTGGGCGGTAATTTACTGAATACATTTGAAAGTGTTTAGCAAGAAAATACTTTGAGTCAAAGAAGTTGAAGAGATATTCTCAGGGTTGCCCAGTGGGGTTGCCAACTGCTCCGAAAAAATAGTAAAACTCCGCAGTTCCTCAAAAAAGTTATTTTGCTCCGCATTTCGCAGTCGATAGTTTTCAAGCCTGACATAGTGCTTAAAGCTGATTTTTATTTTTATGCTAGTGTTTAAAATAATAATCACAGCTCAAAATCAATTTTCGAAAAGTGGTTTTAGTTTTCTTTTTATCGAATTTAATGCAAAATACCGAGTTGCTCCGAAAATTTCAAAATGCTTCTCAAAATCACCACAGATGCTCCTCAGATTGTTTCTATAAGGTTGGCAACCCTGGATTCTAGAATTTCAGATTGGTACGAAGCTTTTTCGATTTCAGCTAAAAAATCTGTTGCAGTGGTTGGAAATGCTGACACATTTTTATGATCTAAAATCACGTAACCTTATTTTCATCTACAATAAAATAACTGGAGCTCGTTTAACAACAATTTTAAAATATAACTTAAAGTGATCCAAGATTTTCGGACATTCAGAAATTTTACTATTTGAATGTTTCATTGAAATGTGCTGTAAAGCAAGTTTCGTTCCCGACTGTTAATTTACAATGTTTGTTCAAAGCTCTGATGCTTCTAATGAAAGCACACATTCACTATATCACCAAAAGTATTGGGACACTTTCAAAAATTCACTTTTACGGATTTCTCGAGAAATAAGAGACCAATTGAACGGGTGGCGAGAAAAACATTGTATGTAGGTTTTCAACAAATGTTTTTATCAGTGGAAAAACGATGAATGTACGCAGGGCTGTGGAGTCGAAGAGTCGGAGTCGGACTGATTTTGAGGTAAAGGAGTCGGAGTTGTTAGAAAACATACCGACTCCGGGCTTCTTCTTTTCTTTCCTTTTCACTGACTCTCCTTGCATTTTTTAAAAACTGACTACCAATCGGTTCGATTACATGCATAAAAAGATACTAATGAGAAAATAACTGCCATTATGGCAATCAGTTAGCTGGAGTGCTTACCGAACTTTCTGTAGCTGTCCCCTAGTTTGCTTGCTTTTTAACTTAACTAATAGCAACTGTCAGCAAACGGTTTGTTGCCTAACATTTTCAAGTAATCACCTTCAAATAAAATAGAAATATAGTGTTTTGTTCGATCTCAGTTATAAAATAGTAAAATAAACGTAACAAATTAGTAAGTCGAGGCCCGTAGCTAAGTTTGAAACGTTTAAAGGTGATCGGTAATTTCAAAAAAGTTCTGGCGCGAAAGCACGAATCCAAACGATCCGATGAAATAATCTGATAATTCTTTCTTTATTGAGACTATTTCTATAAGCTCGGTTCTCACTAAAAAGTATGGAACAAAATAAGTGTAAATCAGGAGTGCCCACAGGGGGGGATTATGGCGCAAGTTGCGCCATCAAAATGTTTGGGGGGGGGATTTTTTTTTTTCCAGAAGGTCTTTTTTTTTTGTTTAGAACATGAAGTTTTTGAATTTCGGAAAGAAAAAATATTTAAACTCATTCAACAAGAAATAGATGCTACTCATCATGTTGAACTATAGTCAAGATTTTCTTCATCTTTTGTTATGACGTTTGTAATTTATGTTTTATAATTTGTAAGTTTTAACTTTACTTTATTTTATTTTGCTTACTCTTATGTATGTGTATTTTGTTAATAAATCTTATCTTATCTTATGCATTAATAATACTTTTTTCATGTACCCCTCAGGGCCGTTGCCGTAGCTCCTCCCCCCCACAAGTTTTTCAGAAGGGGGGCAGTCAATGTCATTTTGGCGATGCAACTAACGAAGAGAAAAGGGAAACTCTCCGTCAGGGCCGCGCCATCCCTATGTGCGAAGTCGTGCAGTGCACGACGGCGCCAGAGTCAAAAAGGCGCCTAGCTCTACCAATAAAAAATGCTCCAAATGGAGAAAATCTCTCCAACCAAAAAAAAAATAAATAAATAAATAAATAAATAATAATAAATAAAAAATAAAATTGATCTTACCATTATATACAGGGATCGATCAAGTCAAAGTGATGCACATGCCCTGGAAAAATTTGGTTCCCCCCTCACATGAAAATCTGCACATTTTTCATGTGGAAATTTTCAAAAATAAAAAGGGAAGAAATAAAGAAATTCACCCCATTTGGGTGACCCTAAAATTGTGGTGTCCAGGTCCATGAATCTGCCAAACCGTGCGCTCATCACGTCCTGATTATATCTAATGGTGGCGGTGAAATTACACTACTTATTGAAAATTTTAATTATTGTTCGTGGTACTGTCTGACCACGGATTGTATAGGAAGACAAACATCCGTTTTACAGCCGGAAATGAACGAATCTATTTTTTTTTTTTTTTTAACCGATGTCAGCTTTTGCAGAAGCAGAGTTTCATTCAAATGAGCGGAATACGCGCATTAAATTTTTACTTCTCCCCCTTATTCACATAGATTCGTCTTATCTGGACGTTTAAAAATTCCATGCAATCCGTGTTTTTTTAGTAATTCACTTATTTCATGATATCATACATAAAAAATAATGTAAGTCCATTTGCATTATTTCATTTGTGCGTAATATTTGGATATTGCAGACAAAAATATGGGTTAACTTTTTAGTTCCGTAAAGTAACGACTTGACCAAAGCACTCGATTCCCCACCCCCACATCCTCCCATTTCTTTAACTACTTGTTTGTCAAAAAAGAGCTTTGGATAATGTATTTGTTTTCGATATCATATTCAATGCCTTCCATATTTTATAATAATTATTGGTTTCACCGAAATCGATTTCAGTTTCAGATTTTAAGGTGGGATATCCTCTATACTTCAATTTATAAATATAATGAGTTCCCTGTTGTCATATTTTAAGAGGCATAAAAGTTTGATTAGTTATTAAATAATTAGAGATTAGATATATATTTAGAGCAGCGTTAACTTTGATATTTAAATATTTTCTTTTTCCAAAACGCATTAGCGTATCAGATGAGCTAGGTAATTCTAAATAACTACGATATATGCAGTAAAAACGTATACACTGTAATCCAAAATAAAAATACACGATTTTACATATTGTTTTGTTTTTAAAATAAATGCCAAACTTATTTTTTTTCTACATCATGTTTTCTACGAAACCTAATTCCAGGTGTTAACCATATTTTCGCCTAACGCAACTGCATAAAAGCGCTTAAAAGAAATTTGCACGAATCGCGGGAAAAAAAGCGCCGGTCGGCACACTACTCTTTCTAGGCACTATAGTTTAATCAAGTGTGTGGTGGCCTCTGCTAGCCATATCACGGAAGGACTACAACTTGTCACGAGCATATCCCACACATGCTCAATCGAGTTAAGATTAGTAGAATAAGCGGGTCACTGCATGCGTTGAATATTTTGACTTTCAAGGAAGTCCTCGACCAGGATCGCACAGTAACAAGGCACATAAATCGCCAAATCTTCGTATGGCACGTGAATCGTATTTACATTGTTTTTGATGGCTCGCATGTTTTGAACTGCGGAAGCCCGTTTGACACTGTTTTACCTTCAAATCATGATTATCTATCAATGATTTTGAACAACAGTTTTACCAATATTTGCTTAAGTTCTTCATTTTACGAACTGTGCTTAAACTTTGGACACCAGTGTATTGATTGCATCTTTCAAAGAACACGAAACTTTCTACCTACACCTACGGAAATCTTATTTTCCACCTTATATTTCTCACGGAATACTCAACGCAAGCTACTGACGAGAAAAAAAAAGGCTCATTTCTACCGACTTTTTCAGTCGAAATTGCATTTCTGATACAAAGTCACTTTTGCATTGGTTTGTAAAAAAAAAAAAAATGTTCCACTCGAGAAAAAAATGGAAATGTTTCATCTTGGAAATCGACTTTTTCACAATACTCACGAAGAGCTGGAAATATACGAATAAGTTTTCATTTTTAACGCTTCTTTGGGAAATAAAATATTAAAACCGCTAAAAGTCGGGATTTTTTTTTTTTGTCAGGAACCTTTTTCCAGCTTTATTGCCGATTCATACTTGCACAACCTTCACGTAGGGATGGAATCCACCTCCGCAAGCACTCGAGACCGTCGGCGAACTTAATGATACAGTCTTAAACTTTTATCGGATACGCGGATAGAGAGAAACTTCTTTTTACGGCGAAAGCGTCAATCAGAAGACCCAAACCGGCTTCAGAAATTTGTTAGAAGAATATCTCCGTTACTGAGAACTACTTTTAACCGCAGTTCTCAAACGAAATATAATGGCAAATTTTATTTGCTGTGTTGTAGCTCAGATTCATCGAGTTTTTCATGTCGAGTTATATATATATATTTTTTAAACCAAGGCTTTATTTCCTTTCACTATTCTTCCCCAAGAAACATTTGTCCGAGAAACAACTCGACTTCATTCATCTTTGAAAAATTCAAACTATTGGTCTTATTGTAAAAGAATAAATAAATAAAAAATGAATATTACTTCTGTATTAAAACTACTTTTATGAATCGAAACGATTCTTAATCATGTTTTTCATATATTTTGCAGTGTCAGTACTTGGTTTAGCTATAAAAAAGATCCTCTCATTTTACATTGAAGCATTGTAGATCCTGAATTGAGTGAAAGAAATTTCTCCAGATACACAGAACAAAATACATCACCGACAAAAACTTCTTCTCGATTCTTAGCTGCCCTACTGTTTTTATTTTTAAAAAGGAAATTTCCTTTTCTCTGATTCCTTTTTTCTGATGAGTTTCTTTATTTCATAAATAAAAAATAATTGCAATGCCTTTTAACTGGCAAAGCCTCTAGTTCTTGACTCAAGCTATACTTTCTGCCGTATTTAACCTATTTCTACTGCCAAAATTCTGCATGACATCGAGCTGATATGTTTCTTCGTGATGATTAGTATTTTAGGGACAAGATACGCTACTTTAAAAAAAACATTAAGTAATATAACGTAAAGTAAGGTTAAAAAAATATTGTTAGCACTGTAAATCGAATAACTTTTTGCTTAGAAAATCTTTAAAATGTGGTTTAAACCATGAAATTAGTTCGACTAGTATTTGTAAAAGCTCTATTAAATTGGGGAAGTTACTTTTTTTTTCTGATAGAACCAATTTCTTGGTGAAACATTGAACGTATTTTAATGGTGTACTCTTTTCAACTCCAAAAAGGAATTCCATTTTCTTCTTCTGATTTTTTTGCTCATAAATTGAAAATGATTACAGTTTCCTCTAACAAGTAAATCCATCAGTTTCTAGTCCTAAGTTGAACCTTATAGACAGTTTTCGACTTTAACTAAGAAAAAAAATGTTAACGAACTTTTGATTAACGAATTGGTAAACAAAAAAGTTATTTAGTTTCATTCGTAAAATAAATAAATAAATAAATAAAATAAATAAATAAATAAAAGTAACTCTAACCCAAATAAATTTAATTAAAATACTGTTAAAACAAGCAAACTTGCCTTTAGTTGAAATGAGTTCAATAGTTTGAAATTCGGAAGGCTCTGTGCATGCTCAGATAAACGAAACGGTTTCAACTGAAAGATGCGTGTTGGTTTAGCTTTGATTGATGACTGCGCGAAAGTTCTGCTTTGTAAAAGCTTCGACTGCCATAATTAATAATAATTAATCAAAAATATACCAATGATTTTGAAAATGGTAAATTGTTCAGAAGGAAGTTTTAATTTCATATTGAATTAATCCCTATCGTTTTAGAGGTATTGATTTCAAACGAAGAAAAATATGGTCTTTATGAACTTAATAAGGGATTCGTGTGAAATGATTTTGCTCTATACAAGTGTAAATAAGTTTTTCGTCGTGAAAGTTTTATCGGAAGGGAGCTCAAAGCATTTTATAAAAGGCTGAATTCATAAAAGCAATGAGCGGCGAAAAGTGCTGAGTGGTCGAAACGAGCAAACCGGATAAACGATTGGTAAGGAGTCAATTCTTGGAGCGAGGAGGATTTCCTCCTCTGCTTTGAATCTCTTCCTCTGGTTCAATGAATCCTCCTGTCCAAGAGCTCGGGGCTACTTCCCTCGAATTTCATTTTGATCCCCAATTGTTTAGAAATGCTTGGCGAGCTTCGGAACTGCCGGAAGGAACGATTAAAGATTTGCCGAGGAAAGAGAATCACTGCATTTAGCTGAGTAACAACTTTGCATTGACACACTTGGCTGCAGAGAACAATTGGACGCCAAGCCCTTCGCAAGTAGTCATTAAGAAATGATACTTTTCGGCTACTACATTATCTTGCTGGAATTTCTTTTTGGTTTCTAGCACTTGAAGTAGCACCAATACATTTGAGGAAATGTACTTCAATGTGGTACATTGAAGTACATTTCCTACAACGTGCACATTAAAAATGCTAAATCTAGACGAAACATGAGAAAAACTTTCAACGAAAGGCGTTCTTTTTAGGTAAAAAGAATTCCAACCTTTGCACACGTTGTTTGAACATTTCTCTTACACATCGAAATTGTGTTACAATGTATATTTATCTTTTTAGCTTGTAGGATTCCAACCGGAAGCAATAAAGCTACCGAATTAATTCCAACTGTATTAGTTCTACAGCGTATATCACGAGAATCTGAAAACCAAGAAAGGGCAATAATAATAATTAAAAAAAAATTAATTTGAATTTTGTCATCTTGAATTCAAATTATGTTTTTCGCAATCACGAGTGTGTGTGTATATGTAAGCGTGTGTGTTTGTGTGTGGAGGGTATGTGTGTGTGCAGGCATGAGTGTGTGGGTAGTTGTGTGTAGGTGTGTGTGGGGGGTATGTGTATATGTGTGTAGGCACATGTGTTTGTGTCTGTGTGTAGGCATGTGTGTTTGTGTCTGTTTGAAGGCATGAGTGTGTGGGTGGTTGTGTGTATGTGAATGTGCAGGTGTGTGTGTGTGTGTTTGTGTGTATGTGTTTGTGAATGTGTGTAGGTGTATGTATGTGTGTGTAGGTGTATATATGTATATGTGTGTAGGTGCGTGTACGCATGCGTGTAAGTGTAGGATATTGACGAAACCTGGAGACGGTTTTCGCTAGAGGTGCAGATCGTGAGGAGCCGGTCGACGGTGATGCTGCGGAAGGTGCCGGTGGAAAAAATCAAAGGAACGTCAAAAACAGTCAAATAAAAGCAATAAGCAATCGTGATTGCTCAAAAAAAAAAAAAAAAAAAAAAAAAAATAGAGATGGTTTTAGATCCAAGCTAGGGCCTCAAGCATTTTGCGATACATTTTGCAGCTTGTTAAGCTTATAATAAATTAGACTTATAATAGTGGCGCCAATCCGTAAATGACTCAATCTGAATTTGTTAAAAATGCATCAACGGGACTTAAATTTTCCGTTTCGCTTTTGCGTTCTTTTGTCTTTGTATTTTTGCAATCAATTTAAGATTTGCAATTTTTTTTTTTCAGTTTTTTTGATATCTACATTCTTAGACACATAGATTAGAGTCAAAATGACACCAATACCCTTCGATATCAAATGTTAAGCATTTTGTTAAATATTTATGAGCTGTTGACCGATGCTGTTTCAACATATCGTCACCTCAGATCAACAGTAAGATATCAAAGTCTCAGAATAACAGTAAGATATCCACTGTTGCTCTGAGACGCCGATATGGTAGTTGGTTGCCAGTAGTTGATAAAATTCTCCAAACTATTAAACACGGTAGAAAATGAGGAACATATTTTGAAAAAAAGTTTATTGTATCGAAAATTCATCCTTTAAAATTTGTCGATCATGTATTAAAAAAATAACGAAAAGCAAAGGAAAATACCTTGTTTCTGAAGTAATAATAATATTACTAATAATAAGGCTGAATGTCCTCTGTCCGGATCTCTGTGACGCGCATAGCGCCTTGACCGTTCGGACGATTTTCATGAAATTTGGCACAAAGTTAGTTTGTAGCATGGGGGTGTACACCTCGAAGCAATTTTTCAAAAATTCGATTTTGTTCTTTTTCTATTTCAATTTTAAGAACATTTTCCGGAGCAAAATTATCATAAGATGGACAAGTAAATTACGAAATTATCATGACGTGGAATGTGAGAGCGAATGAACATAGCCAATTGGCGAGAAATTCGTCATCTATTATTTGTAAATATACAGGCGAACCGAATGACCTTTTAATTTTCAACTACGGGCAAAGCCGTGCGGGTACCACTAGTAAACAAATAAATGCAAGAAACAAAAGAAAGAAATGAGTGGAAAGTTTCTTTAATAATCAGCAAATGCACCCACTTTACCCGATAGAGAAATGAAAAGTTGCATTAAAGATTTTTCTACTAGCAATAGTTTGATTAACAAAATATTTTCGTGAAAAATGGAAAAGGAGAAAAAGGTTCTTTATCTCTTCCTGAAAACGGTACGTACGAAAATGGTACAGGACTAGTAAAAGAAACAAACATTAAAGAGATTATGAAAGTTGAAAAACATATTATATCATTAATTTCTGGAATTCTTGGAAAGAATTGAAAAGCGGAGGAATGGAAATGAGAAAATTACGTCTGAGTGGCAACACATTTTATTGGAAAAAATGCAGCTGAATATTTCGCTTTTATTTTAAAGGCGTCGTGTTATCAAATATTTTTCTTTTCATAATTTCGTTGATAAATTGATGTTAAACAGTGTTCAACACAGTAAACAGTGTGTAATACAGAGTTCAAACTTGTCGGAAGCAGTTAAATGGCTGTAAATTTTAAGTTGATTACTGAACATGTTTTTTTCATATAGGCAATTAGGCATCTTACATTCTCAATGGAGAAGGCAACAACTTAAAATCTATTTGTTTTTAAGAAGCGGCATTGGAAAATTTTATACGTCGTTTTAAAATTTAGTTTTAATTTGGTTTATATTTATTTTCAGCCAAGAGAAACGTTTTGAATTATGCAGTCTTATGGTAGGTATCGTTGTTTTAAATTCATGTACGATTTTGTGCAATTATTGTGGAACATGCTTGAATTTTTGCAATGACTGGAATTAAATTGAATAACTTGAAAGGCTAAGCAAAAATGAAAATATGCCATTAGTAACGATGAAAAACTAATAAAATTTCATTTTTTGAGTGATGGTCTTCTTTAATTAGAGTTGCTACAGGAGGGAAAATAGGGTTTTATTTCGGAAAAGACCCATTTCAAATATTATGAGAACTTTTCAAATTAAGTTTGTAAATATTAAATCTCATTCACAATGAGTGGTTTGAAGCGGTTTTTTTTTTGGAGAGGGGGAGGGAGGAACCAGGCTGCTTCGATGCCCTCCTTAAATACAGTCAACGCTCGATAACTCGAAGACTTATAACTCCAATATTACTGTATCTCAAAGTTTTCATTGGGTCTCTAACTCTGGAGAAGGATGTGGGAACTTCCCATAACTTGAACGTTTTAGCCAGTCCCTTGGGACTTCGAGTTATCTTGAGTTGACTTACGTCCTTGAGGTGCGATATGAGTTTTGTGAATCACAAATAGGGTGACTCACTGTGAAGAAGGTATCGTTTGTTATGTCAAGTGTTTCCAAAATTTCATTAATTTATTCTTTTCCTATTATAGCTGTGGCATTTTTTTCTCTTTTTCGGGAGAATGATTTTTTTTAAACCTTAATTAACCTTAAAAAATGTTGCCAGAAATTAGATGCTGTTAAATAAGTTAATAAAACGCATTTTTTTTTAAAATAACTTTTTCGAAGAGGGGGGGGGATGATGGAAAAAAAAAATGAATGAATAAAAACTTGAATAACTTTCAAAATTGTTGCCATAAATATGGTGTGAATTTAATACGGCTGTTTTTAAAAACGTCATTCAACACAACATTTGTGGCAACACTTTAAATGCATCATTTACCCTTACACATCATCGAAACAAATTAATATACTGGATTATAAGGATCCCTGAAGATTTTGAATGTAAAAGTACTTTTTTCTTATTAAAACTACCTATCGTTTTCTGTATCTATTGGCATCACTTTGCGTAGTTTTAAAAGTATTTAAGTTAAGTTAAGTTAAAAGTTAAAAACTTATATTTTTCTTTTGAAACTGAAAAAAAGTTTTGTTCTTGTGAAGATCAGGGTTTTATGAAAACTGCTGGTGCAAGCATAACAAATAACAAGAACCTCTGAAAAATTAGGGAAATTGAAAATGCTTCGTCACATTCATCACTGCAATATTACTTTTCTTAGTTAATATTAGAAAAAATAACCAGTGTTTTTGACTTGAAAAGGGAAACATTTGTTTTCTATAGTCGTGCCATAAATTCTAGGCTGTAGTAGAAATTGTAATGCACTGTTAAAAAAAAAAAAGGCAGTAATGGGATTGCCGACAGAAGTGAAAATTTAAAATTACGAAATAAATTTGGTGTGTATGTGCGCACGCGCGTGAGTGTATGTGGTTGTGTTTAATTTTCATTAATAATTATTTGTGATTTCAAAACTTAAAATTTTCTAATTTATAAATTCAAAATATCAGCTACATTCTAATTTTTACGTTTATCAGCAATCTGAGCATATATATATTTTGGTATGGTCTATTTCAGTTCGTTTTTAAATTAAATATTGATGAAAATATAGGAAGTATTAGAAAAATGAATTTTTAGTTTGTTTTATTCAGTTTTCCATGCATAAAAATAATCAACAATACACATACTGAACTTTCCACGTAATCAATTTACTGTAATACCCTCCTTTAGCCGACATGCCGTGAGATTGACCTGCATGACGGGAAATTCGAATTTTGAGGCATGCAAGATAATTTGAGGTTCATTTCGAAAAGGGAAAAAAAGTCAGTTTCTGGATGAAAAGACATTTGGCAAATGCCAAATGCCGATTTGTTTGCCCTGTTTTTATGCATTTACATATGTACAACTGTGCAATCTATTTTAAGCTTGTTTTGAATTATTAGCTGCTGTATTAAACTGGTTTTGTATGATGATATGAAAATGTTTTTTTCGCGTTATTTGAAATTTAATTGTTTTTAAAATGTTAAAACAATGATTTTAAGTTTCATTATATTTAAAAGTATAAATTAGAGAATCACGAAATTTTCTAAAGTCTTTTTAAACGAGCTGTAACGGCTGCATCACATGACTTCCTTTTACACCAATTTCATGTTATTTCCCTATTATTGCAATTTTAATGTGATTCTCTCTCTAACTCTCTGAATATCACCAACAATGGCCACTTTAAAACCAGATTTAAAAAAAAAAAATTAAAAAAATCGCCAAGTTTGGCACCAAGTTGGCGACAAAACTTGGTGATCAAAAGACTGGCGATATATCACCAAGTGTCCGCCAAATTATAACACCACTTGAGTTTGCATCGAAATTAACAATGAATTCCTCCCAAAAAGGTGCAAAAGACCCCTTTAGAAACACCCGAATGCAACCAAAAAAGGAGGTGCACAACTAGACCCCATTAGGAGTCTAAGTACCAAATTTCAACTTTCTAGGACTTCCGTTCTTGAGTTACGCGACATACATACACACATACGCACATACATAGGTACATACAGACGTCACGAGAAAACTCGTTGTAATTAACTCAGGGATCGTCAAAATGGATATTTCGGATGTCTGTACGTTCCTAGGCATGTATCCACGTGTCTTCGGGTTGAAAAATAAACTCAACATTCATTTGGGGGTGAGCAAAAGGGAAATTGAGACCGATTTTTGAGTGAAAATTTTTTCGCGAATACAATACTTCCTTTTTCGAAAGGGAAGTAAAAATCAAAAAAGTTCGATTTGAATTTCAAAAAAAACTGATTTATATTAAAAAATTCCAACTTTTTTTATTAAAAAAAAAAAAAATCATGATTTTTTTAACACACACACACATATTCCAAAATTCCATTTATATTCCAAAACTGATACTGTAGGTTTATGGTAACTAAAATAGGAAATAAAAAATTTTGATTCGAATCTACTCAAACTTCTTATAAAGATTGTATCATTTGTACACTCCTGTTTGTGAAAATTGCAACACCACGAAGGACTTACGCGAGTGAGCTGGAAATTGCAGGAAATGTAAAGTAGGGCATGATATGAAAATGATTAGAATTGCAGACCGGTAGCGCAGGCGTATGCTGAGCAGCGCCCTCTGAACGGCGGATCGAACCGAATATAAATAGACGGCTATAGCGAGGCGTGTATGATTATCGGTGGTTATATGCTGGAGTAAACCTGAATCTTTACTATGCCTCTTCGACGAAAGAAAGCGAAATTTGAGCAAATTTCAGAGTTTGAACGGGGCAGAATCATCGGCCTTCGTGAAGCTGGATATTCTTATCGTGCAGTAGCCGCTCGTGTGCAGCGTAACAGCAGCACAATCATGCGTGTTTGGAAGCAGTGGACGGACGAGGGTCGGACAGCTTGAAAATCCGGGAGTGGACCCCGAAATCTGACGTCAGCTCGCGATGACAGACACCTGGTGCGTATGACGCTGACGAACAGCACAGCTTCTTCTAGACAATTGGCAGCACAGTAGTCAACAGCTACAGGTGTTTCATTGTGTGCTTCATCAATTTGGAGACGTCTGCTGCAGCGAAGGCTGCTCGCAAGGATTCCTTTAAACAGGATTCCTCTCACGCAAAACCATCGCCACCTGCGGCTACAATGGGCCAATGTGCATAGGAGCTGGCGTGCTGATTGGCAGCAGGTCGTCTTTTCTGACGAATCCCGCTTCAATTTGTGGCACCATGATGGCCGAATTCGTGTCAGACGCTATGCCGGTGAACGGCACATTCTGGAGTGCATTATCGAACGCCACAGTGGACGAAACCCGGAGTTATGGTCTGGGGTGCCATAGCATATCATGGACGATCACAACTGCTACGAATTTTGGGCAATTTGAATAGTACCCGATACATAAACGAAGTTTTACAATCACAAGCTATTCTTTTCCTGCAAAGATTGCCAGGGGCTGTATTCCAGCAGGATAATGGCCGTCCACATGTCGCCAGGACTGTCAAATCCTACCTTAATTGGCAGCAGGTACAGCTTCTTCCTTGGACTGCATATTCCCTGGATATGTCACCGATTGAACATGTGTGGGATTTCGTTGGGCGGCGTCTCGCTCGTGATCCTCGTCCTGTTGCTTCGACAGACGAACTTTGGTTGCACATTCAAACAATATGGAATACTCTTTCGCAGGCAGATAATCAAACCATGTTTCACTCCATGCCGAGTCGTGTAGCAGCTCTTATTGCGGCGCGTGGTGGTCACACAAAATACTTATTTCTATCTCTTTTTATTGTTTGTTTGGTTTGAAAATGTAATCATTTATTTCTACTATTACCACTCAACTGTATTAAACTTACTTCAACTATGATGCGTCTTTCATGGTGTTGCAATTTTCACAAACAGGAGTTTTTGTATCTCGTTGTGCTAAGAATGGACATCGTTAAATTAAATTCTCAATTTAAAAAATCAATTATTGGTAGATTTTTGTCATCTGCAAAGTTGATGCTAAAATCTCCATTCAAAATCATTGGCAAATCATCAAAGCTCTTCCCAATGTTATCTTGAAGTAATGCAGAAGCATCTTTAGAATAAATAAATAAATTTTCATGTAAAAAAAAACTTATATTGCGCTTATAGACTTGGCCGGTGAAATATAAACAACAACCATTACAATTAGCTATCCATTTGCAGAGTAGCAATGACAAACACATGTACCACCGACATCAGAAACATTATTGTTTTTCCCATCTCAAAATGTACCCAAAGCGTCTAAAGAATTTTTCACTTCAAAAATATTATATAAGCTTAAAAATGTTTTCTTCTGGAGAAGAAATGCTTTGACCGGATGTGAATCGAACTGACTCTCACTCAGGAATCGGATTATGAGACTCATGCGATGTATTCCAAATGTCGGTGGGATGAGTTGATGGTGTTGTGAAATGAATGGTTTTTCCCCACCGCAATGCGTCTAAGGAAATTTTCACTTCAAAAAAAAAAAAAAAACCATAAATAAATATATAATCATGAACGCTCCTGGAAAATAATAGGAAACTAATCCTATTCCTATTCAGAGTCACAACTGACTACAACTGTATTTATGTCGAGGACTGCATACTAAGTGCCTTGCCTCCATTATTTTATATACCGATAGATGGCAACACCATCACCGGATCGAACAGTTAATGTGAATTTAGAAATAGTTCAGGAGCTAATAGCTACCTGGTGCTATCACCCACAGAGGTATCGTTTCACTTGGAGGACATTGAGACCACGAGCATATTTAACGTCGCCCAGTCCCCTTTAATGACGACGGTGGGTCTTCGACCATCGAGTTTCGAACTCAGGACCCTCCCGCCCCGAATCCGACACTCTACCGATCGGACTACCACGGCCCAGGAAACTAATGTGCATAATTTCTACCCTAAGAAAAACTGGAAAGTTTCCCGCTAAAGTCAGTTACCTTCCTGAAATTAACCTGGAATTTTTCGGTAGAATTTAGAAGCTTGTCGAATAAAAACCAGTCAAGTTTCTAGAATAAACGAGCTGATGTATGCATCACCTGACTTCCTTTTTACACCAATTTAATGTTATTTCCCCATTACTGCAATTTTAATGTGATTCAATAGTTAACTTTCTAAATATTACCAACAGTGGCCAAATTGAAACCAGATTAAAAAAAATAAAAACAAATCGCCAAGTTTGTCACCAAGTTGGCGACCAAAAGACTGGCGATATATCGTCAAGTGTCTGCCAAAATATAACATAACTTGTGTTTGCATCGAAATTAACAATGATTTCCCCCCCTCAAAAAGGTGCAAAACCCCCTTTAGAAACACCCGAATGCAACCAAAAGGGAAGGTGCACAACTAGACCCCACTAGGAGTCTACGTACCAAATTTCAATTTTCTAGGACATACCGTTCTTGAGTTATGCGACATGCATACGCACATACGCACATACATACGTACATACAGACGTTACAAGAAAACTCGTTGTAATTAACTCGGGAAACGTCAAAATGGATATTTCGGGCATCTATACGTTCTTAGGTATATATGCATCTGTGGTCGGGTCGAAAAAAAGACTCAACATTCATTCGGGGATGAGCAAAATGGAAATTAAGGTCGATTTTTGAGTGAAAATATTTTCGCGAATACAATACTTCTTTTTTTTTGTAAAAGGAAGTAAAAATCAGGAACCTTTCCAAGAAATCTTAGATATCTTTATAATAATTTGTTTTCACCGTCATAATCCCCCTTCCCCTCCAGTAAAGCTCCTAAAGCAAATACGAGCAAAAGCAGAATTAATAGCAAATAAGAAATAACTTATCTGCTTGAAATTTTTGTAAACTGCAATGTATCCAGATACTGTCTATTGCCCTCGTTTGGGCTCAGTTAATCTGGAAGACCGTAAGCTGAAGGTGAAATACCTAACAAAAAAGCTGAGTATATCTTTGTACTGGTAGATAAAACTTTTTTTCACAAATGTGTGAAGTCTGCATTCATGAAATTAGTAACGATTCAGGAAAAGTTTCGCAAATATGCTCGTTTTTCACATGAAGCTGGTGGGAACCCGTGAAATCCCGGAATGTTGCTCAAAAATACTGTGTGACGCTTCGAATTTTCTTGCAGTGTAGTCTGTATTGGCCCTGATATTTGCATAGTAGGGGAATGTAGGGCAAAGCGAAATAGTAACGGCGACTGAACATTTTCAAAATGAACAAGTTGGAAATTTATTTTGACAATTGCAGTACATAAAGAAAAAACATTGTATTTTACAATCAAATTTGCACTGACCATTATTTTTTAATTTCGAAAGGTAAAAATGTTTCTTCAAAAAAAAAGAAAAAAAATAGAAATTTTTCATTTTTTTTAATGGGAAAAAGTGAAAAATGAAATATTTTTCGAATGGAATATTTTCTATTCGATTGTGAAAAATATTTTTGAACAATGAACAAAACAAATGATAGTTGAATAAATGAAAAGATAACGAAACAATAAACTAATAAATAAATAAATAAATTAATTAATACATGAAGGAAACTAAATGAGTCATTAAAATAGTAAATGAATGAAAAAATGTGTGAATCAATGAATTAATAAGAGAATTATTAAATGTAGGAATGAAAAGAAATTAGTTAATAAATGAATAAGTGTAAGTGATTTAGTAAATGATTAAATGCGTAAACGAAATGAACTAATTTCACTTTGCCGCATCCACTTTGTCCCGCATGCACTTGACTCATTGTGAACTATTTTAAAAATACAAATAAGCTAAATATTAACTATATAATTACTGCACCGAATATTAGAAGGTCTTAATTAATATTTAAAATGTTAGTAAGAATAGAGCTTTACCATTCGATAATATCAAAATAATTTTTGACTTACAACAAAATATTACAATTTCAGTATCAATTCTTGAAAATAGCTTGTACTATCATATTCTTTGATTTTCATATATATATATATATATATATATATATATATATATATATATATATATATATATATATATATATATATATATATACTGGAATAAACTACATATGTTACTACATAGTTAAAATATTACTAGGTAACATGGCGTTATAAGCAGAGTAAATATTTCCCCATTTCATTTTGCCAAATTATTTCACTTTGCCCCACATTCCCCTACTTTTTAAGTTTAATTTTGAGATACTTTTATTTTTTGTGACTATCTGACTGATGTATAGGAGACTGCGAAGAATTGTTTGCTCCTGGGCCCATGCTGTCATATACACACCCTGGTGAAACGTCTTTATCATATTGCAATAAAATCGACGTTCATTACTAAGACCGCCAAGGTTGGAGTCAAAGGGTCAAATGAATTTTAAAATTTCTTTTCTTCACTCATTATTATTATTGATTCTCAGAGAACCGGAGTATTCTTCCACCTCTATAACCATGAGCTATTTTGTAATACTTTCATTTTTTGTGACTGTCTAACTGATGTATAGGAGACCGCGAAGAATTGTTTGCCCCTGGGTCCATGCTGTCATGTACACACCCTGGTGAAACGTCTTTATCATATTGCAATAAAATCGACGTTCATTACTAAGACCGCCAAGGTTGGATTTAAGGGCCAAGGTTGGAGTCAAAGGGTCAAACAATTTAAAACATTTTTTTTCTTCACTCATTATTATTATTGATTCTCAGAAAACCGGAGTATTCTTTCACCTCTATAACCATGAGCTATTTTGTGATACTTTCATTTTTTGTGACTGTCTAACTGATGTATAGGAGACCGCGAAGAATTGTTTGCCCCTGGGCCCACGCTGTCATAATACACACCCTGGTGAAACGTCTTTATCATATTGCAATAAAATCGACGTTCATTACTAAGACCGCTAAGGTTGGATTCAAGGGGCCAAGGTTGGAGTCGAAGGGTCAAATGAATTTAAAACATTTTTTCTTCACTCATTATTATTATTGATTCTCAGAAAACCAGAGTATTCTTCTACCTCTATATTCATGTGCTATTTTATTCGAATTATTTTACAGTTACAATTTCATATTACTCCGAGCTTATAGTAACGTGACCAGCCTCTCAGCATGAAGAAATATGAAAACTTTCGCTATTTAATGAAGTTTTGCTTTGACGCAGTGAAAGTCAACTTTTATTGTCTTAGCTCATGAAGCCACCGATGCTCAGGCCCGGATCTGCGTACCTGCAGACCCCGCAGTGCGGGGGGGGGGGAACCCACGTGTTTAAATGGCTAAGAAGAAAAAGAAAAAAAACTAGCACTAAGACTTATTAGCGTTGCAAACATATAATGTTGGCCTTTGGGGAAGAGCCCTAAGATTTTGTTGAAGAGGGCACACAATTTGAAATTTATAGATCCTGGCCTGCCGATGCTGGTGGCACTATCGAGAAGATCAGTCTTTCAGTTTGATGCTAGGATATGAGTTTGAACAAAACCAAGGGATAGTTTGTAGGGGTTGTAGAAACTAGAAACTTAAGGGGAGATTGACCTTCTAGACCAAATTGAAGAAATAATAAAGAATTTCGACTTGAAAATTGAAATAATGTCAGAAAAAGGGTTATGCCTAAATTAGGCTAAAAAACTTTAAGGGGTACTAACAAGCATAAAAAAGGCAAAACTTGGTATTTAAGTGCATATTCTCCATAACTTCACATCTTTTTGCGTCATACAATGGCTCCTTTTACAATGTAAACATGTAAACTCTGAAACACGTGTCTGCAATGTTTTGAACATATGTACTTTTTATCTCTGTTATATAAAATTTTAATGCAACAATGTTGGATCTTTGATCTTTTCATTGAAACGAAAATTTTCTCTACACATTAAATATAAAAAATGAGTACTTTCATTTATTTGAAATACTTTATAATTTAAATATAAACAGCATACTATACAATTAATAAATTTTTATTTTTCACAATAATATATATATATATATATATATATATATATATATATATATATATATATGCCATAAAAAATGCCATAAAAATTATTAATTGCTTTGCGATATGTCTTATATTCTGAGGAAGGTTCAAATTATAATTTTTTCCCTTCCACTTTACTGGCCAATGAAACCCAGCCCCCTTTAACAAAAATTCCGTATCCGCCCCTGAGGACCACTGTTGTTCAAATAAAAACGGGTCGTTTTTAGGAGCACTGTTACGCACAAGATATTGCATGATTTTTAACAAGAGTTAAAAGTAAATTTTACATGTCACGCATCCTTTTGAAAGAGAATAAACTAAACAAAATAACAAATACTAGATATTAAGTAAACATCACTTTAAAAATAATACAATAAACGGCAAAATACACTGAACATTGCTGACATTAATCACATGATCTGTAAATTATTTTAAATTTACAGATCATGGATTTGCTTCTACATTGTATGAAATCCCCGCCCCGTTTTAGTTTTTTCTCTTCCACTTTAACGAATATTTCCAAAGAAAAAAAAAACATTTTGTCCGTTGTTTGTGTACCGTTCTCCTCATTTCTCTGACCGTTTCATCATGAAACAACTAATTTCAGTGGAAATATTTTTCCTTAGAAGCATAATTAATATACGTAATTCTGGACGGTAAATTGGAATGAGCGAGTTAGTTTGGACATTTTAACGAACGTTAAAATAATATTGCATCTATGAAATAGTAAACAGGATTTCATGCATCGGTCGCTATAACGGAAGGGTTGCTTGTAAAGGGAGGACTTACTAAAGAGCGTTGACTCTATCTTGATTTTGTTTCTGCGATTTGCCACAGAAACACAAATTGGAGAAAAATAAGTGCAATAAATTTTCAGGGCAGAAAATTAGATGATAATTACTTTCAAGAAAATTATTACCCTACTACGAATACAAAATCTTAAAAAAAAATTTTTTAAGTCTCTTTTAACGATGTTTGAATACAGATAATGACTAACGCTCTTTTGTTTTCCTTCAGCGAAAACAAAATGGGGAAAAAATCACCCAGTTGTGGGCCTTAAAACGGCGCTTTGTTTTAAGCTCCTATGTCTTGATAAATACTGATGCTAATCAGTAAATCTGTATTCAGAGTGAAAGGGAGAAGAAAAGAGAAGAAAATGTTAACCACTCGACTTTTGACATGTGTTACAATAGCTCGGAGTCAGTGTCGAAGATTTATACAATACATCGATAAAGTCAGATAACGGGCAGGTCCATTTTAGTTCCTTTTTTTCTCCAATCATCTGGGAAGGGGCGTCTCTGGGGGTGCTCCGGTGCTTTGGAATGCACTTGTAAAGGAACGTTTTGGATACTCACCGAATCAACATGTGGTATTTGCATACATCAAGTAAGAGTTTCATTGAGAATCTTTAATACATCATAAACCGTTTTTGGTTTGAGAATTTTAAATTGCGACCCTGAACGTTTTTTTTAAATTTTTTTTTGTAATTGTTTTAGTGATTGAATAAAGTAGTTCAAGACCCTAAAAGCGTTTTTTCTACCTTGTGGATATTTGCAGCATTTAAATGCATTTTATATAAAATTATAAAATTGGTATGAGATATACCGAGTGATTTAAATAATTATGTAACTCATTAATCTGAATGCGTGTTTTTTTTTAAATAAATGTGCAAGAGCGCTATAAGTATTACTGGGCCGTCCGAAGAGGGGGGCAAGTGGGCCCCTGGCACTAAGACGTGAGAGGGTGCCATAAATTAAGCTTTTTCTGCATTACAATTTAGTTATTTTTCAATTTCCATTCAGTATTTTTCCTGAATAGTTTTTAAAATGCTAACACATTAGACACATTATATTTAATTCCTGTTTTTTTTTTTTAACCCACAAAGATAACATGTTCTACAATTTGATAATTAAAATCTGTTATTAGCAATTAAGATATGAAAGTAATTAATACTTTTCCATTATACGCCCACTGTACTTGTGAAGGCTTTTAAAAGGTGGCAATATTCATTTTACTCTGTATGATGAACGTTGTATACTGAAGTATTGTATAACCAGTTTCATTTTTGTGTTTGTGGAGGGGGGAGGGCACCTAAAAATATTCACCCCGGGCGCCCTCGTTTCTTTAGACGGCCTGAGTATTTACTTCTGCTTTTGGATGTCTGTTGCATTTGAAAATCTTTTATTAACTGGAGATACGATTAACTATGCTAATAGGTATATCTCAATGTTTTTTTTTCTTTTTGTCAAGTGTGTATGTGCACTATAAATAATTATTTATGCTTTACGGATATCAATTGCATTTAAATAAATTTTACTAATTGGAGATACGAATAACTATGTTAATCAAATTGTTTCTTGGCTTTTAAATTTTGTTCTTTATTTTGGTGCTATATGTGTAAATATTTGTCTTGTGCTGTGCGGATGTCTATTGTATTTGAATAAATTTTATCAGCTAGAAATACGATTAACTATGCCATTTGGTTTGTCTCAATGTTTGTTGTTTCTTTTTTGCTAAATGTTTTGAGCACTATACATATTTATTTATGCTTTACGGATATCATTTGCATTTAAATTATTCTTAGTAATTAGAGATGCAAATTATTATGTCACTCAGATTATCGCTAAGGTGTTTTTTTTTTTGGTGTTACTATATGTGTATGAACGCTATAAATATTGATTGTTCTTTGCGGATTAAAATTGCAAAATTATCAATTGCATTTGAATCAATTTTACTAACTAAATGTACGAATACTTATGTCATCAGATTTATCTTTTTTTTTGCACTAAATATGTATGAACACTGTAAATATTTGCTTATTTGAATCATCTCTTCTGAAAGAAATTTCTTGAGCATTTTCTATAGATTTTATGCTCCACGACTATGTACAACTGAAGTGCTTAGGAAAAAAAAACAATTTTTCCCTTTCCATATGAAGGGAAGGAAAAATCTTTGAATTATCCAATTGTGGGGCATGAGAGGATTACGATGTAAATCAGATCCCAAATAATTTTTCTTATGCTTTTATTTATTGTATCCACACATCTTTATAAATTGCGATTTTGTCAAAATATCAATTTTTAAGTTTTACTCTAATATTGAACCTCAATCTTTCAGTTTCTCTAAAATGCTTTGTGTTTCCTTTTTACTTCACTCAAAAATTAACAAGGTTGGCAAAAACCAGAGTTTTTTCAAAAAAGCCCATGGACCCAGGGTTTTTTGGGTTTTTTAAAATAAAAACCAAAAAACTCAACTGAAGCTGGTTTTCTTAAAAAAAGAAATATGGGTTTTTTTTGCCTTTTTTAGGGAAAATGTAGGGTACTTGTAGCATATTGTAGCTAAGTATGTGGACAAAGCGCAAAAATTGTCTTGGGGTAAAAAAAGAAAACTGGTTAAAATTAAGCGTTTTCTGAAGAAAAGTATAAAAGACGACAAAACCCAAGAATGGTGAAGTTTCAGATTTTTTAGTTTTCATGATTACCAACAGTTAAGCCAAAGTAACTTCTCGAGTGATAAAATCTATTGTTCGTTTTTAATTACTACTACATTTTTTTTTTGCATTTTACTTTACTGTATTTCATTTTGTTATGCAAAACTACAGTAAAACCTTAAGTAGTTTTTACTACCTTTTTACTGAATTCCAACCTAATCAAGACATTTCTTTGAATTTTATGTTGCCAGTTTTTCTATTTCTGTATACAGAGTAAGAAATATTAAACTTTTTCGTAAGATAATGAAAATACTGTACATTCTGTTCTGTTTTCTGCCCGACGATTTGAAAAACCTGTTAATTTCTAAAAAATATACCTCATGTTTATTCGAGATTTGTAACGTGCTGGTTTGCAGAAAATAATTCACATGAAAGCCTTTTAGCTAGAGTAGTTTCCTCTGTACAATCTACAAATATTGAGAAAATCAGGCGTGACAGGACTTAGTCAAAATAATTTGAGTCATTTATTGACCAGTTAAAGAAAAAAGTTAAATATATTTATTTAAAATCTTTGAAGTATTTTTTAATGCTGTTAAGAGTTAAGAAATACTATTAAAGTTCAAAATTCATTTTTTATGGCCATTGTCTGTGGTGAAGAACAAATGAAAAAGAAGTTTAAATTGTGAAAGTATTGAATTATTTTTTTTAAAAACTTCTTACAAAATTAAAAAAAACCCAAAAGTAGGCTAAATAATGGGTTTTTTAAAATTCAAAAAAACCCATTGGGTCCAACACAATTGCGTCCAATCTGGCCAACCCTGAAAATTAAGTATTTCAGTGCAAACTGACATCAACTTCAGATTACTGGTAGTACATTTTTAAATTCCTTTTTACGCAATTGTTCTCATTATCGTCTTTTGAAATGATGCTATTTAATTTACTTTTATGCTTCAACAAATAATTGAAACTAATAGTTCATTCTGTTGCCTTTCTTTTAAATAAAAAAAACTCTTTGCGTTACTAGTTGCGTGTTCTCAAAACTGATTTTTCCATACAAGTTTAGCTGTCGCAATACATAATATCTCTAAAAATTGCTTTTAAATGCATTGAAAATTTACAGGCTTGTTCTAGACGTTTTACTGAGTCCTACCTACCCATTCAGAAATTTTTAAGTTGTGACAGCTTTTATCGCAAGCCGATAGCATTTTTTAAAAATTATTTATTCGTAGGATAATATGGGGTAAAGTGAAATAGTGGGGAAAGGAGAGGGGGGGGGGGGGGAGGAATTTTCAGTTTTCAGCGCCCACTATCTGCAGTATTTCAACTGTGTCCACAGTTGATTTCAGTCAAACAATAAATTGTTCTAAAGATTAAGTTATATAATTTTACAAGACATTTTCAAAATTTACTACCCATATTGTGATATTTTGTGATTTATCAAACATATTTTTACTATAAAAAGTTTTTGTTATTATTGTTTTAAATATTAGTTGGAATGTACTGATGTCCATTTCAGTGCTAATTTAGTTAATATTAGGCTAGCTTTGATTTTAGAAAATTAATACAATTTGTTAAGTATAAAATATTTTTAAATCATTATTCCTTTTTGTTCGCATGAAATTCGCGAAACTTTCAGCTGACGAAATCGCCGATATCTTCATTTTCGCGAAAGTTACGGTTTGCGAAAATAATTGCCTTTGCAGTACATATACATTTATTTGACGAAAAACATTTTAAGCAATGAAATCAAACATATTTCAACAGAAAAATATTTTATTTTTCACTTTGATTTTTAAAACAAAAATTGTCTACTTTTTTTCGAAGGTACAAATTTACTGCCAAAAATGAAAAATAATATTTCAATGCAAGTTGTACATTTAATACAAAATACACTGTTTCTTCATGTACTTCCTTTCAGAACGAATTTTAAATTTGTTCATTTTGGAAAAGGTAAGTTACCTAAATTATTTCACTTTGCCCCACATTCCCCTACTATAACTGCTATAACATCGCGAATATTAGGGTTATTAAAAGATAAGTATTATCTGTTCCTGAAAAAAAGACGACAATTATTGACATCAAATCCTTTCAGAATTTTAACATACAGGAAGTCAATATAAAGGTGGACACAATTTCAAATTACAGTAAGCGCCGCTTAATGTGATCACTTTGGGACAAATACAATTTGATAACAATAACCGAAAAGAATCCAGGTGACACAAAATAATGTTTTTTTTTTTTTAAAATTAAGGTGCATTTATTTTGGCCACCTCAAGTTAAAATCACAATGACTCAACTGAGCACAGTTTTAAATTATTAAATTAACAGAATGGAAAATCTGAATTATAAAAAGTTAAAGCTAAATTATGCAATTTTTAATCACACAGTAATAGGTGAAGTAAAATATGACCGATTTCCCTGACATTCGTAAACCAGTTTCAAAGCACATTCAACTTTTTTATCTTTTCCCGCATAGTTTTGCTTGTTGTTTAAATTTTAACTTAACTTCGCTTTGCTTTCAATTTCGAAGCAATTCTTTAATAGTTTACAAAGTTATTGCAACAATGGAGGTCCAAAATCAATGCCTGCAACATGTCCAGCGACTGAATTTTTTTAGGTGCAAAAGAAAGTTTGCTTAGGGGGTGTCTGAGGTCACTGGGGGCGAACTTTCTATAGCTTCATTCCTAGAAAAATTTTGAACTGCCTTTGAAAACCACAAAATGCTACGCAGAAAGTTCGTCAGGGTTTGCCTATGTATTTCTGTTAATTAAGGAACAAAAACGGGGAAAAAAATTGAAAGTTTATGAAAAAGTGAAAACAATAAACGAAGACGCTGATTACAATATCCGACTTTTTTAACATGTGTTAACATACAAGTGTTTCGGGACTTCGTGATTCTGATAACATTAAGCGAATGATAACATTAACCGTGATCTCATTAAGCGACGCCTACTGTACTTTATTTTCTACATCACAGGTTCCCAAACTTCAGACCTTCGCGGAACCCCACCGGAAAAATTACGAACTTCGCGTTTGCCTCAATTGTAGGGAGTCCTCGCCCTCTGCTCGTTATCCGTTACCCGTCCCCAGAAACTGCAAGCACTTTCATTCATCGCAACCAATGCATTATTAATGCTTTTAATGTAATTATAATACTCAAAAAATATGCTTACCGTTAATACAGAAAACAACATCAACTAATTCCACTTGCACCGGTGTTACTACCTTGCTCATCGCTCTTGTTCATCAGTTCACCACTTATCAAGAGTCCAGCAGTTGCGGGTTCAGTATAGAATGCTAATAATTGCAATATGTTCTGAGCACTAAATATTTTAGCCCTTGACGATTTGACCAGAAAAGATGATTACCCAAAGTTTGATGACTGTGTGAAAATTTCAAGCGTCAAACGTTTACTTTCACTTCATATGATTTTGCTGAATAAACGAATGCATATTATGCGACAGATTTATAAAACAGTAGTACTCCATAATTATTAAAATCAACTGCAAACTATAGCATTTGATTTATTTCATACTTTGCTTGAAATTTTGAATGTTAACTATTAAATTTAGTCTTGAAAGTTTCGGAACAAGCGTTTTATTTGAAATATAATATCCCAGCTGTAAAAATGTGCCTCAATGTTTGCATTTTACTTAATATAGTTTCGTAACAATATGAACTTCGTCATGAACACAGAATTAAATAATGTGTAGTGTGTTTACTTCTGAGAGTTCTGAGGGGGGGGGGGGGGCTGCTGCGCTTTGCAAGTAGTTAAGAAAGAACTTTTTTTATTCCTCATAAATGTGCTTGCTTTTGTTACTGGTCCTTCAATCTCAATTATATTTCACGTTTTAGCTGGATAGCACTGCGGACCCCCCGGGGGTCCGTGGACCACAGCTTGGGAAACTGTTCTACACTACACCTTGAACTTGAAATCTGTAAATTAAATGTGATTATACAAAAATGAAAGTTTGCATTATGTTCAATATGTCCTCCTCCACCTGCTGCACGGATATCATCTAGACTGTTGCCTGATTCATCCCACACTCGATGAGGAATGTCTTTCGTCAATCACTTCACCGCTACTGTGACGGTTTCGTAGGTCATTCAAATTAAGGCCCCTATAGTGGAAGAGCCAACGCATCCGCCATTTTGGGGCAAACTTAATCCAGTACTTCGTAGCGATAGCATTGCTGCTGATGTTTACATTTCTTTAGAATGTGTTAAATTGAGTGAAATGGGTGGTTGTTCGGCTGTTAATTGTACAAACAGCTCCAGTAAAGGATTTCAGCTCTTCAGATTTCCAGCAGATGCAGAAAAAAAAAAGGATAAATAATAGCCCGCGAAGTGACTGGCAGCCTGGAAACGACGCCAACTGTTTCCAAAATTTTGCCATGTTCACCTTCGCTTGACGATCTCGTTCCTTGTTTGGCGAATGATTGCCAATAAAGGTAGCTTTCCCTGTTGCACGCTTGCTTCAAAATGGCGGATGCATCGGCCTTTCCAGTTATAGGGGTTCTAATTCAAATCTCTGGTTAGAGATGGTGCGTGAACAGTATTTTTCACATGAGGAAAAATAGCAGGGTGTGAGATCAGGGTTAATGCAAAAAATGTTATGTTCCATTAGTCGCTTACAGTTGATGCAGTTAGTAAGTAATTCAACAACAACTAACGCTACAGCGTAGTATAGGGGAGACCGGGGTTGTAGGCGAACTTTTAAACTTTATTTTTTTAAAGGTTGTAAATGATGTAGAAAAACTTTTTTCCCTTCTATGATCTGTATAGTATCAGCAATAAAGACGTGTATTTATTTTGACACTAGAATAATTTGTGTATTTTTTACACTATTTTTTGTGAACTATTGCAGAGTTCGCACACTTGCCACTGCATTTTCCCCATTCTAGGAAAATGGGCGCTTGTCTAAGGTTATTAGCCTATCCCATATCATCATAGGAATTGCATTTTTCCCATTCTAAGAAAATGGGCGCTTGTCCAGCACATTCCTCGTGGACCGTGGATCCTCATGTGACATTTACATTGTTTATGTGACACAATACACTGTATCCAGTTTTCTCGAAATTTTCGGTTTGCATCTTTTGATTTTTAGCTGTTTTTTTTACTGATTTTCGTTTTGCTGTAGCATTTCCATCTTCCTCAAGAGTTTTTTTGACAGAAGTATCAGTGCAGACCACTGCACAGACCTGTTTCGTCTCCCACTGTTTTTGGGTAATCCCTCCTGCTTTAGGATAAGATGGGCAAGTAAGTTTCGAATCATGTATGATTAAAAAATGTAACTTTAAACGTACAGTTTAAGAATCTCCCTGAATTGAGTCTCAAAAGTGTATGGACACCTGAAATAATTTCCGATATCATAAAATTGAAGGAATATTTAAAAAAAAATAACTATGAAATGTATTTAAAAAAAATGAGTTTTTGTTTAGTTGGGAAATTTTTTAGCACGCACTGGGAAAAGTTGTCCCTTTTGACTCGGCTAATTGATTATAATAAAAAATACAATGTTTAAAGCATGAATAATTAGCATATACCGAAATTCCGTAAAAGTGCTTCGGTAAAAGTAAATCTATAGTCGATTTACTTTTGATGGCAGATTGAGGCCCTTCGAATGGCAGAATGTAAATTGGTTTCTAAAGGGGTTGCGTATTGACTTTTCATCATTTGCAAACCTATTGGGTGGGTGGGACCCTAAGGGTTGGTATCCACTCTTTCACGTGGCACTACTATGGGAGAATTCTCCAACGGGGGTCTGACGAACTGGCACCGATCAGCAGAAAAATTTAACCTGTCCTCAGAGATTTTTTGCTCGCACACGTAAAAAAATTCATTATTGAAAAAAACATAATAATAACCCTATTCGACATCGTGCTGTAGAATTGCAACCCTTCTTCTAATTGCACATGCTACTGGCGAGGTTACATATAAATATACAAAATAGCTGTTTCAGTGTTAAAAGCCACATTGCTCTACACTTTATAAACCGCTATTGATGTTGAACACCGTATCAAACAAACTAAAGCCATATTTTATTAAATTTCATTATAGTCTGTCATTTTTGTTGGTCCCTGGAGCTAGGGGACACCTAAGCCGGGCTTCATGAGCCTAAAGGTAAATCAGGCTCTCTCTATATTACAATAATCACTCTCTCTTATCCCTTTCTTAACAATTAAATTTTTTTTATAACAGTTCTTTAACGCCAAGTAAAGTTTTATTTATATATTTTTAATTCATTTGTGCCAGATTTATTATTTTAATTTAAAAAAGGAGAAAAACCCACAGTCGTTCGCAAAATGTTTTCAAACATTTCACGGTCCCCGAGTAGAAGGTTTTTTTTTTTGAATTTATTGAAGAAAATGAGAATAACATGACCGGTTCGTAAAAAAAAAAAAAAAAAAAAATCACATGTTTCTTATGGTCTGCAAATGAAAGGAAAAGAAAAAAGCAAGAAAAAAAATCATCATCTTTTTTTTTTTCAGATTTTTTTTTCAAAAGCTCTTGCCCATCCGTGGGTCGGAAAAGGTTGAGTAACGTTGATTTAGATTACTTTTGACGAAGCTGTGACCAAGGGCCACAGAATGAATATTGTTGGTGTATTACTTCTTAAGCTTCTAAAATAATTGGGTGTAGTGCGATTATTTACCTATATCAACCTATGCAACAGAATGAATATCTCATCAAAAAACAACCCTGTTGTAAAATTTTCCCCGCCAAGAAAACCTTTAACTTTTCCGCACAAAAAAGAAAACCTGCATCCTAAACCCAAAAACCCTCAGCTATAAAAAGTTATGATATCTAGTTTGCTCGCCAAGTATCTGCCAAACTATCATCCTCCCTCTTCTAATTTTTTATCACAGCTACTTCCATTAGAACCTCCTCCCACCTTCAACTCCTCAGAAATATGGATAGATCTTTTAAATTGTTTATCTTTTTTGGCGGGAAGCTTTTTGCTCACCAAGCAACCACTTCACTTTGAAAAGCTTCCCGCCAAACAAGATAAACAATTTAAAAGATCTATCCATATTTCTGAATAGTTGAAGGTGGGAGGAGGTTCTAATGGAAGTAGCTGTGATGGAAAAGGAGAAGAGGGAGGATGATAGTTTGGCAGATACTTGGCGGGCAAACTAGATATCATAACTTTTTATGGCTGAGGGTTTTTGGGTTTAGGATGCAGGTTTTCTTTTTTTGTGCGGAAAAGTTAAAGGTTTTCTTGGCGGGGAAATTATTACAACAGGGTTGTTTTTGATGAGATATCACATCTTTTTGCATTGATATTATTACTTTGTCTGTATTTTTAGAATTGAGAACTTCAAGTCATAAAATTTTCATTTTTTTAATCGGGAGATTAAATAAGTTATATCTCCGGAGTACCTACTACCATCTGCATCAAAATTTTTTTTGTAGCATATTTAAATCATTCTCTTGCTATGTAGAAAAAAGTAGAAGGGTGTTTTTTGTTTTTTTGAAATAAAAATACAAGTTTTCTATTGCTTTAAATCCCTTTTAAGCTTAAAAAAGGCCAAAAACTTTTTAGAACAATTAATACTGGACTCTCAAAGGATTTGTATCAATATTTAATCGCTAAAAAGGTGTTTACTTTTGAAAAGAACTATGCAAAAACCTCCGTTCAGAAAATAAATCAATAAATAAATAAAAAACAATTTTGATTGAAAGTGTACTAAATATTAAGAATAATAATTTGAAGAATAGTATAAAAAATATTTCTAATGGCATTATTTAGCTTTTTTTTTTGGACAATATAAGATGGGGGAAAAAAAAAGAATAATTACTATTGAAAAGTTTTCATAGCCTAAATTTGTTTGGATTGCGTAAAACCTGACGATGAAATGAAAGGCATGCTTGTGCGGACGGCATTTTTAAAAAAATTTACTATTTGCTTTGTATCAGAAGATGAAAAAGTCAGAATTTCTATCAATAAGTTTCAAAGAGGTTTTAAAATATACTTCAATCAGCAAAAATAATCTTCTTCAGAAAAATCTAGAGCTGTGGAGTACTTACTGTAAGTGTCGAAGTTCATTGTAAGGTGAAACGTAATCCAAACAAGATTATGCTAAGGAAAATTTTCAACAGTAATTTTTTTTCCATCCTTTAATGACAAAAAAAAAAAAAAAAAGCAAAATAATTCCATTAAAAATATTTTTTATACTATTCTTCAAATTATTATTCTTAATGTTTAGTACACTTTCAATCAAAATTGTTTTTTATTTATTTATTTATTTATTTTCTGAACGGAGGTTTTTGCATAGTTCTTTTCAAAAGTAAACAACTTTTTAGCGATTAAATATTGATACAAATCCTTTGAGAGTCCAGTATTAATTGTTCTAAAAAGTTTTTGGCCTTTTTCAAGCTTAAAAGGGATTTAAAGTAATAGAAAACTTGTATTTTTATTTCAAAACAACAAAAAACACCCTTCTACTTTTTTCTACATAGCAAGAGAATGATTTAAATATGCTACAAAAAAAAAAAAAAAAAAAGTGCAGATCGCAGTAGGTACTACTATAACTTATTTAATCTCGCAATTGAAAAAACATAAAAACTGGCTTTAGATAAAGAGTGGCAACACCCAACTGTTTATAGAATACTTTCTGTCGTTCACACTGAAAGAGAAAAATATTAGCTTGAAATTGATACCGAATTCAGCTTAAATGGTTGAAAAATAAAGAAATCAGAGATTTTCTGAATTCATGCCAAAACGGTGACTCCAAAAAAATGATCAAAAGTCGAATTTTTGAAAAAAAATCTGAAAAGCGTAATTTTCATTCAAAAAATCTAAAAAAAGTAATTTGGGCTTTTCTTATAGATATCTATTTGTAAAAAAAAAAAAAAAAAAAAGAATGCTAAAAATTAGAGACATGACGGCACGGCCGAGTATTTACTTTAGGCGATTTGACGTGGAATGATCCTAATTGGTTTTTGAAGATTGGAAGCTGGTGGTGTGGTTTGAAACATCGAGAACACATATCCTGCATGTGTAGCATAAGGTTAAAATCAGGGGTTGGGAGAGTAGATCACTGTATACCCTAGATGTCTTTGAAGCAGGAGTGCCCTGGTGTCGGAACGCGTACCAGTAACACTTGTCTTCTGTTGTGGGGTGCAGAATTACACATTTTATATTCAAAAGCATGGAAAAGCTGGATAAATAGTTTCAACTATCTAAAATGTTTTCATAACTTAAGTATAAATTCCAGAGTAAGATAATTTAAAGTTATCTTTTTTTTAAAGTTTTATTATAATTTTAAAAAAATGCTATTTTAAACTTTTGCCCCCTGAGGATTTATTTGCAACATTCAAGGTATACTTTTTCATTTAATCATGATTTAAGTGATATGAGAGGAAAAACGGTAAGTTATATTTGATGGGATATTTTTACGAACAAATACTTATCCATAAATAATTGATCCGTTAACACCGTGGAATTCCCGAAGACTGTTTCAAAAGTGCTTTTTTTTTTCAATATGTTATGACACAATCGTATTTATTTTGCTTTTCTTGTTTTCAGGAATCTCTATCTGTCTCGTTTTGGTCGTTGTTCACCACTGCTATGCTCAAAACCTTAAATTCAGCTGCCCCGACAAGAACCCCAATGGTTAGTAGAATTGATAAGTCTCAATAATGTAGCTTGTTATGTTTTCAGCAAAGTCATAATTTTTCATCTAAAGTACTTTTAACTAGCAATGCATACGCTTAGAAAATTATTGATTAACAGAGAAAAACTAAATGTTGAGTTTTTTAAAAACTTTGGTGACATTCGTTTTACATACATTTTTGTTCTAAAATTTTCTCTTATTTTTTATTTCTTCTTACTTCGAGTCTTAATGATCTAAATACTGAACTTGACTAGATACGTAAATTGATTTGTAGAATTTCAACATCAAAACAATAAAGCAATATATATATTTACAACTTCTACCATAATCGCCCTGTTAATATTACAGTGGAACAGAGGATTCCATACCCCCTTGGGCGATGGACCACGGTATTTAAATCCTACGCAACACTCCTAGAACGAGAGCCCCCAAAGCAGTTGAAAAAACCCCGGAGAATTAAACTTCCCAAAAAAGTTTAATGGACAGCTTGTGTCATGTCCTCCTTCCCCCACCCTCGTAGGCACCCTTATATATAATCATTTTTCCTACGCTAAGAAAAGACATGACCAATTATAGCTAAGTAAATGAAACATGGAAAATTTTAACTAAGTAAGTGTTTGCCAGCTTTTTTTAGGCCATTACTATTAAAGCGGGTAATTTATTAGCAATTACCCCAAAAACGTTTATTCTAGAAATAAATTACATTTTTTACTTTAAACTATGAAAATGAATAATGATTTTAAGATAAATTTTAATCATTCCGATGAGTAAAAAAAACACCTGTTTCTTAGCAATTCGCTGTAAAATCAAGTAGTAGTCAATGAGGCGGTTGATACGATATCTTGATATTGCTTAGTTCTAACAATGTGTTTTATAGTTATTTCGGCCCCAGTGCACAGCTCCAAGTTTATCTTTTTTTATCAATCACTAATGACTATCGATAAGGTAGGTTTGATATGCACGATTTTTGATAACTGTGTTTCATGACCAAAAAACCCGATCCAATCCTGTTACTTATTTTACCCCTCGAGAAATCACTCTCTACCCCTTTGGGGGTAATTATCCCCTGGTTGGGTGCAGCTTTTTTAGAACATTATTCGTGTATCGTTCTAGGTCAGTTTGAACTTATTTCTCTCGGTTCCAACAATTACAAAGCGTTAACTACATTTAAATAACTCAATATTCAAAAGTTATATACGAAAGATAACACCGGTGAAGAAAATTTCAAACAAATACCCCATTTTTACAAAAATAGTGACATAAATTTCAACTTTGGATTTAAAAACTGGTTATTCTTTCTCCCAATGTGTTGGCTGACGTTCCTGGAAAATTTCCAAGAAGTAGATGAAGAATTTATCGGTTTTAATTTCAACTTTTGAATGTTATCTAAGTTTTCCTATCATTCTGTTTCCAACATTCTTCCGTTAATCAGTTTGTGTCTCTAGTTTTTAAAAGTTGCTTTATTATTTCAGAGGCTGGAATACTCACTGCTAATGTAGACGTTGCATACATTAAAATCCAATTCTGATCAATTTTCTATTGAAAAAAAATTCGTATATTTTATATCTGATCCATATTGAAGGTTTCTTCACAGTATTTTCCCCTTTCCTGATTCCCACAGCATTTTCCCCTTTCCTTCCACCCAAACTTATTGGTTTTTCAAAGTTGTATTGGTACAGGTAAAGTTCACTAGTAATGATATGATGATAATAATGATGTGTAGTGATAATGATAATAACAATGATATAGTGAGAGGTTAATTTCTGAGAAAATATTCAGTCATAATATGACATTAGTTTGAAGAAACTATGAGCTTATATTAGCAATTTAGCAAACATTCAATTCAATTAATTTTCTATCAATCAGGGTAATATTTTTTACAAAAATGCATTTCACAGATAAAATAAAGGAAAAGAAATTTCAAACAGAAGTATATTTCATCCTGTCTATTTGAAAATCTCCGATTGAGTAGGTGGAAGTAACATACATAACAATAGCCAATTTAGGGCCAATTTATAACATAAGTAATAACAAAAATAAATGCATAATCATACAAAGAACACATGAACACAACACAAGTAGTGCAAAAAGGTATGTCGAAATTTATAACAAAATCTAGGTATACTATTGCAAATATGCTACTTTATTCTAAATTAACTGCAGTAGAGTTGAGTATAAATTTTTTAGACTTTTCTTAAATACATTTCTACTATTAATGGTTTTTAAACAGTTTGGTAAGGTGTTCCACAATCTTGGTTCATATGAGTTAATGCCATTTAACTATAGATTTGTTTTTGCACTAATAGGTAAAATATTTTCAGTTTCTAATGGGGTAATCGTGAACCATTTCACGGATTGTTACTATTTCCAAATTCAAACCATTTATTACTAAATCATGGATAAAAATACCAACATTATATTTATAAATTTGTTCAACGGTCTTTAAAAAGCTTCTATTACTGTTACCAACTATATTATCTCTATTAATTATTCTGTGAAATATTTTTAAATATATTTATTGTATTTAAACTATTTTTAGTTGTTTGGCTCCAAGCAAGAACACCATATTTAAGAACCGAATATATCAAAGAAAAATATAAAATAAATAAAACAGCAGGAAGGAAATTAGACACAAAATTAATTAAACCTAAATTACGAGAAATTTTTTTTTAGACAAATTCGATTGTCCCAACGTAAGTTATTTTGAAGATTTACCCCCAAAAATTAGTATTCTCAACATGTTGATAAATTTTTCCAATTAAATTTTGTTCAAAATTATCATTTTTTTAATTTCCCATTGAAAAATAGTGAAATTAGGTTTTTTTTGGTAATTAGCAAACAGTTTATTAGAGATAAACCATGTCTTAACTTGCACTAAAATTACTTGACATTTATTATGTAAGAAAACTAAATCTTTTTCTCCAATAAAAACAGATGTTTTATCAGCATAAGATAGTATTAATGAGTTATTTGCAATAGAGAAAATGTTGTTCAGAAAAATGATAATTAACAGTGGGTCCAAAATTGATCCTTTAGGAACACCATGAGTAACAGTAAGCTATCTCGATTTTGTATTTTACATATAAACGTATTGTTTTCTATTCCTTAAATAGTTCTGGAACAATTTAAATGCCCCCCCCCCCTCTTCTACCGTAAAACTTTAATTTGTGCAACAAAATATTGTGGCCAATAACATCAAAAGCTTTTATAAGATCAAGGGAAAAAAAAAAAAAAACAATATTCTTTTTAATATCAATTTCTTTCTGAATATAATCAATTGCTCGAATTATAGCTGCTACTGTTGATTTATTTTCAGTGAAAAAATACTAGTTATTAAATAATAACGTGTTATTATAAAAGTAGTTCCAAATCCTTGTATAAATTAATTTCTCTAATTATTTAATTTTAGTGAATGTGCAAGCAGTAGAGATTGGTCTATAATTTTTAATATTCTTAGGGTTACCTTTTTTTTTTGAAGATGGGAACAACTTTAATAATTTTTAAATTATTAGGTATTTTAAAGTCAGAAAAAACATTATTAAATAACATAGTAAGTACAGGAGAAATCTCATCATTGATGTATTTTATCACTCTAGGGCAGCGGTTCCCAACCTTTTCCCCTTTGTGAACCCCTTCCAAACTCCGAAAGAAGTTGGCGAACCCCTTGGGTACTGGGTAATGAGTAACAAGCAAAAAAAAAAACAAAAAAAAAACGTGTACGCCCACACGCATAGACAATAAAATTTGGAAGATTTTTTAAAGTCTGATGCTGCTCCGTAGTTTATAACAAGAACGAAAACACTATTACAAAATACAGAATTACAAATATTGCTACGAACGAAAATGATCGCTAAAAATGAATACAAAACAAATTCACTAGAAAATAAACACAATGATTTCTCTGTGTTTAGCTTCAATTTGAAAAACTTTCGAAAAATTTTTGAAAATGGGATATTTGTGGAACAAAGAGGCTCAAAAAAAAAAAAAAAAAAGTTTGGCTGAAATTTTTATGACACTAGGGTACATTTATCTCTAATCACTAAATCAGAAGTCAATTAAAGAATGATCTTTAAAATACCTTTCAGGGAACTCTCAGATTAGCTGAATGAACTTTGTTTCTTACAGTAAAATGAGAAAGATCTCTAGGTTTAAGTCTCCTTAAAAAGGACTACGAGCTTAGCTGTTTGATAAAGATATACTGCGTACATTAATTGTTTGATTGCTGAAGAATTTTCCTGTAATTATGCTATAAGTGAGGAGTAAAATGCGTATATTGAAAAATAATAGAAGCGCCGATTTTCAATTCAGTCGATTCCCGACTTAGGTGAGGGATGCGTTTCAAGACCCCCAGCGTAAGTCGAAATTTCGCGTTGTAGAAAAAGGTATGTATATGTATACCATTTTTTTTAACATACCAAATTCTTTCAAGCACTTATAAATACCACTCAAACTGCTTTTCAGTATTCCTCAACAATACATTAGTTTCTTACACAAAGAACTGATCTTTTATCGTATTTAAAAAATAAAAAAAAGCTGTTTTATTCAGTATAAAATACTTAAGCTGCACAAAATGATCAATGGGAGAGAAAGACATGATATAAAAAAACACAGCACGCATAGTATGAACTAATAATAAAATGCTGCTCTATGATAGTACTGTACAATAGATACAGTAATAATATTTATGAGTTAAAAATAAAGATGATGATTTACGCTCCAAGGTCAGATCGTTATTCTTATCTAGTACATTTTTAAATACGGTTGATCCAACTTTTATTTTATAATGTTTCCATTTATGGCAGCAGCCTCTCTTCCTGATCTCTTTAATCCATGATACAAAAGCGGCTTCCATTTTCATAACAGTACGAGGGGGGACCCAAAAATAACCGGATTTTTGTTCTAAAATATTTATATATTAGTTTATTCCCAAAATTTCTAAGTCTCCTTCAAAGTGTTCACCCTTAGATGCAATACACTTGTTAATTCTTTTTTCCACTGTTAGAAGCTCCCCTGGAACTGTCTAACTTTGACCATGTCCAGTGCCCTTTTGCAAAGCAGTTTTTACAGTCTCTACATCATCAAAACGCTTCACTTTAAGAATTTTTTCATCTTCGGGATCAGGAAAAGATCACAGGGGGCTAGGTCTGGCGAATACGGGGGTCGAGAAATGACTAGCCACCCCTGAGAGGCCAAGTAACGGTTAATAGTGAAGGCTGTGTGTACGGGAGCGTTATCATGGTGAAGGAACCATTCTTCCGATCGCCCGCACGAGCTCCAACTCATTCTTGTTTCGTCTAAAGTTTCGTCAATCGTAAAACAACGACTCTCGTTGATTTTTTGGCGGATTTTTTCAATGTTTTCATCATTTCGAGACGTTGAAGCGTCAGAGCGAGCATGATCTTCAACATTCATGCTACCAAGTTTAAAGCGTCCAAACCACTCGAAAACTTGTGTACGGATCATAGCATCGTTCTTGAAAGCTTGTTGAAGCATTTGGTAAGCTATTCAATTGCCGACTTTTCGAGCAGGAAGCAAAATTTCAATTTTACAGTTTGTTCTTTTTAAATCAGCCATAATGAGTTCGCAGGCGGAAAGCAACAACACCTGAGAAAACCAACACTACGATCAGACGTTATCAACTAAACTGACGCCACTTGCACAGCTGGTTTGCGAAGGTCTCTACTTGAGCCATCTAGCTGGAGAACACTCTACTACATCCAGAATTGGCATCGCACCATTTGTCCGATTTCTTTTGGGTCCCCCCTGGTATTAACTTTGCTTAGACATTGCTGTGTAAGTTTCTACATTGAACCCAAGTTCTGAACGTTTACGGATCTCTTTTTGTTTTGACTTTTAATTGTACGTATGGAAGATTCACTCATACTTATTGTCGTGCTACCGTCGACGTTTTGTAGTTGTTCAAACATATCGAGAATTTTAATCTTTTTTTTGTCGGATATACTTATTCTTCCGATCTTCAATCTTTCGATGAAACAGCGTACTAAGGTGCCGTTATAATTCATGAACTTTAATATTTGGAATGGGGGAAAAATGAAAAAAGCTGAATGATTATTTGATGCACTAACAACGCGATGTACAGATTTGTATGGTGTGGGAATTATTGCTGTCAGTGATGCTAAAGGGATTTAATAATATTCACGAAATCAATATTTAGTGGCCAATAGCGATGCCGATACTTCCTTAAAAAATTCGTGTTGTAGACGAGGAATTCACGTTAGCTCTAAAACTTGTTACTCGTGAAAAATTCGCGTTGTAGCCATTTCGCGTAAGTCGAATCGCGTTGTAGTGGGAGTCGACTGTATACGCATTTACTCCAATTTTTACACAATATGTAATTTTTACCAAGACAAATATTTTTAAGCTCACTTACTACAAGAGAAATTTTGTACAAATTTTAAGTTACATGGTTAAATTCCGTTGATTTTTTTTTACTGTGTAAACCTTACATTGCCAAACTTTCACCCAAGACAATTTTCTGTAATAATTAATTTTTCATACTTCCTGTGGTATTCTTGGATAGCTAGCCATTCTTTACCTTTTCCGACAATAGAGCTCGAAGTGAATTGTAGTCAATGTAGTGTGAAAATCATAGCAACAAACAACAGCGTGATCTCACTTCTATGCATTTTTGACTCAACACAAGAGAAGAGCGATAGCTCTTCGTCGGACTCAAATGGTAAAGAAACTAAACATCAAAATATTTTAGACGCTCGTATATGCTCCATGTAATGTTTTCATCGTGTTTAATCAATCTTTCCGATCAAAAGCTTCTGAGGAAACAAAAGCTTTCAAATTATTTCATCTGAGGACATTGTATTCATAAATACAGCTTTTTCAGCATGGCTTCAGGGCTATCATTGTGAATGGAAGCGCTAAAACTGGCACTTTGCAGTGACGGAATAAACTATTTAAATGTAAAATATGTCAGGAAGTATGCAAATATTTTCATGTTAAGAGTATCGAATGTGCGAGAGACAAATGAATAAAAAAGGAGCAAAATTTGCCTGAAACCACTTGGACATGAAACTACACCAGAAACAGGCATGTTAAAACTCCGCCATTACAATATTTTTTTCGCGAACCCCCTGAAAACCACTCACGAACCCCCAGGGGTTCGTGAACCACTGGTTGGGAACCGCTGCTCTAGGGTGTATTCCATCATGACCTGCACTTTTTTATGGACTTAGTTTATTAATTATCATATAAAGCTCAGTTGTAGTAATTTCATTAAGATAAAAAGAGTTAGGCACTGATTCCAAATACTCTAAATACCCTTGGAATGAGATATCATTAGAAACATCAGTATTATTAGCATTGATTAAATTATCAGTTATATTAAGAAAATAGTTAATTCAAGAGCTCAGCCTTATCCGCATCATTCCCAACAATTACATCACCATAGTTTAAATCTCCAATATCGCACTGCTCCATTCTTTTAACATTGATATTAATTTTCTTTAAATTATTCCATATAACTTTAGTTGATTTATCAACGGAAAATAAATTGCAATAAAACTGCTTTTTCACTCTTTTAATTTCTTATTTGTCCTATTTCTGTAAGTCTTGTATGCCGATAAATCGTCGTAATTCCTAGTGTAAATGAATTTCTGACAGAGTTTATTTCTGTATTTAGTTTTTTTTAGTAAGTAATGTTTATTCAACACTTTATCATTTTTTTCTTCTTTTTAAAAACAATAAAAAGGAAAAAAATGTCATAATATTCAGAAAATGTTTTCAAAAAAGTATTGTAGCTATCTTCAATGTGATTAAATATCAAGATAGCCATCCAATTTATTGCAGAAATAAAAAGTCTGAAATCTTGAAGAATCTGAAAGAGATTGCCAATTATAAGACCGAACAAAGGATCAATGCAAACATTATTTTCATTTATAATTATATGATTATTAAAAAATAATTTCTGATTTGTTTTAACAAAAACAGTAGATGATCAGAGATATCTGAGATAATTATGCCAGCAAAAATTTCCTTATTAAAATCAACAGAGCTAAAAGCGATCGAATCTTGCAGTGTAAAAATTGCCCAAGTTTTCGTGGTTAAGGTCAAAAAAATTATCATTTACATTTGTAGCAATTATATCAATTAAATTAGAAGTACTGTGAGTTATTCAAGTTGGTTTGTTAATATAATTTATGCAAAAATGGGATCTGAATAAGTCTTGTATCATATTAACATGGTAATTTTTTCTTTTTAGAAAATTAATATTAAAATCTCCAAAAATGCATATTTGTTTTTTGACTACTTTAGCATAATCATACAGAGAATCAATAACAGAAAAAAATGCAGTAAAGTCTCCTTTTGGAGGTATATAAATAGTTGAGAACACAACTTTATCAGATTCAACAGTGACAATTTCACAACACATGCAAAAATATTATTAAAGCTTTGTTTTACAAAAGAGCTACTCCTCCGCCAATTTTACTCATTCCATTAATATAATGGCAGTTGAAACCCCGCAAATATGTAAACCCGTCCAAAATACCCCATGTCTCAGTAATTCCAATTATTATGATATCATCAATTTCATTAATTAATGTCTTTAATGCAGCAACCTTACGTCCAATGCTTTTTGTACTAATGTGTAAAATAGTGCAGTATTTAATTTCTCCAAGTGTGTTAGTGTTGTGATTTACGACTTCAGTGCTCAGACTATCAATATTACAATATTTGGAGTTCATAAAGATTAAGCAAACGAAGGAAAACGAAAGGTCAGTTGAAAAAATAGAACTATTGAAGGTATAAGCAAAAGAAAATCAGCAGACATAACCCATTATCCAATTAAATAGTTTAGCGAAAAAATACATGAACCAGCGAAATACATAAAGCAACAAAACAAATATCACCTATAAAGACATATTATTTAAAGCAAGTCAACTAGTATTCTAGTAAAACGATTAAACACAGAAAACCAAATATAAATATAATAATAGCAACATTTAGTGAACATTTTTATCGGATGCCAATAAGCCAATGTAACATTTCATTTCGGATAATTTTCTTAGGACTTTAATGTTGCCTTCATGCTGTACAAGTATATCCCCCCTCCCTTTTGTCCAACAGTTGACTTAAAAACTTCTTAATTGCTTAGAAAAATCACTTCTAGCTCTAGTTAAGTTCCCAAAAGTAGATATACCTGTCGATTTTAAAAGTTTCTTGTTAGTAAACACTTTGTCCAGGTTTTGCATTCTCACAAACTTAACGATCAAAGGTCTCGTTATCTTTGCTGTTCTATCCGTGCTTTTAGTTAAGGATTCCCTTTGCCTGCCAATTCTGTGAATATTGATAAAATCTGTATGTAGTAGAGATAGATTGAATTTTTCATTCAAAAAATCTATTGCGACATTGTACGGGTTTTTCTTACTCGTTTCGACCAGTCCGTTTATTATTAGGGATTGTTTTCTATCATATTGTTCCATAACATCCAAGTTATCTGCAAGGCAATTTAATCTACATTGCATATTACTCACCTTATGATTAAGGTCACAAAAAAGGTCGTCCCATTTCATTTCCATTTTCTTCAGCTCATCATTTAACAGATTATTTACACGGTTGCACAACCTTTCTTGTGTAGAAATCATCAGTTTCGCATCACTTTTCAACTTGCAACTTAAGTCATCAAAATCACGTTTCCATACCTGTTTTAGCTTCTTGAGGTCGCTTGCACCATCACCGAAATTGGATGTTGTAGGTGTGGAGGCAGTTGGTCAATTTCACCTTCGGAGGCATTTTGTACTTCAAAATGCAGTAATATTATCAATTATGTATAATAATGTTACATGAGGTATTTATACTCAAAAATTGACCTCCATTTCCCCAAACTTAAAAAAAAATACATGTAAAACATATATTTACCACGAGTGAAAAAACAATAACATGCAACGTATTCGATTGTTGACCTTTACGAATGGCAGAAACCTTTTTTTAATTTACCGTGTTTACCGTGTTCATATTCTAGCAACTGCAGGGGGGGGGGGAGAGAATCTAACATTTTATTCTTCTTAAATTTTTTTACATTCAATTCTCTACAGAAAATCAACCACAGAGAAAAAATTCTACATCCATTTCCGAGTCACAACTGACTACAACTGTATTATGTCGAGGACTGCATACTAAGTGCCTTGCCTCCATTATTTTTTATACCGATAGATAGCAGCACCATCACCGGATCGATCAGTTAATGAGAATTTAGAACTAGACCAGGAGCTAATAGCTACCTGGTGCTAGCACCCCCAGAGGTATCGTTTCACTTGGAGGACATTGAGACCACGAGCATATTTAACGTCGCCCAGTCCCCTTTAATGACGACGGTGGATCTTCGACCATCGAGGTTCAAAACGCAGGACCCTCCGGCCCCGAATCCGACACTCTACCGATCAGGCTACCACGGCCCCCTACATCCATTTAATAACTAGAATCTTTTTCTTCATCTAGACACTCCGCTGCCACTTACCGTCATCATATTCTAGCAACTTAATTCTTTTTTTAAAGTTTATTCTCCTTTAAATTTTTTTCTATGTATTCTTTAGGGGCCGTGGTAGCCCGATCGGTAGAGTGTCGGATTCGGGGCCGGAGGGTCTTGAGTTCGAACCTCGATGGTCGAAGATCCACCGTCGTCATTAAAGGGGACTGGGCGACGTTAAATATGCTCGTGGTCTCAATGTCCTCCAAGTGAAACGATACCTCTGGGGGGTGCTAGCACCAGGTAGCTATTAGCTCCTGGACTAGTTCAAAATTCTCATTAACTGTTCGATCCGGTGATGGTGCTGCCATCTAACGGTATATAAAATAATGGAGGCAAGGCACTTAGTATGCAGTCCTCGACATAAAATACAGTTGTAGTCAGTTTTGACTCGGAATCGGAATGTATTCTTTACTGAAAATCAAGCACTGATAGAAACGATTCCATGTCGATATTAATAATTCGAAAACTTTTTTTTATCTAGACCCTCTGTTGCCACATTTACCGCCATCATTTTCTACTAACTTGAGGCTGAACTATGTGACGGAGAGGCGGACGGTAGAAGTGCGGCAATTTGTCAAGGGATCGAATGAAGCCATAGAGCTAACATCAGCCGGCAGACAAGTCAAGTATATTCACCGACCAGACAAGAAACTTCTTCTCACGATAGAGTATGACAGCGATGGTGAGTGATTTTTAGTACTTAATTTTTTAGTACCATACTGCAGTTGGAAGGTAAAAGGCAGTATCTGCAGAAATGGGCTTTTCGGATATTTGACGAAACTTGTTTTGGATTACATAACAACAAGAGGGGAATGTTAGAATTTGACTTTCTTGCGTGCTTAGTCCGTTACGTTTTTTTTCGTGTACCGGGTTAACTTGTACATGAGTTACCAGTTAACCCGGGTGCCTGATTTCATGACGTTTGATGAAGTCTGTGGTGAATATCCATAGAACGTTTTCATATACGATCGACTAACCAGACATTCTATAGAACACTTCTGGTTAGTTCTTGATGAGCTGGCTAACCGATAGCTCTATTCTAACATGAACACATTGAAATCTATTTTTACCGAATGCACATGAGCGACAGTAGTAATACTAAAAAAAAAAAAAAAAAAAAGAGAAGGGTGTAAGGATCAATGATGAACTTAGACGCGATTGAATACTACACTATTATCAGGGGGGGGGGGGGGAGACACACACTATACACAAAATTACTGTCGTAAATAAAAGGTTGAATGAATGAAGAGGGGGGGGGGGAGCACTGACCTTCCTCTAAATGACGGGCCTAGTTACGCTGTTGAATCGTCAGGTTTGAAAACAGAATCAAAGTGAGAAAGTAACGAAGTAAATTTTGTGGTCTATAGTACTTCTTAAGCGTCTCTGTACGCTCAGGTGCAAGAGAGTGTTCAGTCTAAATATAATCAATGTAAATATAAAACCTTAACTTCAGCGTAAAATAATAAAAAATACTATGAATAATAAAGTATCATTTAAATTTCTTAAAAACGTTATTTATGGATTATTACTTTTAAACTTTGCTGTTCTGTTGCTTATCGCGTCTCTCATTAATTTAATAGTTTCTCTTTCCTATTTAATAAATCACTTGTAACAAGTTTTGTTGCCTCTGTATTCCCAAAGGGAAGACATAAAAACGTATTTCAGTACATTTATTCCAACAAAAATAACAGAGATCCCCACTTAAAAACTTCATCCTTAAACTCCTCTGCTGGAGCTTATACCCACAAGCACGAAATGTAAAAAAATTAGGAGTTTTTAGAGCAAATAGATATTTTACTTTCAAATTTGAAGTGCTTAAGTTATAATTAAGGCCAGTAACTCAAACTCAGTAACAAAGAAAATGAAATAACTAATAACGAATCGGTTACTTGTTAAGTGTTTTACGGAACACTGAATGGAGGATAGTTTTATCCATGAGTTTATGCTGAATCGTTAAGTATCTTCAAACTCGAAATATTTCTTGAAATAAGATTTGATACACCAGCACAGAGTAATACTTTTTGTATGACTGAACACATTAATCTTTAAAGTTTTTTGAATCGTAGAAAGGAGAATAAACAATTTACCATGGAATCACACGAGCAGGGGAAACTAGGGAGACTTGACCCAATTTTTGGTTTTTATTTTCCTTTTTTTTTGTAGAATAGCTAGAACGAAATAAAAATATATGTAAATAGTTATTTTGCACATTATTATGGCTAAAAATAATAGCATAAGTCTAAATAGAAATGGTACAAAACATTATATTCCTCAAGTGTGCCATATGGGTCAAATGTCCCTAGATCCAGGGGTGCCCATCCCCGCCAAGCTCAATGGCGCAAACTCCCCCCCCCCCCCCAAAAATTTTCTTGCTTTCGAACCGTGTTAAACATAACAGTTTTTAGTGTCTAATTTCCAGTCAAATTTACTGGGGGGGGGGGGGGGGGTAGCGCTAACAAATACCATTTGAACTGAAATATTGTTGGATTGTTGACCCACCTTGCTTTCCCGAATTTTACAATATGGATCTTGAGTAAACTAGCTTTGGGTACCCCTGTTTTTTGCTACATCTTATTTGCATTTTTTTTCTTGAAGCGTATGGATACTTACGGATAGATTGAATTCAACTTTCTGGCTTGGGATGGAAGCATCACGAGATGTATACAATATGAACTTTGAATCAGAAATTTATTGTCACTTAAATAGGGCGTCCGGGGGTTTCTCCCCCGGAAAAATTTTTAAATTGTAGTTTTAAAACCACAGTTTTAGATGATCTCTGGTGATTTTGGGGGTATAAAAGGTTTCGTGGCCCCTTCCCGGTAATTTTTCAATATTGAAACTTTAAAAGCACAATTGTGGTTAGTCTACCGTTATGTTAAGGATGGCTCTCCTTTATTTTCAAAATTGTAGTTCTAAAAACGCAGTTTTAGACTATCTGTGATAATGTTGGAGAAAGAAGAGATCCTAGGGCTCGCTCCAGTAAAATATTTAAAATTAAAGTTTTAAAAACGCTTATCTATGGTTGGGGCACAAGCAATTTTCTGAAATTGAAGTTCTAAAAACGCAATTGTAGCCGACCCTTGTGACGTGAAGAAAAAGAGTTTTCGGAAGCTCATCCGGAATGTTTCTCGACATTGAAGCCCTGAAAACCAAATTTAAGACGATTTTTTTAATAATGTTGATGAGAGGGGGGGGGGGGAGGGGGAGGAAGAGGGGTGCTCCACTTAAATTTTCGAACTTGTAGCTTTAAAAATGCAGTTTTGATCGATCTTGATAATGTTAGTGGAAAGTGAATTTCGATGCCATTACCCCGGCAATTTTTTGAAATTGATACTCCAAAAACGCAATTCCAGGCTTGTCTTTAAACGTGTTAAGGAAAGGGGGGCAATGAGGAAGGCTTTCCCTTATAAATTTTTCAAAATTGCAGTACTAGAAACGCAGTTTTAGATGACTCTTGATGATAATGAGGGTGTTATTCTGGTCTTACAGTGGGATCACTCTCCTGGAAATTTTCCAAAATTGAAGTCGCATAGCCAAAAAAGATGGATCGCACACACCGTGACAGATATTTTTCGGAAATTCTGAAAAATGGATTCAGCTATTCAGCGCATAAATCAGAACTCGAGAATTTTAACGAATCAAATATCCTTCTATACATATCAGAGATAGAAGAAAGTAAATGAAATTTACGAAAAATAATATAAACACCTTAAGAACAGACTGTTCCACTTCCATCAGCGAAAACCAACATCACTGAAAGTTTTAATAAAAATCATCTAATGATAAATTAAAACAATCAGTTTAAAAATGGTAGAGAAAATGGGAGTGAAGTGAAATGAAAAAATTATTCATAAGCTTAATCTAGTTAATGAAAAAAATACATTAATTGTCGATTGGAGGGATAAAAAATATGTTATTCGTAAACTGAAAAGAAAGACCACTACAGCACACTGGTCAGAATTATTACAAAGAATAAAAAATTTTTGACCTCTCTCTCTCATCACTGTCACACGTATTCATCATGCAGAATTGTGCTACTTCGAGAAAATTTATAAAAAAATTAAAAGAAATCAAGTCGTCTGATCCAGTTTTAAGACGGACACTAACTCCATGCCATCTGGGACGTTCCCTTCATTAAAAAAGAGACACGGTCATTAAATTTTGGAAAGAGTACCAGGACCGTCGCCAGATCACAAAACTGGGGGGAGGGGTTTGTAAGCTTTTGGTGGTCCCTTAATTGTTTCAAACGCATGTTCCAATATGCAGAGAGAGAGAAAATATGGCTTCTGGTTTAGCAGGGATAGTCATATTACGAGACCTTAGTACTAGCAATATAAATTTAATCGCAAGGATAATATTCAATCAGATTTAGGTGGTGTCAGAGGGCTACCTTCTTGCATTATTTTGGAATTGAAGGTATAAAAACGCAGGCTTAGACTACATTTTAAGTTTGGGAAGAAGGAGAGTGGATGTTTAGGATAGACTCTTCCGATAATTTTCCCAAATTTAAGTTCCCAACACAATCATACGTTATATTTAATTATGTTCAGAAGAGGGGGTCCGGGGGCTCTCCCCCGGAATTTCCGAGATTGGAATCTAAAAAAAAAAACAGTTTCAGACTATCTATGGTGATGTTGAGGGAGAAAGAGACTCTGGGGCATCGTTCTATAATTTTTCCAAATGCAAACTTCAAGCACGCATTCCTAATTGTGAATTATTTCTGATTATGACACACACGTAAAGGGGGGTTCGCAGGCTCTCACTCGGGAAAAATTTGAAAATTGTAATTCGAAAAATGCAGTTTTAGACGATGTATGGTAATATTAAAGGTAAAGGCGACCCTCCCCCGAAAGTTTTTGAAATTTTGAAGGCTCAAAACGTGATTGTAGAGGTTTTTTTTTTTTTTGTAAAAATGTTGTGCACTACCAGTTACTTGAAATTACAGCTTCGAAAACGAAATTGAAGTCAACTTTCGATGAAACGTGGGGGGGGGGGGAGTTTTTAAGGGGGCTAGCGACCAGAAATGTTCCGTAATTGAAGCACTAAAACCGAGGTTTAAGACATTTTTCAATGCTGTTGGCGAGAGGGGGGGCATTCTCTCGGAAAAAATACGATCTATAGAAACCGCAGTTTCAGAAGATTTTTGGTAATGTTAACGGGTGGAGAGATTCGGAGTTCTCACCTGGCAAATTTTTAAAATTAAAATTTAATTAACGCAGTCGTAGACGATTTTTAATACTGTAAGAGGAATAGAAGGTTTGGTCTCCTCCGAAAAATTTTCTGAATTGAAACCTTAAAAATGAAATTTTTGAGGATCTACGGTAATATTTGGAGGACAACAGTTTCGGGACACCTCAGGGAGTTTTTTTAAATTAAAGTCCAAACGACGAAATTTATTCGACCTTGAATGATGATGAATGATTAATTGAGAGGGCGTTTCTCGGAGGTTACGTTGGGAGCACTCTCATGGTTTTTTCGAAATTACTGTCCTAAATACTCAGGTGTAGGCCATTTTTAATGACTTTAGAGTAAGGGAAAAGGGGTGGGGTTTGAGAACGTTTTCCCGGGATTTTTTCAAAACCTGAATTCTAAAAACTCATTTCCAGGCCTGCTTTGGGGACGTAAAAGGAAGGGTTTGGAGTTCTCCACTCTTCCTTTCAGTTTGGCTACGTTCCCCCTATCTTATTGTAAATTTTAATTATTGATAAAAATATTGTGGCAATATTTTCTTCCAATTTTCATTTGCCAAACACGATTATTTCTTGGATTTTCTTTAGTAAAATTTTCAATTTCCCGGCCTAATATTTTTGTTTTCTTGCAATACAAGTGTTTACGGCCTTAGAGAAAGGACTTTTAACATTTTGAACGGATGTAGTAATTTTCTGTGATACCTTAGGTTTCTATTCCACTTCATGTTATTGTAAATATGCCACCTGCATCTCTTGATCAAGTTTTGATTTACTTACGATTTTTCCATTCAAACATTTAGAACTTTTGGTGTGAGTATTCATTACAATACTTTGAATCTCTTTCTGTATTTAAGTGTTTTTTTCTTTTCTCTCTCTCTCTCTCTCTCTCTGTGACTATTTCAAATTTATTTCGATGACCCATACATTTTTCTCCACTTAGAAATGGTTTTCAGGAATATTTGTCATTAAAAAAAATAAAAAAAAAAATAATAAAAACATACGGGAATGTTTCGCGACCACTACCCTAACGGCTGTCCTAATGAAGATGTCCTATTTATTTTTGTTTTTTTTTTAAACTGAAGAACCATGAAGCATAGTTTTTTATGACCAGGGCCGCCGAGAGACATTGCGTGCACCATGTTAGTTTTGTAGACGGTCCTCCCTCCTATTATGCTAGTTTTACTCTATGCACAATACTTTAATTTAAGCCGAGCCCACAATTTCCAACTAGGCAGACATACTCACTCTGCGGCCTAGTGTACTGTACTGAATACTTTTTTTTTGAATGTTTAAAGCATATATTTCCGCCGGCCTTACTTAGGTACTCTTAGTAAAAGGATATCGTGGATGCTACTAAATTGTATTTTAAGACTACGCTTTCTATTCAAATTTTACAGAAAAAAATAATTTTTGTCACTATTATTTCAATTGTTCATTTATAATTACTATTTTATTTCTTTCAAAACAACGAAGAGTTAAAATTTTTCTTTGTTACTTTCATCTCTAAAATGATATTGGTGACCCCACTTCTGAAAAACTGTGGGAGGGGGTGAACAACCCCCCCTTTGCGATGTCTCTGAAGAGTACGTGGAAAAAGTATTATTAATGCATATATATCTTGTTGAATGAGTTTAAATATTTTCTCTTTCCGCAATTCAAAAATTTCATATTCCCCCCAAGAAAAAAAATCCCCCCCAAAAATTTTGATGGCGCAACTTGCGCCATAATCCCCCCTTGTGGGCACCCCTGCCTAGATCTAGAAAAATTTGACCCTAAACTTAGGGAGATATGATGATATTATAAGCACTGCTTGGCAATAACATTTATGTGTATACGCTTCATTCCCTTGCATTTACGCGTAGAATTTAGACTGTGTATTTGTCACTCTTATCAGCAATAATAAATTACATCATCTGCTTTTCCTTGTTATTTGTCAATTAATTATCTACAGTAGGGACAAAAGGTATTTTTCGAGAGATTTCAGCTATTTATGATTAACCAATTTATAAAATAACTTTGATATTGTTTATTTTCACTTCCTTTTATAAAAAAGGAAATATTGTATTCACGAAAATATTTTCATTCAAAAATCGGCCTTAATATCCATTTTGCTCACCCCCGAATGAATGTTGAGTTTTTTTTTTCGACTCGACCACACGTGGATATATGCCTAGGAACGTACAGACACCCGAAATATCCATTTTGACGATCCCCGAGTTAATTACAACGAGCTTTCTGGTGACGTCCGTATGTACGTATGTATGTGTGTATGTACGTATGTGCGTATGTACCTCGTATAACTCAAAAAAGGTATGTCCTAGAAAGTTGAAATTTGGTACGTAGAATCCTAGTGGGGTCTAGTTGTGCACCTTCCCTTTTGGATGCATTCGGATGAAGGGGGTCTTTTACACCTTTTTTTGGGGGAAATCATTGTTAATTTCAATGCTAACTCAAGTGTTGTTATAAATTGTCAAACACTTGGCAATTTATCGTCAAGGTTTTGGCGAAAAATTTGACTCTTTTTATTTTTATTTTTATTTTTAAATCTTGTTTTAATTTGGCTAATGATGGTGACATTTAATGATTTAACCACTGAATTACATATAATATATTTTAATATATAGAAAATATTTAGTGTTTCCTTGCTTACTAAAAGGCGTTATTATCATTAAATTGGCGTAAAAAGGAAGTCGTGTGATGCACACATTAGCTCGTTTGTTTTAACGGTCTATCATTAGTTATTTCATAGAATAACTAGATAATGTACGAAGTTTTCCATCCATTATATACTTGAACTGACTTGTCTAGTTATTTCATGAAATTCCTAGTTATTCTATGAAATAACTGAATTATATACTTTAACGGCAATATATACACGCAATACTATAGTAAAAAGTAAAAATCTCGATCGTAGCTTTTTTAGCGACGTAAAGAATCGTCCACCATCTTGGGGCTATACGTCGGCTTTCTTTGGATTTCTATTGTGATTGAAGTAGCATATTTTGTTTCTTGATTGTAGTTTCTTATTAACTCCTCAATATATCGTACCCAGCAAGGAAAGTGACACAACTCAAAATTTTCTAAAAACGTACTAACTATTGATTAGTAATCTATATTTATTGCTCTTTTTGCCATAAAACTCGCTCAAAGTTAGTTCACGTAACTGCTGAGTGTAGGCGTAAAAGCGTTATAATTAGTAATGACACATCATTGGAATTTTATTATTTTGATTTTTTTTTTTTTTGGAATTTTGAGTATGCATTATTAATTTAGACAAAAACTAAGCAGTTAATATCACATCATAATATTTTTCCTGCAATATTTGAGACTAAATCACTTAAAACTACTATTACGTAAAACTTTTCACTTTCCTCCTTCACCATGTGTTACTATCCTTGCCAGATGTGTTAGATTTTTAGATTCTTGAAGATTCATCATAGCCAACATAGGAAGAGACTCGGCGTTTATCCCCGAGATAGCGGACGATTCCCGCATGTCGCTATTGAAGCTACAATCGAGGGCCTTCAGTAAAATGGAATAAAAAACGCGTCCTAATTGAATGATTCGGTACTTTTTTAGAACAGCCGTCTTGTAAAGTAGAACCATCCCCTGGTGAGGGTCGTTATTTTCTAAAAAGCATAGACAGTGGTCCCAGCAACATCTTGAAGGTCTTTAAAGAGAAGGCAGCTGTTGGATGGGACGACTTTGTATACACTAAACCCAAGTATGAAGATGGGACTTTTCTCCACAAATGGGAAGGTTGTTTTGAGAACCCAACAGTCAAAATTTCTATCGGATTTACAAGTAAGTTCCACTGCATATTATGTATTTATTTATTTATTTTTTGGTCAAGCTTTCCGTTTTAACCCAGGAAGAAATAGATAGGCGATTGTCGTTTCAGCAAGCAACAGTTTTTGATGAAATGAAAAAAAAAAAAAAAAAAAAAACTGCTATCCCATAAAATTGGAACACATTTTTTTTTTTCATTTTAAGATAATCTTGACAAGAAAACAGTTTGTGCAATAGCCGGTTCATATTTCAAACATTCGAAATTATAGAAAGACAACATTGAATTTTCCAAGAATTTAAAATACGTGGAAACAGTTGTTTCACGTGAGACTCTCACAGCAATGCAGAAACAATATGAAACGCTGCATTCACATTAGAGTTTTTTTGTTATCACAAAAATAAAGTTTCATGCTTGAAACGAAGACACTACATTCTACAAGATAGTTATACACTTATTTTATTATTATTTATGTTTTGAAGCTCTTTTTACACTCTGACTGCCGTTACGTTATTCCAAAGTCTAAAAAAAATGTTGCAATTTACAATCATTTAACGATATTGGCAAAAAAAAGTTAATAAGGTATATTAGTTACAAATTGTATGTACACGTATTTCAAGATTACAAGTGGTTTCGGTGTTACCCTTTTCAATGCATAATACAAGTGAGCTTGAAAGAGAGCATCTGACAATCCCTTTGTTGGATGTGTTTTCATTGCTTTATTAACGTTATTTAGAAAATTATCTCCTAGGGGTTGACTTTTCTGGTTCATAAGTCTTTTTACAGATAGAACTAGGATTACCAATACTAAAACCATGGATTCTGAACGAGTTTTAACCTCCAAATCTGTATCCACTTGAAATGTGCGTATACTTGTCCGTCATTTGAGAAACTATTTCGAAATTGAAGTGGGGAAAATCTCGAACTGTTTCAAATCAATCCAGAGAAATATCTTGAGGGAAGAAATGCCCGACCTCTCAAATTTTTATCCCATTACAAATATGCAGAACATTTCATTCTTATGTTTAACTTCTATTGAAGCGGATGCTTATTTGTATGATTTTAGTGCCCACTTGGATTCCTTTCCAAAACTCATCGCTGTCAAATGTAGACCGCTTCATCCAGAAAGCAGACGTGCAAATGCAAGGAGATATTTTTATGTCTGCAGTTTTTTCACGTTTTAACCCGAGAACACCAGCTGATTCTGAGTTTCAGGTAAGTTAAATGTCAACCTTTGCTATATGGAAACTAAGGTGAATATCAATACTTAAGTTGTGCAATGTGCAATGGTGTAGTTTGCATTAAAGACAGATTATTTTGCGTGTAATTTAGTAAAGGGAAAGTAACGTGAGTTGGCCCAAATGAGAAGCATTAAAAATGGAAGACCGGTTTCTGGAGCAACCACTTCTTTCGTCATTGCTAAGTAAAAATAACAAAATCTATAGTTAGATTTTTTAAAAATACATTTAAAACGGTTTCAAAGCCAATCAGCTTTTACTAGGTCCGGATTGTCTGAAGCGTTGTTCAAGAATGCACGTATAATACTATTTAGTTGAAATCAAGAAATATATGGTACTGCAAACGATTCATTACAGGCTCTGGTCTAAGTCTTCGTGCACGTGAAAAGCTTCTAAAAAGTCTTTTTTTATTGTTTTTCAACGTAACTTTCATGCTCTGAAAGGCTCCAGAAAGCATCTCGTTTGGCTGATATAACTGATGTCCTACTCACGATTGATGCAAGAATGCCTCAATAATCAAAGTGTGAAATGATCTTTAAATTAGAGACACTGAGTATGGTCGTTGGTCTGAAAACGAAACGGAAATAAACTTATTGGCAACTTTTGGAGTAGTTTTTGGATAAAAAGTGCGATTCGAATATAACTCTATCTGTTATCAGCCAAAACCTTTAAAAATTAGCATTTTTTTGAAGATATGCTTATATTTTCATGAATATAAGTGGTACTTTTCCAAAAATCCTCAGAGGACGTAGCGAGTTTTATGTAGCAAGTAAATCTTATTTCTAAAATTTACAGCTTTCCCAACTTTTTACGATACAAGATGATGAAAGAAGTGTTTCTGCTTCTTCAATTTGTTAATGGTCTCGTTAATGCATAAGCGATTAAATTTTTCTTTGAAAGCATGAGCTGAAGCTAGTCCTGTATATCACAAAAACTATAGAAGAATTCGTACTCAAATCCAAAATTATTTCAATTTTTTAAAAGGTACCTACACTTTTGGATATTTAGTGTAATTTCTAAAGGATTTTAAATAAAGTGGAAATATTCATTTAACTCATTTTCTTGATTAGTAGGTAAATATTATTGAAATGAAAGAAAAAAAAACACAACGAAAATGAAGCACCCATTATCAAGAAAGTACAGCATGCAGTTATTTCAAAATTACAATAGAGCCTCAACTCAGAGCGGTATTTAAGAGGCGGTTTTTAGGGTTTTACCCACACTCCCCCTTCCAAATGAAAAAAATGAGAGAAAAAAGAAAAAAAAAAAAAAAACAATGATGCTAAAGCTGCTTTTTATTGTACTTTTTTGCTGAAAAAGTGATACTATTAAAAATATTTTTTCTGTTTCATTTCAAAAATGATATTATTATTTTCGAGGAATTGTACAAACTCAGAGCTTTATATGCAGTATTTGTTTTTATAGCAGTCGTTACGATCATTATTTCTTACAAAACAATACAACGTTTTCCTTCCGATTTTGAAAACATGTAGCTAACAAAAACTTTATAATTCTTTAAACTTGAAAGTTCCAAACTGTATATTTACCATACTTTTTAAGGGATAAGAAATATGAATTTAAGAAGTATTACTTCAAACGTGCGCATATATTAATTTGAATATATGCGCACTTTAATACACGAATCTATTCTTTTGAGTTTTTATTTAGACATCAAATATTTAACAGAGCTGAAGTTATATAGTCTACACATCAGATTTTTTCCCGTTATTTACTAGATACGTCATATTTTACCTGCTTATATTAATGCCTCTAAAACTACTCCACCTTTTAAATAACAAAGTCTTAGTGTAACAAAAATGAATAGAATATATGATTGAAATAAAATTTTGTTGATCATTCAGATTTCCCGAGAAATGTACTAGGTAAAACCCTATAGTCAAGTGCCCATACTTGGGACACTTTTGAACTTTTACTTAATCATGTTTTCCATTATTCGAACGAAGTATTCTATTTTTAGGATGTACCTTAGTACTTGCACCGTATAGATGTGTAGATGTGTCCCTTTAAAAATGAAACAAAAAAATTTCATTGTGTAAGTTAGTGACCCAACATCCTAACTTGGGACGCTTATTATTTTGATCTTTCTTTCATGTATTCAGCAATAGAAAATAGTTTGGGACAAAAAACTATCATTTTAAAGAAGTTTATTTTACAACTCAAAAAAGAAAAAAAAAATCATTAGATAGAAATAATACAATCTTGGAAACTTTCAATGATTTCAGAACATAAACTTGCCCCCTGAAAACATTGAATGTCTCCCCTGCCTTCTTAATTCTTTTGAATGTATTTTTCAGCTTTCCCCTCTATATTTGGAAGCATAAAAGCAATTGGTGAACCCAAATAATTATTAACACAGCTTATTTTTAGCTCTTCATGTTCCTTATTTCACATCGTTTCACATTCATTTTCATCCCTTCATAATACTTGAAATTTACTACAAATAAATTAGCCTCATCTATATTTGAGACTCATTTCTATTAGTGGAACTATTGTATGTAATATTGTGGCAAAACAGCTTTTTCTCATCAATAGATTCAATTTTTTTAAACAATGACAACTGGTCTGTCCTGTTATGGTATGACACATTTATTGTCATCAAAATAGTTCTCAATTTATAAAATTTTGTATCTATACGTTTTTGTTAAACAATTATGCACTTTATTTCCTCAAAATTCCTTATAGACACTTTTTATGCCTTAGTATCCTAACTTGGAACAGTGTCCCAAGTTTGGATCGTATTTGCAATTTCTCAAAATTATGAATAAATTAGTTCAGTTAAATTAGTTGGGTGGAAATGACTTTGGCCAAATAAGGCACAGGTACATAGCTGAGATGAATTGTGAAACAAATTCAAACTAATGCTGCTCAGTTAACGTAGGTAACCAAAGTTATATCCATACTTAAAAATTGCATATTTTTTCGAAATTTTCAAAATCATAAAAATAACGCATAAAGCTGATACATCAAAGTTCAACTCACATAGCCTCATAAGATAACTATTCATTTATTATGTAGCACCATTCATTTCTTACTGGTGAAATAACAACAGGTGTACCAGCCCTCAAAACTTAATTCGGCAAAGAGTCCGAAGTTAGGGTTCTGTCCCAAGTATGGCCACTTGACTGTACTTGAAAAAGTTTGGTTACGACCCCGCCTCAACTTCTGCTCAACTTGAAAAACTCACGACTTTTCTGTTGTGGGTTAATTATTTTTGCCTTGATGAAGCCTTGAAATAGCTATATATGCTGTATTTTCTTGATAATTTGGTCTTTATTTACGTTGTGTTTCATTTTAATCTTATTTTAGGCCAGAGTTTATTTGATTATTTTTCTTTTGACTAGGCGAATCGCTGGTGCTATTTGATTGAGATGACTGCAAAACAACGGGAGTTTTATTTTTTGATATTCTGATACATTTAGCACTGCATTTTATTTCATAGTTAATTCGTGATCATTATGCTAACTGACCGATCCGTTTATTACGCTTTTTAAACACTTATTTCATTCTGTAATAATGGATTGCTTAAACTTGGGCTGTTTTATCCAATAAAATGCGACAGTTTTGAACATTTTTATTTTATTGATTTAGTTGATTTTATAAATGCGAGTCCAAAACAGCCTAGGTGCATTACTAATACGATCAGCCTAGGTTGATGTAGAAGAGAGCAAAATTACGGCCCTATTATATTTTGTGTATTCTGATGTATTATATACAACATTTTATTTCCTATAGTTCATGTCTGATCTTTGTTACTAAATGAATTGATCCGTTTATTAAACTTTGTAAACATTTATTTCATTCTCTGTAAAGGATTACTCATATTTGCTGTTTTTCCGAATAAAATGTTTCAGTTTTGAACATTTTTATTTTACTGACTAGTTGTACCCGACACGCGTTGCTACGCCAACAAAAAAAAAAAAAAAAAAAAAAAAAAAAAAAAAAGACATTATTATACTGATTTTCATGACAATCGGTTGAACGGGGCAGAAGTTTCTACTCTGCAGTGCCACCTGGTGGCGAGTGGCTTCAATGAGCATATTATGCACCTTCTCCGTGGAAAAATACATATATATAGCAATTTTCATAATAATCGGTCCAGGTATCAAGTGAAGCCGTGACTATACTCAAATTTTGTACTCACGCAGTTTGCAAGATCAGTCAATCGCTAAAAATATCAAATAGAAAAAGTTTTAAATCCCCCCGTTGCATGAAAAGCCATAAAACAATAAAGAAAGAATTTATTTGTTCAAACTCAGGAAAAATGGCAACAGCTAACTTCTTATCAATGAGATCTTTCACGCGAATTAATTTCTGCAGCCGATAGTTTTATTCGTATTTATCCAATGAATTGTGACTTAAATTGGAATAAAAAAGGAACTATTGATAGGATTTTTTTCGAACTGGTCTATAAACATTCCCAGTACCAAAAATAACAAACGGTGAAAGTTTCAGCCAAATCTGCCGGGTAGTTTTTGAGTTCATGGATGACATACAGACAAACATTCATTTATATATATATAGATTAAATTAATTTTATATACAAAGTTCAAATCAGTCCAGCGCGATGCTGGATGGAATTAAAGTCTCAAAAAATAGGAATTCTTAAAAGGTTTCGTTTCGTTCCACTATGCAATGATTTACTATTTCTTGAAGCCAAGCATTAAGCCCCAACTTTTCGCACTGGAAAGATTTTCCAGTGCATTTGCATATCTTTCAAACATTATGGAGTTTTTATTCACTTTCTCATGGACGGGATAAAACATGGCAGAATAAATTTAAGGATGTGAATCTATTAAGCTCTTCGAACAAGTTGAGGATAAGGTTGCTTCTTTTAGCCTCTTAAATATGAAAACAAATGAAATTTCTGAGGTATGATCAATGTAGGAATTAAATTCTGAGCGAAGTTTTGTTTATATATTGCAAAATTTTAATTTAGAATATAATACTATCTTTTAATCTGCACCATGAAAAACAAACTGCAGCACTTCTAGAAAATTTCTAGGAACTGGGCGATAAAGTTTTCTCGTAACAGTACAACTTTTTCTTCACTCACTTTTTCAGTAACGCTGTTCAATTTTTACTTCCTTTTACAAAAAAGGAAGTATTGTATTCGCAAAAAAATTTTCACTCAAAAATCGACCTTAATTTCCATTTTACTCACCCCCGAATGAATATTGAGTTTTTTTTTTCGACTCGACCACACGTGGATAAGTGCCTAAGAACGTATAGACACGCGAAATATCCATAATGATGATTCCCGAGTTAATTACAGCGAATTTTCTCGTGACGTCCGTATGTACTTATGTATGTGCATATGTGTGTATGTATCTCGCATAAATCAAAAACGGTATGTCTTAGAAAGTTGAAATTCGGTACGTAGACTCCTAGTGCGGTCTAGTTGTGCACCTTCTCTTGTGATTGCATTCGGATGTACCTAAGGGGGTCTTTTGCCTCTTTTTTGGGGGAAATCGTTAATTTCGATGTAAACTCAAGTGGTGATATAATTTGTCGGATACTTGGCGATATATCGCCCAGTCTTTGGTCGCCAAGTTTTGTCGCCAACTTGGCGACAAATTTGGCGATTTTTTTTAAAATCTGATTTCAATTTGGCCACTGTTGGTGATATTTAGAGAGTAAACTATTGAATCACATTAAAATTGCCAATAACGGGGAAATGACATAAAATTGGAGTAAAAGGAAGTCATGTGATGCACACATCAGCTCGTACTTGAAAAGAATCTGTGTTGTTACTAGAAATGTTTATGGATTCCTAGTTTCCTAGAAGTTTTCTAGTAGTACTGCAGTTTTTTTTTTACACTTTAGTAACGATAGGGCTTTTTTTTTTTTTCAAATAGCGTTGTGACGATACAGCTTCTTCATTAACGTTACTTTAGAACAGGGGTTTTCATACTTTTAGACATTGTAACCCCCTTTTTAGACTAGGCATTTTAACTCTGTCTAAACCCTAAAACAATAACTAAAAACTACAAAATCGGTTAAGTTTTATCCTTAGAAACACAAGTAACTAGTAAAATAAATATGAATTTTTGTCTCTTGAATTATTTTATAATAAGAAACAGAAGTAGACCTCACTGATTTTATAATCTTGCAATAAATTAATTTTCTTCAAACTTTTCTTCTACATCTCGTGACCCCGCTGGACACATCTCACGACACCCCTGGGGGTCGCGACCCACCGTTTGAAAACCCATGCTTTCGAAGGAAAGTTACAATCCGCTGCTCAAAATCATTTTAACTGAACCAGAAAAAATGGTGAAATAGAACTGAACCTGGGCATCCCCTTGAATGTCCAATCAGAATCTTGGGGATTTGTTGGAACTGTATTTTTAACAGGATACAGTTATGTATTTTTGTATTCTTTCATCTATTTTGTAATTGAAGCATGATGTAATTTATCTTATTTCTGTTATTATAATACACATAGCTTAATGTGTTTTTACATTCTTAATGATTTTTCTACTTGAAATTATGAAGCGATGTTGAGTATCTGATTATTCTTATTTATATTATTTTAACATTTATTATAGCTACAGTGCTGGTAAAAAAATTGCAGCACCCTCACATTTTCACAACAATGGGATTATGTGAGAAGTTTCGGTCGACCGATTAACGATGAATGTATTTGAAATTCTGCAAAACTAATGAAATAAACATTTAACAGCAGGAATCCGATAATTGTTTACGTAGATCGGGGCTGTTTCCGGGCCAAGGCAAACTGCTGACCCCATGCTCATTTTTCCATTTCTGAACCTGCGTGTGAGCTTAGAGGAAAAAAATATTTAACCCCATGTCAATTTAGTCTAATGGCAGGATAAAGGTTTTTAAATTGTTACTTACCAGTTTTTCCCTATGTAACGGAGCAGAATCATCATGGAAAATGACGTTTGAAACTGAAGTGATTCCGGATAGTATATATAGGAAGCAATTTCTCCTCCAAAATGCCAATATACATCTGAGCGTTTACTAATCCTTGCACAAAATGAAGCCCACCAACTCCTTGATCAGAAATACATCCTCAAATCATCTGGGATACGGGATGCGCGACTGTGTGTTGAAGCAGTCATGATATTCCTCTCCTTTGGGGTGTGGGTGATGCAATTTTTTTTTACTACCACTCTAAGTGTATTTTTCATTCTCAGTAAGTTTTCCTTTTCAGCCACCTGAAGGAGTATTCTGCGAAGGATGGGGACCAGATGTGCCAATTCCAACGATTACTGACTATTTCACTTACAACTCTGAAATACTGGTTTACGAAAGCGCAGCAGGCATTCGGCCATTTATTAGCCAGCGAAAGGTAAGAAAGTGTTGCATCCCGTTAAATAACCAGAGTTTCCCTCCCCCATGGGGTGGCCACTAAAACTGTAGGATCATTTGTTGTAAAAGGGAACATGGCGTAGTTAGAAACAAACTCAATAACCATACTTTTGGTACTTCCTGAAACTAAAGTGTTGGTGAGTGAAGACTAAGTAACATATTGAATCACATCATTCACACACTGTAAAAACGATTCAGAAACGTTCCTGGAAAATGATGGGCAGCTGATGTGCCCAATATCTGCCAGTAACATATTTTGCAAATTCCGCGATCTTTTTCCCTTCCTGATATTATCCTGGAAGCGTCCTGAAAAATTCAGAAATCTTCCCGTTTAAAACCAGTCGTGTCCGTGAAAATAATATCTTGGCATCATTCTGATTTATCAAGGAAGTTAAAAGTGCATTATCGCAAACATGGCCAAAGCTATGCCAGAATTGCAAGTAAGTAACGAGATTTTTACTTGTCTGCAAATCTTGCAAAGCAATGCAGTTCACACTTTTTCGCTCCCTTTGGGAGTTTAATTAGCATGGACGTGCCGTACTTGAAGTAAAGCCGATACACTTTATAAATACGCTCAATTAATCTTTAAACTGGGAGCTAAAAATATTTTTCACAACAGTGAAAAGTCTGCATTCTTGCGACTTGTAGCAATTCAGGAAACTTTTTGTCAAGAATACTTAATTTTTCCAGGAAGTGGATAAAAACCATTAAAATCCCGAAACGTGACACGGAAATACCCAGTAACGTTTCGGATTTTTTTTACAGTGCATATTGAATGAACATCAGCGATAGACGAATTTCAAACCATTGAATCACCGATGAAAGTTGTTTTCCAATTTTTGTCTTTCACAATGACATATGCACAACATAGAATAAATGCACACAAAAAGAATGCATTTTTATGAGTTTTTACATTTTCTATTGATCTTTGACACCACGAATCAAGAAACAACTGTCTGAAAGGATCAACGTACCTTGAATATTTTTCAAGAAGCAAATAAATTTCAGTTTTTTAGAGCTAGTTAGAACATAATAAAATAGTTCCGGAGGAGATGATGATGGAAAAGTGTAGGTAATCGGCTTTTGTAGCATTTTCTGACATCTGATTATGGAAAATGATCTTTTTCAGGTTTTTTATGACGTTTTTGGTGGTATTTCAAGGACCGACTTTTACGATGCACTTGCGGATACACCCGATATTTTTACACCCATTACAGCTCGAGCGAAAACTGTCATTCACGATTTCAAAGCAGGTAAGAAAAAAATCTAAAAAACTTTCTCAAAAGGTAGAACGAATTTCGCTTTCTCTTGAACTTGACCGAAGGGCATTTATCAATCAATGGCCAATCGAGCTTGAAGAGGAAATATTTTCTTTCTTTTTACCGGGATAGTGCCTGAGGATATGTGTTCGTCATTTTTATGATCCCATCGGATTTTTTTTTTTTTTTCAAGTTTATTTCTAAGTGGTTTTTTCTTGGCCAGTTTGCTCACTTTATTTTAACTCAATAAATTACCTTGTCCGCTAGAATTGAACTTCGTATCAAAAAGGAAATCATTTTGAGTTGGTTTCTCATGTAAGATTCATTTCAGTTTCAGTATGCTTACACATATGAGAAGGTAACATTCAAAAAGAGGGAAATCACTAGCCTAGAAGCAAAAAAAAAAAAGAATTTCTGCTCTATGCAGCAAGGATAAGCAGAAAGTGACAGATTTTCTGACTCATTTTAACTAAAATAATGAGATTTTCCTAAAATTTATGCTAAAATATCCATAATAATCTTGTTATTTAGCACGAATAAGCTGCCTTTGATCGACTATTGAACCTTAAATTCTATTTGATTAGACATACAATGAATCAATCCCTTTTTACAAAATGAAAGTTCTCCTATTACTAGCAGTTAAACTTATAATAAACTAAAATAAAAATTATAATTAAAAAAACCCTAACGAATCCTTAGAACAGTCAACGAATCTGTTGACACAACACTAATTTCTAAAGAATAAAAATGATTGCATTCGTGATTTGTGGTAGAAGATCATGAGCAATAGAGACCTACTGTGGAGAATAGTCTCTTTTTGTTTGAAAACTGAAGTGTTATTTCCGTCTCTTTGTCATGTAAATTGCATTCTAATTTGCACTATCTGTATCGTGTTTTATTTAGTATGGAGCACGGTTAGAGGCTCGTATTAATTTTTAAAAGAGGTAAATTTGAGCCTGATTACAAATTCGTAAAGAAATTGGTGGTTATTCGTCTAAAACTTTTAAAAGTTTATGATAAACCTTAATCAAAAATGACTCAATTCAAAACATTTACTATGGGCACTTTGTAGAGTAGAGGAATGTGGGGTAAAGTGAAAAGGTGAATTGTATTTTTTTCGAAATGAACTCGTAGGAAATTAGTTTGAAAATTACAATACATAAAGAGAGACCAATGTATTTTATAAGCGGAACATCCGTCTCTGGAGCCGGGTAACTTGTTCACAGCTGGTGGGACTCTAATAAATTGAGGTATGACCTTGACAATTTTGACTTCTTTTTGCGGAGCTCAGTGAAAAAGGTAGGGTCTGGTGGGGGAAAGTGGTCAATGGGGTAAAGTGGTCATACGTCAAACAAATAGCTATAGCTTGGAAATAAATGTTCGAATGAATGTGAAAATTTTATTTTACGATAGGGCAGTTAGAAACTATATTTTGAATACAAAATTTCGCAACTGGCAAAATTTTATTTGGTAAAATTAAATATTTTGTGTGTATATGAAAAATTTCAAAATCTAAACACCTCTTTTAACTTTCTTGGAAAATTTTGTTTGTTTGAATTATGAACAGATTGACTGCACAGGAAGCTTCCTACATGTCTCAAGAACTCTTACTCATTAGCAGTTAGCTGAATCTATTTTGATTAATTTTTTAGAACAATTTAAGTAAGATTAAAGTGGTCATTATTAGGCTTAAACGAATATTGTCCTTCTAACGTCACTTAATCTTTAAGTATGAGGCAGACATAAATGAAATATTAATTTCACTTAATATGTATTGTTTTTACAGCAAACAGGGTGAAATATTCGATTATATGCATATGCATACTCATGTACTCGTGTAGGCACGTATATATACGTATTCACATAAATGCACCAATAAACGCGTAGTATATGGGTATCTGCAAGTATTTTTTTGTCTATAAAGATATACATTCGACTATACACTTATATACCGCTTATACTCATATATGTACGAACACTTATATACTCAGGTAGACACGTATATACGCGTACGTACTCGAAACTCGAGTAGACAATTACACGCAAGCATATGATATACATGTATACAGGGTGAGTTTAAAGTCTTGGGCAAATTCTTAAAAGATGAGAGTGTGGAGTAGAAGAAGCAAGAATCATAAGAAACATATGGTCACAAACACAACGCTGACGCGCTACATGCACGCAAAGTCAGAACCTGAAGGATGCAAAACAGGTCACAAATTTATTACACAAAGACAATTTTACTCAACATTTTAGGTCTTAAGAGAGTGTTAAAGTGATTGATGAAATTTGTGGCCGGCTGCTGTAATACATGCGTCGCGATCACAAAGCACTCTCTGTTGCAATAATGAGACTTTTAAAAAACTTTCATCAGTCGCTGTGCCTTTGTTGCGATGCGTGTACTAGAGCTACTACAGGCAGTAACTTTAACATCTGCTCTAAATAATTCTTAAAAACTAAAATGTTGGTTAAAATCTTCTTTTTTTTAATACAATGGGGCTGTATGAAAGTCCCACCTGAAGAGGCGTCTAGGCCATAACCAGACCTAGTGCGCTCCTCTACAATGCATCAGTCTTTCATGTGTCACCATTAAGGCGCTGATGCATGACACAGTAGTTTTTTCGACGCCCAGTTTCCAACAGGGGAAGGCACCTGGGCTCTCTTTGATGCGAAATTTCACTAGGAATTTAATTTTGCCTATGGAATTTTAAGCCAAACGAATACGCTAGGGATCTTTTACATGCCGCATAATCATACGACATGGGCGCTTATGCGTTTCTACATCTCGAAAATACACCGACCGGCATCCCCAGGTCAGAACCCAGATCTACAGACATACAAGGCCAGTGCCTAACCATCACGCCACCAGCTGATTAGGTAAAATCATCTTTATGTAACAAATTTGTGGCCTGCTTTGCATCCATCAGTATCTGGTTTAGTGTGCACGTAGCGCGTCAGCGACCAGAAGTTCATTATGATTCTTTGCTTCGTATCCTCCCTTCTCACACCCCTTTAATTTTCGCCCCAGAGCTTGGATTTACTCTGTAAGCATACATGTGTATTAGGGGATATACCCGTGTATACATACATGTACTGATATACACGTAACTGTAAGTATATACGTCTATACTGGTATATAATCGTGTTTACACGTAAAAATACGTGTATTCTCGTTGCTTCCATATGTATGTACGTGAGTCGGCATGTACAAATACGCACTGGATGTATCCTCGAAATAACTCGTGTATACCCGTATATTATGTATGTATACCTATATATGCGTATATATGTCTACTATACACGCATATACTCAGGTATGCATGTATATACTCGAGATACAAGTAAATACATGCATATGATGTTCGCGTATTTATACACGTGTTTTATACGCGTATATACTCTTGTAAACACGTATACTGTAGGTAATCACGTATACATGCCTATGTATACCCGCATATACTCATGCATATACTTGTAACTATAAAAATAACCGAAATATACAAATATTACTGTTATTTGTAACGGTTTTGCATCTATTTTTAACTATGACCACTTTACCCCATGCTATGACCACTTTCCCCCACCCAATGGGGTAAAGTGGTCATAAATACATAGAGAAATGAAACTGTTATAAAACTATTTAAATCAATATTTTTTCCCTGATATTCTACGTATTGTGTTCTTTAATAATGCAATGTAAAATAGCAACAAAAAAAGTTGAAGTGCTTAAAGAATTTATTGTATTTACTATCTACTTAAGTTGAAAACCTACGATTCTATGACCACTTTACCCCACCAGACCCTACATGTTATTGGGGTTTGAGTTAAAATCCTTCCGCAAAATTCTAACGAAAGTCACCCAATTGGGGGGAACTCAACACCTATCACCCTTCCATATTATCGACAAAAGAAGTCAACATTGTCAAGGTCATGTCTCAACTTATCAGAGTCACGCTATACTGATTCACTGATTGTTATGTAGCTTGGTTCAGTTTAATTCAAATTAATTAAAATAAAAGGACAAAACATTTCTTAAAGTATTTTGACATTACAACTTAAGTTTTCACGCATGCTAAACTTTCAAGTGCAACGCCACCTATAACAATTAACCCAAAACTGAATCGATCAGACGGATGTTCCACTTGAAGTTCAAGAGGGAAGAAAGATACCATGAAGTGAAATGATAACTGAACTTGTAGTTTAGTATGTGAAAATTGCTGCTTCAATTCATTTGTACGGGTGTGATTTTTCCGCATATATTTGAGCCTTATTCCTGGAGTTTTAAATTTTACCTTTAAGTTACTACTTGTTCAAATAAAATGTACGTTATGTATTATAATATAAAGTAAAAGGTAATGCTTTGAGCGTGTTGAAGGGGTGACCGAACGGTCACCCCTTCCCGGCAACACGTTCAATTCTTTATTTTTCAAGTTCATAAATTTTTTCCAGAAAGTTGATACTGCATATTTTGATACATAATAGATCCATATCGTCGTCTCAGAGTAACAGTAAGATATAGTGATATTTCTGGGGTTAGATATCTTACAATATGTAACAATTAAAAGCTAAAGAGCTGTCCATATAAATGATGTCACAATGTTTTTAAACTTTTCAATCCCCAACCCTTTGTCACAAAGTGTCACACTTCACCATGTCCCTCCCCCCTTTGTCACATACGCTATTTTTCATAAACGTATTGCTATAAACATACGTGATGTCACACTTTCGTTAACCCTCCCTCCACCTTGTCACAAACTGTCACAATTTCAAGACCCCCCTCCAAAAAGAAGTGACATAATTTGTGGTTGCTCCTAAAATTTAGAATTCCGGAAATAAAGCTGAAATATATGCGGCAAAATATCACACGCATGCAAATAGATTGAACATGCGATAATGAGAAAGTCATTACACATGGTTAAGTCACTATGTATCTTCTATGGTAGGAGTGCAATACGTCTTGGATCCTGTAACTGGGAAGTGTTCCTACGATGAATTCGAAACAACATTCTCCGTGCTCAGTGTCAAATTCACCACAACAGAAGACATGCCGACTTCGAAAAAATACTTTTACATGGATGCAGCCAAAATCTACTACAGTGGTCAAGTAAGTGTCGTAGGAACGGTAAAGTTTTCCCTTTTCCTCTTTTTTGCGGTTTTAAATTCAGAGTCGTTTGAAACTTTATGCAAATTTTTAAAATACAATTATCCCAGTTGATCAGGCTGATATTTTAACCCAACAAAGTTTACAGGAACTAAGTAGTAGAAACAGCGCGTCGCTGTGACATGCGTCGCAGCTTCTTGAGAAAGTCTGAAGACTATTTTTATTGGGGGGAGGGGGGGGGGGAAACCTAAACTTTTAAAGAAAACAAATCTTGCATTTCAGCGAATGAAGATAAGTACCGTCTTTTCTGGTATATAATCCATGGGTAGCGTGTCGTTGTAATTCTGAAGTTTGGTATCTTAGTGTCAAGTATTTCTCGGAGCCGATGTAGATTTTACGATTAATCTAATGTCGGACTATCCCGAGGACTAATTTGGATTTTTAATCTGCATCGCAGACTACTGAAGAAAATCCGGCTGCCGGGTACAGACTGAAACCCAACAGGTGCCCCTACCCCCTTTTAGTTTATTAACCCTTTTACAGGAACTATTTTCCTTGACGACTTTAATGTCCATTCCCCTGAGGTTATATCATGACACCAACTCGTCTGGTAGAGCCGTTGAAGATCTGCTAAATTTGAACAACTTCGAGTTGGTTTAAGATTGTGAAGATCCCCGCAGGTACTTACATTTTAACTGTACAAAAGCCTCTGGTGACATCTCACATCAGGAGCTGTTCAGGTATGCAAACGCATTCCGCAGAAAATGTTGTCAATTCAATGAATGACAAAATGTCTGTACAAAATATCTATATTCTAATGCTGACACAGTCGAAGATTGCACATTTATAATGAATGCGTTATTAATAACTCAGTTTGGTATTTTCTCTGCTGTTATTGCATAAATCACTGATAAAAAAATTTCAGTCAACCCTTATTTTTACCGATTTTTTTAAAAGAGTAATTTGAACTAAAAGAAGGTATGCAAGTTCGCCGGATCCGTAAATGATCTCATCGAAACCCTGAGGCTTCGCAGAACGCAATTTAAGAAACGCTGAATAAGTAACATTTCTTATACTTACGGGCCTCTTGTCAAAACATGCTCAAAACTTATCACTGATAAGCACTAAAATCAACTGCTAAAGATACTTTTTTGCCTATTGTGTTTAAAATATTTCCTGGTGGTTATAAGTTGCTAACCATTTTCGTTTCTTTGGAATCAAGTTTCCCAACGAACGCCCTAGGATTCTAATGTTGACAGAGTCGAAAATCGTACATTTATAATGAATGCGTTATTAAGAGTGATTTTCTTTAATGCTGGACACTTTTGATGTTTGATGTCTTCAATTTTCGTAAAAATTTCAGGATGTGTTAGTGGTACTATGATGAGAAAAAGTGAAGTTTCTTTTTCTAAAAAACTGATTTGTTTGTCCTTGAGCAGGGGTCAAAGTTTAAGGTCGTGCTAAATATATGAATGCTTTGCTTCAAAAGCAGTGACTGAACCAAGCCAATTCTTTCAAATGTGGATACTACTGGATACTTGGTACATGCTAGCACAAATATTTTGGTGGCTCACTCATAGCTTTGAGGGAAAAGGTCAATTAAACTGTTTTTTTTTTACTTTGCTTGAGTCCGGATATCTGCTAAGCTGTCGGTAAATCCCGGGAAAAGTGTATGATTAACTACTAACCACAGTAGAATAGTAAGAGAAATATAAAATAGCTTTCGTTTATCTTGGCTTTAGTAGTTAAGCGGTCTCAAAGTCGATGATTTTTTTAAAATGACCAAGTTTAAAGGTCAATAACTTTGATCACGACGGGTCAACAACTTTGGGACATAGCTGCAATTATTGTCCTAGTGGTATAGTTTAAGACCCAGGTAAGAAACCCATGGCAACTAATCAACTTTTTTAATTACGCGGTCTCAAAGTTGATAATTTGAAATAAAAAGAGTCAACGTTTTGGGTCAATTACTCTAAAACGATTGAGTGAATAACTTTGAACAAGAGCTGTAATTATGCTCTATGTAGTGTAGTTTTAAGACTCATGTCAGAAAACCATGAGATCTAATCATCTTACTTAATTAAACGGTCTCAAAAATGATGATTTCAGTATAAAAGAGCGTTTTTTCATGAGTTTATATGCGTGCTACTCAAAATCTTATGAGCTCAAGCTCACTTATATAGTAGAACGAACCAACAGCCAAATGTACTTTAAACTCTCAAAATTTCATGCTTCCAGTGTAATAAAATTGTTTGCTACCTTTACCACAATATGGCAATTCGTCTCACAAAGCTGATCCGCCATTTTGGAGCACTATTTTTCGGAGATCCTAGATCCGCAGGATTCGGATCTCGCAAGCTGAAAATTTGCATCAGATTAGTTTCAAAGACATCTACGCCTCAATGAAATTTCATCCCACCCACGGATGATCGAGCAGGGACAATTTGAAAAAGCAGATCAATTGACGTAAATTTTCGGCTCTGGGCCGCAATTCACTTACTGATATTTTACCCTATGTCTTGCATAAGGATTTCTTTTGGGATTCCGAAGTTTTATGAGGTTTACCACTCACTCTTGTCTTTGCGATGAATCAAACAAAATATTCCATTGAGTTCAAATCTGGGGAATACGGTGGCCATTCTTGAGCTCCAATGAAGTCCGGAAAATGTGTCTTGCACTAATCTTGAGTGCTTTTAGCTCAGTGTGCAAGCGGGGAATCGTGTTGGAAGGTCCAACTTTTGTTTCCAAAGAACTTTTGCTACCAAGGTAAGACAATATCTTCGAAAATGCGTTTGCGATATGTTTCTTGACTGATTTTTTCCCGTGATCAACAAAAACAAGTGATATTTTCCCACTAGCACATATTACACCCCAAACCATTCGATTGGGGTCATTGACGCAGTTCAACAGTGCAACAAGGTCCCGGAGACAAGGTTGTGTGTTAAACTTCCTAAAACTTTGGCATCTCTAAAGAAATCCTTGTGGAAGGGATGAGATAAAATATGAGTTAGTGAGTTGTGGCCCAGAGCCGAAAATTTTGTGACACGTTTAAAGCTCTGTATTAATCCTAAAGGTAGCCACTTTGAAAATTTGTAAATATATTCGACGATATAATGTATTCATATTTATTTTGAAGTTTGGTCGTAATATTTTCATTAGCACTAAAGTTATAGTGTATTATTTGTGTCGAAGTTATTTCTTGTCTCCCTGTATACATATGGTATATTCATAGTTATTTCTCTTCTCATTCTTACACAGTATTATACTCGTGGATTAATTGCTGACGTCTTCAGCGCTGAGACGACCATTGAAGGCATGAATTACAAGGGCCCCAGTATTGTAAGCTGGTATTTTACTACGGTAAGTCATAAAATATTACTCACTTTTTTTTCTTGAATTCCTAGTCATAATCAAGCTCATGTCATGAAAGCTGCTGGCACTACAAGCCATGTTCAGAATTTTAAACAATGGGGATATTTTCATAGGAAATGAGAAGAAGTTCGTTCCAGAACTGAATGAGTTTACTTTCCTATTTACCATCTTCGATTGGCTGACATGAACTAAATTTCTCCCTTAGTTGAATTACGCAGCAAATTATTAACAATTAGGGACATCTTTTAGAGGACAAAATGCTTCTATCATGTTAAAAAAAAAAAAACTATCTACATTTTAGAAGATGAAGTTACTCAACTACTATCTTCATATACGAAAGAAAAAAAAGTCAAAAGAAAAAAAAGTGAAGGTTATCTCTCTCAATAAAATATTGTCTGCAAGTTCGTTCATGGTTATTTGATGAAAAATCAATGAAATATTTTTTTATATTCAAAAATAATTATGGGCTCAGTTTCATTTTTTTTTTTAAATATTGTCTGCGTTTTCTTGCCAGTTTTATTAGTTTTTGTAGAACACGATAATTTGGCAAAATTCTGTGTTCCGTTGATGTACGATAGTTCTGAACTTACTTTTAATCTACGTTTTTAAGTATTTTTCTGAAATTTTCATAATTTATATGATTAATACTTGCTGCTGTCAACGTGGAAAGATCACGCTCAATGCTGGTGTGAATTAAAAATTTATCTTGTTGCTTGCTGATCGTATTTATTTCAAATTCATTTTTAGCAAAAAGTAGTAAAATCTGTTGTGTATCACAAGCGAGGTTTATTTATTGCAATCGCGATGATATACTTTAACAATATTTTCTGGCAATGTTGACAAGCTAAGAACAGCTTTATACTGATTATGATTTCGAAAAAGAAATCCTTTGGAATTTAAAACGTTGGATGAGTTGCTGATTTCATGGTTTTATGAACAGAAGGGTTATTTAACTTTGTATATAGAATTCCGCAAAAGTTTTAAACTTTTCTCTTTCATATATCTAGAGCCATACGTTAGTATATTCTGCACTAACGTACCAAAAATTGTTATTTTCGGGTTATTACTGCATTACAGAATTCTATTCCGCATTAAGCCATAACAAAGTAATTATGTTTAAAAAAAACAAAACAAAAACTCTTTATATTTATCTCCCAATATTTTAAGAACACGAGTCTCAACCTTCATGAGCAGTAAACAAACGGTTGCACGTGCTAAAACACCTTCAACGACCGATAGTCCTGAGTATTGGAATCTGCAGAGAAACTCTGTAAAAAGCTCACTCAAAAATACCAAACTAAATAAGCCTTCTGAGTGGAACAATTTTTTTTGTCTTTTAAATTTAGTAATTGTAGATTATGTTTCATTATTTAAGATGTCACACAGAAATTATTAGAAGTTTTTAAAAAAAAATAATCCAATTTTTAAAATTAATTTAATACCTTCACGTAAAAAACGCAAGCATCATAATTTACGAACGAGATCTGACAGGCAAAAACTAAAGTCATATTTACATGAAATACACCGCCAGCTCAGTCATTTCCAGCCGAGGACTGCAGTTTCGTGCTAATTAGCACCCATCAGCCCGGCATAGGAGTAACTGAGCTGGAGGTGGAAAACCTCTTAAGGAAGCCAAGAGTGCAAACAAACTGGTAGCTAATACAGAATTAGCACTGACCAGACGAGTGACCGAAGCAATGGTTCGGTTCAACTCGAATTTTGAAGGCAAGGTATATTCAGTATGTTACCGCCCTATAGCCAGGGCTAAGGCAGAAATACATGAAATCGTCTGGTCAGTGCTAATTCTGTATTAGCTACCAGTTTGTTTGGCACTCTTGGCTTCCTTAAGAGGTTTTCCACCTCCAGCTCAGTCACTCCTACGCCGGGCTGATGAGTACTAATTAGCACGAAACTGCAGTCCTCGGCTGGAATTGACTGAGCTGGCGGTGTATTTCATGTATTTCTGCCTTAACCCTGGCTATAGGGCGGTAACTTACTGAATAAAGTCATATTTGTTTTCTGCTCTTAAATCAAACATAAAATCAGTTTAATAAAGTTCTGAACCAAAATGTGTGCAACAACACTGTGCCTTTTATGTGAGTAACTGCTGGAGGAGAAAAGATAATCGAAACACCAAAACAAAACTTTATTATCTTATTTTATACATGTACAAAAATGAGAAACAGATTCATAGTACACTTCACATCCAACTACGTACATCAAAATCAGTTTCAACAACAAGCATTTCTTTCGGCTTCACACTCACCTACATCATGTCTTCAATTTAACAAGTTTTCCTAAAATTTGCTGATTTTGTGCATTCAGTTTAGACACATTAGGGAAGGAAGTCTTTCTAGTGTTTGTTTTGAGCAGGTATTGTAGAAGAGAAACTTATTCTCAACCATTAGGTTGTAGGTCTAATTTAATTCGATTTTAGCACTTTCATGGATCTTATTTCTTTTCAACCAGAACAAGACTCAAGTTGTTGAGGGTCTGCAAGCCGAGGAAAATGTTCTTCTTCGAATGGTGGTTCGACCAAAAGCTGTAAGTAAACACCAAAATGTTCAGTTTTTTTTTTGATGTAAATGCCTGAAAGTATCTACACTGACATGATAAAAACTTGAATGTGAGTGGGAAACAAGTATTATTTGTGATATGTCTTAACTATCATCTCTAATCAGTTTAAATATTGTTGAAACACGTTAGCATTTTCGTTTTCCCTTTCATGAGTGTATTTAATGGTGGTGAACTGAATTGCCTTAGCTCAACACGGGGAATTGAAAAATAAATAAATAATTAAATACATACATAAACATATTTTTCAGTTCTTGCTAGCATTGTAACCCTTGGTGCGGAACATCAATCTCATAGGTGGGGTATGATTTAACGTTAGTAGTTACAGACAGTTTTATGCTAGTGCCAGACTATGCATTTTTTAGTGAAAATAATGCCATATCCTGGTGAAATTAGTTAGAAGTTTTATGCTTGTTTAGTCATTTTGAAATATTATACATTGCTTATTGTGTGCATTACACAATAAGATTGTTCCACTTTGCGAGTATAAATGGGATATTGGTTTAAAATGTCTCGATTTTTTTTTCAAAGTTGCCTACATTTTAAGGTGCTACTGTTGTCCGCCCCCCTCATTTAGGTAATTTTTGAGTTTTAGCACAACATAGTAAAAAACGTTTTCGCCAACTGTTAGCGTCATTTTTTTTTTCAAATTTGGCAACAATGTTGACATCTTACTGTGATTTTAAACCTATAGGGAATCTAGAATTCTAGGCGCAAGTTTGAAGTCTGCATTGAGTGGGAGTTGCAAAAGTGCGTGTCTACAGCTATTTGGAAAGTTTAATTTTTAAAGGAAAAATAACTGGAACACCGTAAAATAAATGCTGGTGTTCGAGTTTTTTGCACTTCAATTCCAGTGTCAATCGTATTTAGGGTTAAAAGTCCAATGTTTTTGGGAAAAAAAGAGGGGGGGGGGAGGACATTACGTTCAGCATAGCGTAACCATTTTAGAAATCAAGTTATTGTGTGTGAGAAAGTTTAGATTAGCGGGTAAACTTTCGAAATTCATAAAATTTAGCATAGCGGAGCCATTTTTTGGAAATCAGCTTATTTATTGTTAGTGTTGTGTGTAGTGGATTGGATTTTGCTGTTTGTTTGAGAAGCCTGCCTTGGGTTCTACAGAATACAAACATAAGTTCTAAATTTTTTTCATTTGAACTTTTTGTACCAACGAAGTTCATAGCTAAACGTTCAGTCTAGTCTGTACAATTATTTAACCTTGCTAATTTTGTAAAATATTGAGTTTGCTCGTATAGAACTGTTTATTTTTATTATTTTCATTTCCTTTAATGTATGCTATTTTTTGAACTGAATTATTACAAAAATAATGTTGAATAAGAGTAATGCTGTGGCTATTTTATTTTTATAGTTAATTATTATTGAATGCGTGAAAACTACTATTCCGTTTCACGTAAAATATAGCAAACTAAAAAACTTTTCTTGTTTTCGAGGTTTTTTCTTACAAATGAACTGTAACAAAAACTTTTTGTGTAGATAAATGCATTTTTTTAGAACGTCTTAATTTCCATGAATGTATCTTTTATGTATTGAATTGCTACAGAAATTGGTTAAGTTTGATACTTTCAAAATCGAAAATGTTTTGTTATTTTATGTGTTGTAGTTCACGTATCGTTTTTGATATTTTTATAGCAATCCTGTTCGCAGTTTACTTAATGATTTTTTAAAATATATTTTACTACTAAGATTTATTTTGGAGATGTTTCTTTTCTCTTGAAATATCGTATTTTGAACCACTTTGCTCCTTACTCTATAAGAGTATGCGAAGAACTTGTGTAGTGAACTGCATGTGTTTAAAAAGTTTTTATTTCTATTGGTATATTTTTAAGTACTCAGTTGCAATATAAATAAGCTAGCTTTAGTATTTTAAATAATATGTATCGGTTTTTGTATAAAAAAATAGTTTACATTATTTAATAGTATGGCAGATTATATTCGCGATGTTTCTTGCCGTGAAGTATGTTGTTTTAATACGCTCTATAGTTATTTTATGTTGAATGATGCCCGTAACATTGTTACTTGTAGGAAATATCACTGTCTCATACAAGTATCACACATAAAAAAAGCATCGCCAAGAAGGATATAGCAACATGTGCACTTGGAGAAATAAAATTGGTGTGCATCCAATTCTTGGTGACGCTTTTTTGGCGGCAATACCCAAAAGTCACCAAGAGTGGGACACATTGCATTTGTTCATACATGTGTACTAGACGCCCTGTGACTCATCAACTATTTATATATGTTGGAGCTTATGGGCATGGTGAAAAATTGCAGAGATTTCACCAAGTCGACAATATTTTTATTAGACACCCACATAATTGTGTAGTTTTTTTCTTTTCGGAATTGATTAGAAGGAAGTGGTATCACTGAACTTACGAAATTTAATTTAATCACTTAACGCATATGCCCGTGTTTGACACAGATGGGGGGACGTTACCGTAAAATTTGCACATGCTCGTGTCTGATACTAACATTCTTTTATCTTGCGTTAGTTTATTTCTAATGTTTGTTTGAGTTCCGATCTAGTGAAAATAGATAGGCTAGATAATTATAAAACATTTTTGCCATAGATGGCACAATACGCAATATATTTCTTGAGTTATTCACGTTTTCTGGCGCAACGTAGTTTTTTGATGTTTAAAAGGTTGTGATTTTAGGTGTGGCCAATTTTTATTGCCTAACTGGATTTTCAGCAAATCTGACGCTTGCTTGATAGTTTGACTTTAACATTTTGAAATTCAAAATAAACATACATAAGATAATAAAATCGGTTGCATTTTGTTTATATATTTTTTATAGCTTTCATCCCTTGCTCACCCCCTTGTCATCCCCCTCCTCCAATTGTTAAAAATAACTTACACTACACCTATATGTTTATTTTCTGTCAAAAAAAAAAAAAAAAAAAAAGAAGAAAATCTTCTGTTTTTCCGAAAAAAAAAAAATGTTTCGTGCGTTTTGGAGGTTAAAAAAGAAAAACTTCATTCACTGGGAATTTATTGGTCAGACTAACCTGGATGGTTAAATTTTTGAGCACAATACGTGTGGGATACTTAAGAGAATACTTTAATTCATTTTGCAATTATAATAAATTGAGAAAATGTACTCGTAATAAAGGTCTTAGCAAGAAATATAACAAAAAGACGTGCTTGAAACCTTCTATTTTTAAATCCTATTCAGTGAAGTTATATAACCAACAAATTGAATTTAAAAGAATGATTTGCTGTTTGAGTTGAACCTTTCCAAGAAATATGTAGTTTTATTGACCGAAGTGAACTTATATTGAAAAGAAAAATACTCACCATCACGTAGTTGAATCAAGAAGCGTGCTCCAGACAGTGATTAATAATTCGAGGAGGTTCTGAAACAAAAATTGTCAAATTAAATGCAAAATAACCGGAAATAATGGTTTGCTAAAATATAGGTAGTTTCCGTATAAGATACGTCATCTGGTTTAGCGACGAGATTAGCGGTATCTACAAGTATATGGTAACCCTAGAACTGAGAAATTCAAGTTGTTGAATGTCGCCAACTAAGAGTTTTTCAGTTTCCAATAGCGATAAATAAGTTAAAATTACCAGAAATAAAAAATGTGCCAAGTGACGTACCTTTAACGGAAAAGTACCAAAATACCAATTGAAAAGACAACGAAGTAAAAGCACAAATGCAAAGCTAATTCACTGTGACAAGATTAAAGGTCACCATTCGTCATATGGCGGCTAAATAAAAAAGTGGCGACTTAAAATTTGTGACATTTACCACCCGGTCGCCATTTTTCTTAACTCCACCTGTTTTACCGATTACATAACACCATTAATTCGTTATATTAGCTCTAATTTCAAATGGTGATGTTTAATGTTTTAGCAGCAATTTAAAAGCTAATTTTTTGTTTAGCTACTTTTCTTTGATTTACAAAAAAAAAAGTGGCGACTGATAAATTTATTTCTACTTGCCACAGGCAATCAAAAACATTTCCCAATCTTGATCATTATTTCACTGCTACAATAGAGCCTCATAGAACATATTTTAATTATGAGCTCTTTTAGGAGAGTACAAGATAACTTACGATTATAACTACTTTATGAAAGATAAATTTAATTATTTTATGGAATATATATATTTTTAGCACATACCATTTTTCTTTACTTCTGCAATTATTAACCGTAAAGTTACTGAAAACGAAAGGAAAATATCTTGTAATCTGTACACTATTTAAGCATACTTCATAAGTAAGACATCATTTGAAAGGTTTTCTCCCGCTATGGGTAAGAAATTAAGCTACCCAAATTTTGGCTGCTTTTCTAAAAATTATATTTGGGAAAAAAAGAATACCGGATTTTTGATGAATTTACTCAATTAAGTTCCAAACTTTTGTGTATGTTGTTAAAAGGCGGACCTGAGCTGCCATCTACGGAGAAGCAATAACGGTAAAAATACCTTCGCTGCGAGAAAGTTTGTCGATTTATCTTTAAAGATGTCCTTGCAAATATCGGAATAAGTGCACCAAATGTTAAAACGCTCTTTGTACTTAAAGTATTGCTGTAAATATGTAACGTTTATCAAATATTAAAACAGTTCGTGTGCGTTTGTTACATATCAAAATTCAAACAATCTCTCATTTAAACAAAAATTCATTCTATACTTTTTACCATATTTACACACATGTCGCATTTACTTCAAGTACATTCGGCTTACTTGGCGTGTGTTCAAGCGCGAATGTTTTGCACGAACTAGGTACTTTTGCTGGATTATTGCTTTGTAGTATTCTGGTAAAGGGGCAGTAACTGCAATTTTTTCTTTTTTAATTTTTGTCATTCATTTTACGTAAGCTTTATTGAAAAAATTTGCTAATTTGGTTTCCTCTGAAAAAAAGTGCGAAAAAAAGTCTAAATTACAATATTTCCCTCTCGGCAGTATTTCCTATCTATCGATGACACACATATTCTAATGAGCAATTGCACGTGTAGAATTTGTTCACAGATAATTAACACGTGCATTAGAGCAACGAAAATTTAAAAGTTATTATGGTTTTTCTTTTTGAATCCGTTATTTATTTCTTTTAGTGTTTGAGTTTGAAATAATTTTATTACTTTTTTCTCTTCATTTGATACTTCACATAAACCATAGCCAAAGAATTTTTTTTTCATGTCAGAGAAACTTTTATTTCAGTTATAAAAAGTCAACGAAGTAACCATAAAAGAACAACGTAAGGAAATCACAAATATTGCAAGAGGTAACGAAATTCTTGCAATGGTTCTGCTCTTTTGCAACAGAGTTATTATTAATCGTATTTTCAAATAAAACATGTTAGGCATTTAAAAAAAAATCATAGGTTTCATTTAATAATCAAAAGTTGTATTTAAAGCAGTTTTATATATATTGGCTAAAATAAAACTTTGAATTCATAAAAATTCCACGAGTTTATTTTTGGAAGGAGGGAATGGACATGCAATAAAATATTAGTCAATGAAAAAAATGCATCTCGTATCTTTTGTTCCTTCTGTTCCACCATTTTTTCATTCATTCTTTCGTATATTCTCCCATTTACTGTTCCGTAACATAATTAGTTATCCTTTGTTGGCTATCAAGAGTCCTCGGATCCTATTCTTCATAATATGCCACAACTTCTCGAGTGGATAAAGATCTGGAAAGGTATTTTGCAGAGTAGAATGCTAACATTTTCCTCTTTTTTTTTTACAGCTGAGTGCTGAATTTGAGCTAAAGAATAACGTAAAATTTGGTTGAAAAAATAATTTTGTGTTAAATAACTCTTAAGACTATGTCCTCTCTTAATAGTCTGACGTCTTGATATTCTAAGAAATTCTCTTTTATTTGAACTACCCCCCCCCCCTTTAACTTCTTCTGAAATTCATATATTATAGAATTCAATGCAAAACTAGCAAGGATCTAAAATATTTAATTCATCACGAAATAAAGTAAGTTTCTGGTCTTAATCTTCAATATAGTCGTACTTTTCTGGGACTCGAATGGTTCTAATTCGTGATTCTAGTTTTAACAGACTCTAAATTTATCAAGTTTCTATTTTTAATCAATAGTGTAGTTACCCTTGTTATCAGCAATGTTTTGCCATCCAGGGTGTCAATTTTCAATCGCGTATTGTTAAAAAGCTATTAGTTTCAGGGCGAAATGTCTGGAGATGGCATTTTGGATACCAGCAAGTTGTTCAAGATTTTTGCCATGTAACAGTCGGAATAATTATGCAAGATGCAAGACTACACAGCTCAAAACGAGCCCTGGAAGATATTTTTGAATTATAGTGAGCTTCTTATCCTACTGCACTCACTCGACATTGCACCATCTGATTTCCTTTTGTTCTAATTGAAAGAAATAAAACATGGAACATTCCTTTTATCCAAAGTTTCATCTCCAGATATTTTTCTCCATAAATGATTCATTTTTATCGATGCGGGATTGAAAACTTGTACACTAGTTGTCAAAAAGTTGTTGATGGCAAGGGTATATTTACACATCATTGATTGAAAAAAGAACTTGTTAGAAATTTTGGGCTGTGAAAAAAAAAATTACTTTCGGGAACCGCTAATATTTTTGTGTTTCATTATTCCTCTTGGTGGTTTAACGTTCATCGTCGTTTAATGCATGTTTTTCCGTTATGCCACTGTAGGTTTCGTTTTTCAAACATAAAATACCCAATTTTATCCTTAAAGAAATAACCTCAACTTATTGTCTCTTCTGATGAATGATGTCTCTTTTTGATAGGCAAGTTAAGTTTTGTTGCTTTCAATGCGTAGATACTACATTTTTTTTAGCACTTCTCGTAAAAATTTTACAGGTGGAGAAAAATTTCAATTTTGAAACAAAGTAGCATGAATGTTGAATGCATTAGATTTCAAGCAAAGTAACTTTTCAACAGTTTTTACCTCTTATTGCTAAACATTTGAAAACATTTTTCGTACATAATATCGTTTATTTTTTAAATTTTAAGAACGGGTTTAGTAGTGAGTCTAGTTTGAATATAATCTTCTTCATTTACTTCATTAAGTTTGGTTGGTTTTCTTTTGTCTTGTTTGTGAACCAGTGTTTATTTTTTCTTCGGAAAAGTATTCCCCAAGAGATATCCCAACTAAAAAGTAAATTACCTGATTATTTTAGTTAATACTTTAAGAGACGGTGGCTTCGCTTGAGGAAACCGATTTCTTTATTATTTATTTATTTCAACCGATTGTTGAAGCCACTGTGTTAGCTGGATTAAAAAAAAGAAAAATATTTACAAAGGTGGTTTTAAACAATGTCACCGTGCCTCAAAGGATTAACTCAGAAAAAAAGAAGATAAAAGAAAATATAAAATAAAAATAGAAACAAAAATAAATAATTAAAATAAATAAGTAAACAAATAAATAAATAGATTTTTTCCCGTGCCATTTCTTCTCACTTTACATGCACAGAATACGATGATTTTTTCCCGTCGAGCGAGCCCTCTTTAGATTTAAATTCAGGTCTATTGAGCAAAAATTGAGCTCATAGATTACTCTTTCTTTAATCTAGTGCTTATCCATCGTCTAGTAAATTATATAAAATATAAATATTGATCAACCTGATTTGCCAAGAAAAATTGTGGTTAAAAGCATTGGAACTCAAAAACCGATGTTCGTTTTATTCAGAAATATTGCGTTTTAAATATTACAACACTATTGGCGTGAATATAGAAAACAGTAAGACATGTAATTTGTAATAAAATGTCAGAGATGAAACAAAGGAATTCAATGACGTCAAAATAAAAAAAAGAAAAAGAATCGGAATCACTTTAGATAAATAACATGGAGGATCTTTTTTATGTGTGTGTGTGTGTTTCTTTCGTACAACTAGTACTTGAAACAGGAAGTACATGAATAATTCGCAAAAACACATACGTTAAAGCGCTCTCGGAAGAAATCTTTCAGTAGATCAAGCACTGTAAACGAGTAGGCAATGGGAGGTAATTTTGCAGGATCTTTACGCGATTTTCAACATCTGAATTATTCACAATGTGCGAATTCTTTTTTTACTCGAAAATTCGAAAAGGTTCCAGCATTTTAATACCACATCATTAAATATTCATCATGGCCTTCTAGCTTCCATGTAAAACCTTCTGCATTTTGTGTGTGATCTAGAGAATAAATTTTATTCGTCTTTCTCTTTTTCGTCTTTTTTGCTGTTGTTGGTCGCTAGCGAGCGCAGTATCAATTGAAACGAAATTTACTTAATTTTTTTTTATATGGTTGTTTTCTTTATGAACCATGAAAAAAATGTCTATTTTATAGACTGTAGAGAACGTTCTATGAGAGCTGCTATTACATTTTAAATACTTTTCTAAAAACTTTGACAGATTGTTACGGAAGAGTAGTATAGAAACATTGGAGGTTTGACCAATAGTGGAGGTTTGACTTAAGCTATGGTTTTCATATCAAAATACTTATATTTGTTTTTTTTTTTCGATTGGTCACGATGTTTGATTTATTTTTAATATTTGATACTAATTTTGCTAAGCTGAGGGGGGAAAAAATCTCGTTCGGGTAAGGGGCCATTCATGAATTATGTAAGGATGATTTAGGCACTTTTTGAGCCTCCTTACCCCAATGTATTAAGTATACTTAAGATTTTTCACCCCCTCCCCTATTCTACCATAAAGATTGCATTTTGTTTTTCATAATAATGAACTGTTGTCAGAAAAGGATCAGTTATACTAAATTCCCAGTTTGACGTAAATCAAAGATGTTTATTTTTCAAATATGTTGTATGATGCAAGACTTAATTAAAAATAAAACATGCCATACATAATACGATTCTTTTATTATATTTTACACTATTCATTCTTTGTAAAGCAAGTAAAAAACAGCTCGTCCTAATACGTTTTCTACCTCCCAGATGCAAAAGAAATATGATTCCTGTCAAATCACTTGACTGCGAATTTCTAATATAAAATATCGACTAGGAAAATGTTACTTAAGAAGGGGTTTTGACCCTCCCCCCCTTCCCAAAGTAAGGGTATGTAGACATTTTCTACCCCCCCCTCGCTCTCGGAACCATTACGTAACTAATGAATGGTCCCTAATCCCTCTTTGTTTTTTTTTTTTTTTTTTTTCAATGATAAATATAATATTCTTTAACATTGACCTTTTTTACTCAAATTGCTGAACTAGTACTTCACGCTTACAAAAGAAGTATTATAGCACTGCTTCAAATCATTCCTTCAAAAGGAGTGCCTCAACTTATGGTTTTTATATTCAAGTACTTTTACGTGATTTTTGATCTATTATGATGTTTAAATTATTCATAGTACGTGTTTGATTGATGTTTGATGATCTAATATTGTTAAAATAAGCGGAAAAAATATTTGGTTCAGGTTTCTCTTCTCTGTTGTTTTTTTTTTTCTTTCGTACAAAATCACCTTGCTTATGATAGATTTTTTCACTCTAACTGCTAAACTAGAATTTCACTCCTTCCAAAGGATGTTCATTCCTCCAAAAATGGATTAACTGGAATAAGGTTTTTGAATGACTAAGGCTCCGTTTAAATGCAACGTGTATTAGAACTATGAATAGGTTTAGAGCTGAAGTACGTTAGTAAAAGATAAGATCAGACGCAATGCTCGTTTGGAGACATCACTTTGCTTATCTAAGAGAGGTGTCAGACGTGCGTCTTGAGATTCCTTGTTATGTATTAGAAGCTGTTCCCATGCAACACGCAATTCGGTGAAAGAAAGTATTTTCGAAAATGAAGACTGGTATCGACGCAGGTATATTGATCGTAGAAATTAAAAGAAAATCTCAAATTTTGAATTTTGAGCACTGTGAATGCAATAGTAAAAATATTAAACAATCCTGTTGAGAAGAGGAGCCGGTTCAGATAATATGAGAGAAAAGGAGGAACTCTTGGGTAAACAGTATAAGATTTCATTTATTAGTACGTTTTATGACGTAATAAAGACTGATCACATATGACTTTCTTTGGGATACTACTCAGATGATATACAACCTGGCAATAGAAATGTCCCCCCCCCCCAAAAAAAAGCATTGGAGAAATTCAAGGTTGATGTTAAAGTTTGAACTTTTAGCACTGTGAGTATAAGGGTAAAAATATTAAACCATCCTGTTGGGAAGAACTGGGCGAGATAATTGAGATAGATGGAAGCCCAGATGATATGAGAAAATATAAGAAAGTCTTGGGCTAATTAGTATAAGATTTCTTACATTTGTGCGCTTTATTACACAATAAAGACGCTTAACATCTTCAACTTTCATTGGGTTACTACTCAGATGATATTGCACTCCAACAACGGAAAAAAATACACCACTAAACAAAATACAGGTTTCACGCAATGCTACTTTTTACTGATTTCTTCTCAAATAAGACAACACCCACAAAACATTTATAATCTTACGTCTCTTGATTGGTTCTTTTAGTCTAAATTAATCTCATAAACTTACAGCTCGAAAAACTTTCTTATGAATAATGAAGATTTAATGATATGTCACTATTTATATAATTCTCCCCACACCAGTTAAGCAATGTAATTTTGTGCGAGTTTTTTTTATCATGAAAGAGTATTAAGTTTAGATTTTTCGTTAATAATTAGCACACTTGTTCAAATTTTCGATATGTGTCACTTCTGTTGCCGGGATGCTATATTCGAATCCTAACACATCATGTGTATAGTAATTTTCCCAACGCGTGTTAAGAAAAGTACCATACGAAATGTATTACATGCGTTGAAATCCAACGCGCGTTGCATGTGAACAGGCCCGAAAGAGGTTGCATAATTATTTGCTTACCTTCTGAGGATTGGAGGGAGAAGTGTCTGTAGGAAATGTATTCTTGTGGCACATCGTTTTTGACCGGTCTCCTCCGCCTTCGTCTTCGAAACTTGATGGCAGTAAGAAGGACTGACAGCGTGAGCACCAAAGCAGCACTAATGCTGCTTCCCAATATGATGCCTAACGTGGACAATGTCATTTTAGTCTTTTGCAGCTTTGCAAGAGTTTTAATTTGTAGGCACTTGTGATTCCCATTGTCCGGAACCGCAGATTGTGATTTGCCTTCGATTGTTACGTATGGAATTGGTTTCCCTAAAGTTCTTAGGTATTTGCCAGTAGCTGTAACGCAGACTGTGTACCACGTTTCAGATTTCAGTGATCCAATCTGGAAACGTCGGTGGCTCGCAGGCAAAGGCTCGCTCGATTGAATTCCACTCGCTCGAGATGAAGTGAGGTGATATGCGACTACGAAGCTGTCGATAAGGGTTCCATTTTGGATGTGCCACTGGATAATTAATGATTCGTGATCGAGATGTGCAACTTCGAGATCTGCTAAAAATGGTGCAGGACAGATGTCGACTGGATGAAGACTGAGGATGGAATGTTCTCTCAATTTTTCAGGAGTTCGGCAGGTGAGGTCCTTTTTTCTGTCTGGATCTTGGATGAGTCTCGAATGCTCTTGAATCCATTCCCAAAAGCTTAGTAGTTGGCAATCACAATTAAATGGATTTCCTGAAAGTATAAATATTGCCTTTTGAATAAGAAATGTCTTCAAATAAAATAAATGTGACTTATTTTCGAAACGGTTTTTATTGAACTCTTTTTAGAAAATCTTTCACGATAAAACTGAGAAAAATAAACAAACAAACGAAAAGATTTGCCTAAATGTAAAATTTTTAGAAGAAAAATGCATAAGAAGCGATGTCGACGAACCAACATATTCAAAAGGAAAATCGGATATGGCAAACATGATTTTTCATTTTGTGTCCTTGAACACTTTGACGATTTCTTGTAGACGTCAACTTGTTCGTAACGGCATATGAAATAAGTGACATCTTTTGAACTCCCTGCTGTATGTCAAAGGATGAACTTTATAATAATGTTATCGTTTCTGTAAGTGATTTTATAAGCGTGCGTAAGGTCTAAGGCATTGAAAATTTGCCGTTTCGATCCTGTGTCGGGAAGTGTCCGACATGTATTTAAACTGCTACATAATTTCTGCGACCTTAAAGTGGCGTCTTTCCTAGCTGAAAATTAAGATTTTATTTATTATTTTTTTTTTTTACATAGACAGCAAATTTTCATGTGGTCTTTCTTGCTCTGATTCAAACCGTTTTCTTGTCAATTAGTACGAGTGACAGATGAAGACCCCCCCCCCAAAAAAAAAATATATATTTGATAAAGGTTTCATAGGTATCTGAAAAGTCATTTGTGAGGATGATTATAGTGAACAGCGAGTATTCATCTAAGTATTTTTTGAACCCAACCAACGTTTTTATGCTTTGTGCTCGTTTTCTCTCTTTTTTGCCGAATAATGACTTACTGTTAGGAGATAGCACTTGACCACCCCTCATTTCAGAAGCGTTCATATTCATGAAAGTGCGCTCGCTACGCAGAGGAACATTAAAGAACGATTGGCGAAAGTAAAGAGCCCAAAGCTTGTCACTTGTACCTTTTCGCCAAGCGAATGCAGTTATTGCTGAAACTGAAACATTTGAATAATAAATAATAATCACATAGAGAAAATATATTACGATTACATTTTTTCATAATTTAACTTATTATAAAAACTTAAAGTTATTACCGTCAAAATTAAGTTCTTTATTATTCAGTATAATAAAGAAAATCAGCGAACTTCAATCAGCAAAAGCTAAATTGATAATTAAATACTCTCACTCAGTTTAAATTCATTTACTTCAATTTTAACTCAGATAAATTATAATCTGATAAAATACTTTGCAGACAGTAAATTTAGAATCGTTCTCTATTATTGGAGTATTTTAAATGAAAATATAAAACTATCAATCGGGTCCTAGATGACTTGAGTGGTCTTTAGTGTGACAAAATGTACAAAGAAGTGTGAAAGCTAGAAAGTCAATAAATCTTAGTTCAATAGAGAAAAACTGAAAAGATGACAGAAAATTTTACTTACCACTTAAGAAAAGTTTTGATACTCTCACTTCAACTGGTACTAACATTTTGGCGTTGATTTTCGTTAGTTTATTGCCTTCTAAGTTTAGTTCCGATAGAGAATCGAGGTCTAGGAAGAGGTCTGATTGTATCCATGCTATCTGATTATTTTGAATCCAAAGAGACTTAAGGTTGTACAAATGGCGGAATGTGGCTCCTTCGAGTTTCTGTAGCTGATTATCGGAAATATCCAATGTCTCTAGCTGTTCAATGTCTTCGCTGAAAACTGGAAGTTCTGTTAGCCTGTTTGATGTCAAGTTCAATGTCTTCAGCTTTTTAAGCCCATACAACCGCTCTTCGGGTAAAAGGTCAATATTGTTGTGTCCTAGATCAAGAACTGCCAATCTTGTCAAAGGCTTGAATGCTCCAGGTGAAATTTTTACTATTTTGTTATGCCGTAAGGACAAATGAGCAATGTTTCTGAAACCTAAAAAATCATGAGAAGCAACTATTGTAATATTTCCTTTGTTTATCCGAAGAGTTTCTAATGATTTAAAATTTCCCGTTATGCTTAAATCTTCTCGAATTCGGACCATGGGATTCCGGTTTACGGATAGTATTCTAATATTAGTGAACGGAGCATTTAAAAGAGCGTTAGGGAGATAAAAGAATGAATTTCCATCCAAAACAAGCTTATCTAGGTTTTTGACAGAATCAAATACCCCAGCAAAGAAGGATTTTAGAGTGTTATTTGAAAGATCTAGCTCTTTAAGCTTTGTAAGATTCATGAAGGCATCTTGTTCAATATTCACAATATTGTTACTGCTAAGAATTAACCTTTTTAAGTTTCTATTTCCTTTGAAAGCCAAGTGTTGAACTGTTGAAATCATATTCTTTGATATAGAAAACGTTTCCAAATTTGGAAGAACTTCTATTGTTTGTGTCGGTATTTTTTCAATATCATTGTCATCAAGAATAAGTTCTCTTAGAAAACTCAAAGTGGAAAAGTGATTGGGTTCTAAACTTTTGATCCCATTACCAGACAGAAACAGCATTTTGAGCTCAGTCATTTGTTCAAACATTCTTCCTGTCATAACATTTAACCCAGTATTTTCAACATTTAAAGAAACAAGTCCTGACAGTCCATAAAATATATTCTCAGTGATTCCAGTTAAGTTATTGTCAGATAAATATAAATGCTTTAATGATGGTAAAAATAAAAAATCTACCCTTACGTTACTCAGCCTATTTTGACTCATGTCCAGCGTTTCCAAGGATGAAAGTTCCAAAAATGAGCCAGAATCAATTTCTTCAGCCATTATGTTAGACAAAACAAGTTCCCTCAAAGGCAGATTACCTTCGAACATATATTTTCGAATAACGTATATTTGATTGTGAGACATATGAAGAATCTTGAGATTTTGAAGCGTCTGAAAGGTTTGAGGCTCTATGTCCATAATTTGGTTATGAGAGACATACAATTCCTCTAATTGATCGGCTCCTTCGAACATATCAACATTTAAATGATTCAAACTGTTGTATTCTAAATTGAGATAAATCAATTGTCTCATCCCTGAAAATGTACCACTTTCAATAGCTGATATCGAGTTGTGATCGAGGTAGAGCTTTTGAACTTCCACAAGATCGCGGAATACCTCTGGACGCAATCGCTTAATCTTGTTGAAATTAAGCCAAACGATTTCTAGCTTGTTTTGCCCCAGGAGGCTGTTGGCATTCATAGATACGATTTCATTATGTGTTAATTGAAGGGAGCGCAAACTGGACGGGTATCTGCTGAGGATGTCATCTACTTCCAAAAGGGAATTTCCTTGAATATTCAAGTGTTGTAGATTGGCAAGGGATTGCAAGGCTTCAGCTTCAATTACTTCGATTCGGTTCAACTGCATAGAAAGGAATAATTACTTAGATTGTCATATCTCATAAAAATACATTAATTTAAACTAGTATTGACTTTTTCATCACACGAACTGTATTTTTAGTTTTGTTGAAACGTTTTCAACACAAATATAAATGCTAGAAAAATTCTAAATCTTTAAGTACGTATATAAATCTTCTGTTGGCAGGTTAAATGGCAGTATCTACAAAAGTGAATTTTAAGAGATATTGAAAGAAGCTCGTGTTTGATTTCTCATTACCATGCATAAAATATTAGTTTAAAGGTAAAAAACTACATTTTTCAGCGGAAAATAAATAGGTATCTCTGAATTTGTGCACTAAAAACTAAGTGAAATAGAAGATCAATTAAATAACACCCCCGAAATATGGAGGTTACTGCCATTTACCTGCCTAAGCAGAAATACTACTAAAAGTTAAAAAATTAACTTGACAGTTTTAAGCATAATATAATTGAAATTTTTTGTACTCTTTGTCAGTACATTAGGCAATGCAATTTAAAAAAGAAAAAGAAAACAAACAAATGAGAAAATGAAATAGTTATCACCTGAAGATGGAGTTCTTGCAAATTTGGCAGGGAATAAAAAACTCCTTTTTTAATAGTTTTCAAAAGATTATTCTGAAGTCGTAAATCTCTTAGTTCCACAAGTTCTTGGAAAGTTCCAGGCTGAATATCTGTTATAAAATTGTTATCCAAAGATAGCGATCGAAGTTCCCTGTTGTTTTTGAACATTGAGCGATGAATGTCTCTGAGTTGATTGAACGACAACTGAAGCTGGTATAAATGATGCAAATGATAAAAAGCTCCACATTCTATGTAAGTAATAGCATTGTTGGGGATGAAAAGTACTGATATCTGAGTACTGTTGTAAAACGTGTCATTGGTAATTTTTTTGATTATATTGTTCGTCAGAAAAATTTCTCGAAGATGAGTTAAGTTATGAAAGGCTCCAGAACTGATGGAATGTAAATGATTAAAACTTAAATCGATTGTGCGGAGTTTCGTTAAGTGGCTGAATGCTTTTCCTGCTAGGAGTGCTAAACTGTTGTGGCTTACATCCAGAGACTCTAGTTCTCTTAAGTATAAAAAGACAGTATCGTTCAAAGTTGTTAAACGATTCATGTATAAGGTAAGAGATATTAGTCTGGGCATAGTGATAAAACTTCTTTCATCCAGATTTCTTATCTTATTGGAACTTAAATCTACCCGTTGGAGTCCTGTGAATCTCGTGAATCCATCATCTGGAATGTCTTCGATCTCATTCCACACAAGCCTCAGTGTCTTAAGATTCCGGAGGCGCCTCAAGGCGTTTAAAGGAAACTGCTTTAATTTGTTATTGATCAATATGAGTTCTTCTAATGAGTTTTCAAGTCCACCAAACGCGTACTCTGTGAGAAGCTTAATTTGATTATTTTGCAAATTTAAACTCGTTATCAGTAGTCCATACAAAGCGTAACTTTCTACAGATGTTATGACGTTTGAATCGAAATCCAACGTTCTCAACATGACGAGCTTGTTCAGTGAGCCCTGGGGAATGTCTTTCAGTTTGCTATTTACAATAGATAAGCTATCTAACGTTTGCTCTAAACCTAGGAATGCATGTTCTTGCACAGTTTGAATCTCTGTGTGAGAGATTTGTAAGTGATACACTGTAGAGTTCTCGAACAGACCATCTGGCAAAATGGTAACGTTCGGATCGAGATGGTAAATACTTAAAGATTTGATGGGAGCTGTGATTTGTTGCAGAGTAGTTCGTATCTCTTCTAAGCCCGTGTTTGGGCATTCCAGGAAAAGTCCGTCCTCGAACTGATAACATGGGCACCAAGGACTTCGTTCCCACTTTGGACAACCTTCGTCTTGCGTGCCGGATGCATGTTCTGTATCTCCGTTCACGCCTTCTGTGGTCAGGAGGGCGCCACTCTCTTGCACCAGAAGACAGAAGAAAACTGCCAGAAGAACCCATGCCGGACTCCATGCGAGGCCAGCACGTTCTTGCAGATCTAACATAGCTCATTTCATCCTAAAAGATACAAATCTCGATAAGGATCTTAATTTACTTTTTAAAATTACATGTGTGATTAATATAAAATGCAAAGATTTACGTTTGAGATGAGTTTACTCTCATCTGTCAAGTAATCGGACGCAGAAATTCATTGGTCCTGATATGTTAAAAAGCTAGAAGTTCAACACCTTCAAAAACAAACAATAAAAAACAGCTGTATTTCAATTTGAACGAAATATATTTCTGTCAAAATCAATTCACGCATTGAACTCTTACAATACTTTTAGATTAGTAGTCAATGCAATGTGCATTGAAAAAAATATCAGGCGTCACAGAAACATAAAGACAACGGTCGGGAAACATTTTGTACTGAAACGTAACATTCATGTTTTGATTTGAAAAAAAAAAAAGGGCAATGCTAGTGGATTCTTACGGTTTATTGTTTTGTATTTATTATTCTTTTTTTTTCTTTAAATCAACATCTAAAATAGAAAAAAAAAAAAAACTACTGTAAATATTACTTTATATCATGCAAAAGTTTAAAAACAACCTTAAATCATAACCACATTTAAATAACGCTCTCGTTGCCAAATAACCGCCTTAAGAGCAAGAAATAACTCCAATGCACAAGTACTGCACAGGAACATCAAAATTTTGTTTAAGCACCACGAAAGTGTAAGAATTTTCTTTACCAATTGCAAATGATTAGTACGTCTAAAAAGTGTAAGAAGTGCATCTAGCCATACATAAGTAAAAATCTGATCCCATTCCCCAATATTGGGTCAAAAAATGGAACAATGTGAATGATTAAACCTTCAAAAACTTGACACGATGCCAAGTTTTCAATTTAATGCGGAAATTTTAAGTTTTCCTATAGACTACACTGTTATCCGTTAGCTGCCAAAAACTTTATAGCATTTGACATCCGCAACTTGAACTCTACATTAAAACTTCTGAGAGTGTACCTACAGAATGTATAAACCATGTCCAGATTCCCGCTTGTTGGGAGAAAACACTTAATAGAGATAAATTTATGATTTATTTCGTTCATAATTTTCCCTTTCAGATATTAGCATCTTTAACAGTTTGGGTTCCTTCGTTCATGGCTGTTTTTAAATATGAAAATTTCAGAAATGCCCAAGCAGTGTAATTAATAGGTTTGGTATTTTATTCAGGGCTGTCAGAGTTTGGTTTTAATCCAAGATTTGGGGTTTTCCATAGAGACTTTGGGTTATTGGGATTTTGTTCAGAGTTCTAAGGGTTTTTGTTTATTCATAAGGAAGATACGTTTATTCAATATTTTTATATTAGCATCTTTATCAGTTTAGGTTCTTTCTCTCGTGTTTCATATTATGTACGATAATTTCAGAAACGCGCAAGCGAATACTTGTAACATAAGTTTTAAAAAATACGGGTATATTAATCGGTTTGATACTTAATGCAGGGTTGCTAAGCTTGGGGTCTTCTCCAGGATCTTGAGTTTTCAATAGAGAGTTTAGGTTATTGGGCTTTTGTTCAGAATTCTTGGATTTTGGTTTTATTCACATAGATACATTTTCAATATTTTACCGATAAATCAGAGTATTTTAATTAAAATGTAATTTTTTCTTCAGAAATCTAATTCACATGCGTAATACAAAAAGATTTCTTTGGAAAGAACCAAAAACCCTCCACTCTACCCCTGCATGTTATTTATCTCTTCACATTGTAAACTTTCCTGCCTATTTTGTAATACAGTCGACTCCCGCTACAACGCGATCCGACTTACGCGAAATGGCAATAACGCGATTTTTTCCCCGGTAAAGAATTTTATTCCTAACGCAAATTCTTCACCAGCAACATGAAAATTTTCCGAAGGGAATCTCGGTTTTTTCGTGAATAGATCTTCATCCATTTGGCATTATAACTACTCCTCATTTTCCATTTATTTTTTTCATTCTATATGGCAAAGTTGATGAAATATAATGACACCTAAGAGCGCTGTTTCATTTAAAGTTTGTGCAGATATAAGGGAAAAGAGAAAGTTTCTGACAATTAAAGAAAAGCTAAATATTATGTGCTTGAACAACTATAAAATTCGTGAAAGGTAGCACGATAATTAGGTATGATTGAATTTTCCATATCTACAATTAAAAAGCAAGAAAAGGAAATCCGTATAAGTTCACCGAGTAGTTTCTTAGCAAAATGCAAAAATTGTGAAAATGGAAACTGATCTTGCATTGTGGATTTAAGAAATCAGGAAGAGGGGTGCTGCCATAGATGGAAACGTTATAAAAGAACTAGCGAAGCAACTGTATTGTTGTATTTAAAATTATATAAAAATAACGGTTTAATCACGCAGCATAAATCATCACCATCTGTATTTTTTTAAGTTACAAATATCATTACTGGATCTACTGTACAGTATATGTTCTTTGGTACAACTATAGTGCATTTGTTTTTCTTACTACATAATGTACTTACCGTAGTGGTTTATTTTACGTCTTTCTTTCTCAATTGATCATTGATTTTGTGGATCGTAGCAGTTTTTTATGTTAAATAAAACGGTTTTTTTTTTCAAATACAATAAATAAAAATTCATTTTTTTTTAATTTAAGAAACAGTAATGTATAGTTAAGAAATAGTTTTTAACAGTTTGAGGTGGTATTTACAAGTGTCTTTAATCGTATGGGTATGTTTATAAAAGTTTTTACAGATACCCTTTTCCACAACGCGAAATTTCAACTTACGCGAAGGGTCTTGGAACGCATCCCTCGCGTAAGTCGGGACTCGACTGTATACGTCTAATTGTAGGGAAAATTAGGGAGGTTTGACTCATAGGAATAGGGGACCCTGGGGTGTGAGGAGAATTGACCCGCTTTTTACAAACACATTTTCTATTTTTTTCTGCCCATTAAAAAGATTCCAAATCGACATTATTTGTTTCCTTATGATGCCTGGTAACTTTTTACACATTATTTTTTTTATTTAAATTACACATTTAATTTTTATTAGTATTTTTTCAAGAGTGTCCAAACTGGGTCAAACCTCTCAATTTGATTTAGGTTTGACCCATCAAATGGGAGGTTCGACCCACAGAGATTAAAAGTTGAAATAATTATACGATTTTATGTCCAATGAGATGCTACTACAAGGTACCGGCAATAATTACATTTAAGGAAATACTATAAACTGTCAAATGGATTTAATTTGAAGCAGTAGAGATTATGATTTCCAGAAATGTGACAGTGAAAATTCATTTTCGAAACAACTGTTTCTGTGGCTATACTGATCATTGAATGAGGGAGCTTAAGGACATCTGTTTAGAACCCTGTTTCAACTTCTTTTTCAGGACAAATAAAACTGAAGCTACATGTAACAGATCTTCCAAAAAAGTTTATAGAAAATTCATGTCCCATTTAATGTCACGGAACAACCAATATAATGTACAAAAAGTTAGTCGCTTAAAAGTTTTGCAAACAATCCCCAATTTCAATGATACAGCAGTTGTTCGGAAGTGTTTGAAATAATCACCAACATCACTGAAATAGTGAACTATTTTGGTTCAGATTCATTTTTTGAAGACAAATCTAATCTTCACTCTTTTGTTTGTTTCCTTAAACATTGTTATTTTTGATTCAAATCGACGTGGATCATAAGCCCCTCTAGAGTGGCCATCCCCACAAGAGCAATGGCCCACCCCCTCCCAAAATTACACAAAAACACCAAGAACGACAGCCTCCGAAAAAACAAAAATACCCCTGAAAACATCACCCTAACAATTTCAACCAGCCTAGTCTGCGTCATGCCCCCCCCCCCCGATATGCACCCTTGTCATATTGCTTACGTATTTAGTCTTTTAAATGTATATTTTGTTTTAGAAACAAATATAAGTTATTGCTAATCATTTAGTTATCTGTATACCGAATTTTAGACCTTGTGTTGAACGCAACACAAATGTATCCATCATCTTCGAAAGAATAGCTCTTGAGTATAATATTTACGACCTTGGACGAGCCTTAAAAAATAAATAAGTAAAAAAAAAAGTCCTCTAAAAGGTTCTCTAGGTCTGAAAGGCTAGCATTCTTTGTTTCTACATAGCTTTTAAAGGAAAGTAGCGTTTTAACGAGCCATTCGCAAAGCTTAAAAGGTTAATAAAAAAGCTCGTTGCCTTTGTATTCAGAGCATTCTTGTTTCAACAGTAAAGTGGCCGTTGGCCGAGCATTTTGATGTGCGCCAGCCAATTCTCGGAGGAACTAGAAAATTCGCGGCCATAAGTCATTAAGTCCCGTTTCTTTTCTACGCAATCGAATGAAGACGCATTTTTTATCGTCTTTTTCTTTTCCTCTTTTACGTATTTTACAGTTTCTCTTTTTAAAACCTATTTTGATAAATGCTGTTATATCTGAGTATAATTTCGATACCATTATTTGATTCAAGAATCAATTGGCGGTGAAAAATTGTTAAAAATAACTTCGGCGGATTTTTTTTTTTTTTTTTTCAAAATTATGTTTACTAACTGCTTATCCTAAGTTTAACGAGCAGCGTAAAGGTTGCACAATTCGCTCATCCTACAATTTCCTCACGCATAAATACTTCTTTTTTTAAATCTAGCAATATTAAAATGCACCTCACCATTGTCGGTAGTCGGTAAAAGAGTCAAAAAAAAAAAAAAAAAAAGACTCAGCACGGCGTCCCCCCCCCCGAAGTTTGATAATAGCAACCTACGCTTACGTTTTCAGCCAGTTTTGAACACTACTCCTTCAGTACCGAGAGCCAACAAGCCTAAGCTGTACTATATATTTAAAACCCAATTCCGCTGTTTCATCATTTAAATATCAGCAATGCATTATCTGAAGCATTTAAAGTTACAGCTTGTCATTTTGCAAGTTACAAATGAAGTCGTTCTATGCGTTCCTGCTGGGGGAAAAAATCACGTAACACTTTGACGAAATTGTCGTTACAGCGAACTCGCGTTAGAACGCAATCTGCCTTACGCGAAATGAATGATACGCGTGCTTTTCTAAAGTAACATTTGTCATCTTTAGCCCCTAAAAGTTACGGCAACCACGCACAACATCTTTCATTATAAATAAGTCTAATGCTCCTGGGAAATCTCTACGAAAGGAAGAAGTTGAACTTTTTACCCTTCCCTTTCTTGACAAGCTGCTTCAATGTGCAGGCGCAGTCAGAACAACCTAGTTCTGGTCAACTGCACAGCTCAATCAACTTAATCCTTCATTGTTATAATTGTTATTACTGCATAGTATTGTACAATTGAAGCAGTGAGAAAAAAAGGGATGTAAGTGGACATTTTCAAGTTTTGAGTAAAATGCGTTTAAAGATAATATCCAAGGTAGGCTTTTTTTTCTAAATCTTGCGGTATAGCAGCAACCACCAGGGCTACTAGTACCATCTCTTGCCCCAAGACAGATGAGAGGTTCACCTACCATGTGTACTGGTTATCTCCAAATTTTTAATTTTGCCACTTACATCCCTTTGCTTGTCATTGCCTCAATTGTAAAATTGCTGCACTTTTTTTATTATAACTGTACTACAAATACAACGTAAAGTACTGTACTTAGTATCGTTTCTTATTGATCATTAATTTTGTGCATTCACAATATTGTGCAGTATTAACAACACTGCTTTCTTAAAATACCCTATTTATGCATTGCTTTATGGTGGATTAAAAAAGCTAGAGAAGTGTTTATAAATGTTTAAAATAATCTTATATGCATTTCAGAAAGTTGTGCATGTAACATACTTCACAACGGAAACTTTTCACTTACGCGACTGGTCGTTCAACTTATTCTTCACTTAATTTAAGAATCTACTGCAGCGAAGTTCATAGCTGTACATTCTACAGTGGGTTTCTTAACCTTTCAGGCTCTGTCTACACCCCTTCTTTGAGCACTAATGTGAAATAGAGGCTCATTCCCCCAGTATTACCATATGCAGTCAATAAAAGTTGTGTTATTGGAAGTTAAAGTTGGAGCTAGTTACTTTGCTCCCATGGGAAGGCAAAGCACAGCATCTGCCGACAATAGGTTTTTGAGACATTTGAAGAAACGTATTTTGGATACGATATTGGCAAGAGGGAAATGCTGGAAATTGACGCTTATTTCGTGGTTTACTTTCAGTGGAAACCAAATAATCAAACTTTTGCGATATAGCTGAAATACAACAGATAGCAAAAATAAAAAAAGGCAAAAAAAAAAAAAAAAAGAAGAATGAGAAATTTGCAATTTACCTTCTTACGGCAGTATATCTAATAGCTGGAACATTGATCAGTTCATAAACAAAATTGCACATACTTTTATTATAAACGTAGTATTTTCAAAACGCATGAAACTAAGGAACTAATTGAGGACATCTATGATACAGTGATATGGGGATGTAAACTGCACTAAAACCTCAAAAAAAAAAAAAAAAAAAAAAAAAGATAATTTCAAAAACAATTACGTGGAACCACAAAAATGGGGAAATTTTATTTAATTTTGCTCTATCATTAAATTTTTTACAAATTCACGTCGCTCTTGAAATACTTTTACGCCCCCCCCCCTTCCTGCCAGGTTAGAACCTCTGCTGTACAGTATGTCTCATTTTGCATGATATTCACTATTGAATACTAAGGATTTTATTTCAAAATTTGATTTAGGAACCTCTGCTGTACAGTATGTCTCATTTTGTACGATATTCATTATTGATTACTAAGAAATTTATTGCAAAAATTTCATCTTCAAACTAGAATATGATCCAAATGGCTCTCTGAAATAAATATATTTCAAATATTTTAAACTTATGATGTAAATCAGTTTAAGAAAATAAATATTAAATATTTTTAAAAATTCCTATTTTTAAAAATTCAAGTGAATTGTTTTATTTTGACTGATATTGTTGTTATATTAACGAAATTTAATGTTGTATTCACTGAATTAACCCCTAGCTGGTGAGGTCGGGTGTCTTACGCTCCAAACAGTTTCATTCCAGCGTTCTGTAGTGTTAACATATGTGGCTGTGGCTTTACATGTATGCATACGTTAGTTATGGTACTATTTCAATAGGACTAAAATATATAGATACAAAATCATTAGAGCGTTTTCTACTTACGTATAAAATTAAAACGTCTCACTAGATAAGGATTAGCTGTTTTCTTTTTCTTAAACTGGTGTCAATAATTTACTATCCCGCTTTTTTTCAAAGAACTTAAGCTTTTTCCTGTATAGGATAAAGATTTCTGTGAAACAACTTATTTTTTTAAAGATTATAGTGCTAAGTCAGGTTTTGTAGATTGACATAGTATTAAGAAGTAAATGGAGCAAGTTTCAAAATATAACTCTTCGATCAATTTTTTTAAAAATAGACTAGTGTTTTTTGAAGCTCTGATAAAAATACACCTGACCTTTAGAGAGTTAGTTTCATCTGGAAGAGAATTATTATAATGGCCCAGAGCTAATAGCTGCTCCACGTTATTGACGAGGTAAACCCATAAAGTAACAACAGTACCAGAGCGTTAGTTAGCGCTATTTTTAGGTGATTGGCATGAAAGTGATTTTAGCGACTACCGAATGGCGAGCAGAACGATCTAATTTTTAGATTATTACGCTAAGTTAGTAAAACGCGTAATTTAATTTCACCATGAAGTGACGAGAAAGGCGCCAAATAGAGAACACCTTCAATTACTTTACCACTACTTTCACTTCATGTTGCTAACCAGTTTCTACTTCACGGAAGGAAAACGCACCATATACTGCGTTCACGGAAAAAATACACCGAAAGTAAACAACCAGGTTGCTAAAAGGCTCGCCACTTTTTGGGGATTTTCTCTGAAATAAAAAAAAACACTATTCACACTCGTCGTCTCGTGATACCAATTTGTTCTTATTTAAGCCAAACCCGTTATTGAGGTCACCAGGTGGCGTATTTCTTTGTTTTACATCTGGTCTATCTTTCCTGTGAACGCAGTACATAGCGTTTAAATCGACTGCATGGTTTAATCTGTTTTCTTGACCACCGTTTTAACAAATGGAATCGTCGAATTCCTCTCTGATCTAAATTCTTTTATCAAAGCCAAATAAAAAATGTACTATCCACAAGAAACACCCCACGTGATATTTTGTGGTAGCTTTTGATGCAAATAAAAGTGAAGCTGCTCGTTTAGGAACTTGAATTGTGCATTCAGTTCCCTTTCTTCCGTGTTAAAATGTTTGCTTCTGTTGCTCAGAATATTTGTGCAATGTTGTAAGAATTTTGAGTAAGTTTCAAAACAGACTCACTTTTGCTTTTCTTCGGTATTTCACCCTAACTAGCCTTTGTGTGATTGATGTGCAAACGAAAACAAAGACCATGTTATTTAAAAAAATAAAATAAATAAAACCTTTTGAGATGAGCAGAAATGCGAAAGCAACTCTCCGTTGGCTCTCCTCCAATGTTTCTACTTCATGGGGGCTTTGATATTCCCCGAAGCATCCTTTTGGATCAGCATCGGTATGAACCTCACGTAAACCTGAAAGTACTTTTCAGAAAGAAAGACGTCTTTAACGCAACTCTTCTCAGCAGTCTAAAAAAGCCACAACAAGGTACTCGAAACTCTTTGGTAAGCAGCAGGCTAAACCAAAAATAAGGTCAAATGCCGAAAAATAATAGTATTTTATATCGAAACTGGAATCATTCTGTCAAAAAATGTGAATTGCTGTTGGCGTAAGCACAACGGCGAGGTGTGTGCGGAATATTTTATCATAACGCTATTGTAAGGGAAATATTAATGAAAGTAATTATCATTTCACTCGACGAGTGTCTGGTGTTTAATAGATTATGCGATTGATTTGGATTTTTTTTTTAGAAATATTTCTAGAACAAAAAAAAGTTGCAGTTTTAATGAAGCATATATACAAGAAACAAATTCTTTAACAGAATTAGTTCGTTGAAATTGTTCAAGCTTGTTCGTTACTTTTAATCGTTTACTAGAATCAGTCATATTTCAGATACTTGCGATTGTGGACGATCTCAAAAACAGATTTTACTCCAAAATTTGAATCATTTTCTTGGTTGTGGAAAAGCACCATTAAAGCCAGCTCTACTTGGAGTCTTAAACTGGTAGAGAGATTAAGTTTACACACTTCGGTTACCTGAGAGTTGAGGAGTTTACTTTCAGAACGGATTAAATGCAGTTTTATACTTTTTTTTGGCAAAACGAAAAAAAAAAAAAAAACTTTTACGCACAAACACAAACTATTAGAAATTCCGTTGGTAGAATGACAAGTAACTATTGGCATAGGTCGAGTAATTTTTCCTCAATTTTACCAGACCTAAATTGCCAACTTTATTTTGGATTTATCCTATTTTGGTTAAAACTGCGGATATCATCCCTTTTGCGAACCCCCCCTCCACATTTTTTCTTGAGAAAAAAACTTTATTAGATTGAAACAAAATGTTCAACATTTTTTAATATATTTTTTTTACTGTGCTTTATCCTTTTCATTGAACATTTCAAAAAAAAAAAAAAAAGAAGAAAAGCGAAAAAAAGACCTTTATTCCAATTAAATATGAAAAATAAAACCAGCCATGCGCGCCGATTAAAATAACAACGTTGTATATATAGGTATTAATATATCACAATTTTTCAATTAATCTTAATTTAATCATTAATTAATCACAATTTAGTAGTAATATTAATTATTTAATATTAATTGAATAATCACAGTTTGAGGTTGCGCTTGCCTAACTGTTTACAGACTTGCACAAGGCGCAAGGTGCTGCGATGTCTTAATACAGACGGGTATCACGCTTGATTGGAAATGCTCAGGCAGTGCTTCGCTCCGCTATTTTATTTGTGAACTACTTTTGAGTTAGAAGTGGCAAATTCAAATTCGGATACGTGCTCTTTTGATATGAAAGTGAATGAGTGGGTACCGGTAAATAAGGGATAAGTTCCACTTTACTGTAAAAGATCCGGCGAGAAATGAGGGGAAGGATATACGTCGTTTAGGTGGTAAAACCAATGTTTACGCATTTTTTAACCGTAGATATAAATTACTTCGAGAAGAAAGAAATTCATTTGTCGATAGGGATTATATTAGAGATCCTGTAAACGAAAAAAGAAAAAAAAAAAATATTTTTTCCAAAAGTGGATATAATCCGTTTTAAATGTCAACTCCTCACTTATTTCTCGCTTTGCCCCATGTAAAAAAAAAAAATCTTTATTTGCCCCATGTAAAAAAAAAAAAAAGAAAACTTTTCATTTTTCTTAAAGATATAAATAAACTGCTAAGAATAAAAAATTACATTTCAATGCAAGTTTCATTCTAAAATACATTGCCCTTTCTCTATGTAATGTAATTTAAAAAAAAATTGTTCATTTTAAAAAAGTTACCTTCATTATTTCACTTTGCACCACATTCCTTTACCTTTTCCACTCCATGTTTCAACAAAATTGTCGTCGTTTATGGTTTGAGCATTTGCCCCATTAGTTCGGATTTTTGAGAATGTACTGTATATGCATGTTATTTACCATAATGTTTCACTCGCATTTATGTAACTGTATCAAGGCTCCATAGTTTTAGTATAAACAAGTAATATTGCAAAGGGGGTGCATAGACTTTGCATTTCAGTTTATATTTAAACTTAGAGCAACGATAAAGGCATAATTACACACTTACGTTATGAAATTAAGACTCCTTAGTTATTTTTACTAGAAACAAATAAAACTACGATGGGATGCATAAGCTCTGCATTTCAGTTTATTTTTAAATTTAAAATAGCGATGAGATCATAACTACAAAATTACCACAAGCGTTTCAAGTTCGACTGGTTTGGAAAAGCAAAAAAAAAAAAAAAAAGAAGAAACCTTCTTCTTATCTGCACATTAATGAATTTGATCGGTTTTCCGGAGGTTGCGATCGCCATCAGTTCTGCCTTCCCCAGTACAGCAGTTAAATCGGCAATCAAAATGCGGGGGAAAACTCACCTGGGGATCCAGCTATCATTTATATGAAACGGAAAGTTCTCCAGTCTTATCAGAGACCCCTTATCTTTCAGCGCACTCGGCAGCTCATTCATCGTAAACGATGAACTTATCGACTGTTTCTGAAGAGAATCATCCAACTGTTTTCGAAAAAGACACTTTCTATCACACTAAAGCTCGCAAAATAAGTTTGTTTTTTGCTATTTTGGGTGTTACGATGAATAATTCATATTAGATCCTGGTAATTTTCGAAAATTATTGGAAAGATGAAAATCTAAGCTTTTTGTGGGGGTGTGAGACTACGAAATGCGCTAGAACTTGGTGACTAACACGTAACACAATTAATACTTTTTCGTAAGTTGTGGTACTGACTAGCATGAGGACCGAGAACTGAGAGCCGTCATAGAGTAAAGTCCTTCTCACTTAGATTTTGTTTTCATCGTGCTTTTATGGAAAACTCGTATAGTTATACCACTACGGAGAGATAGTAGATGAAGCGGAAACGGACCACTTATTTTGTAATAGGTAGGCGCCATCTCTTGAAGTCTGAGACTTTAAAAACAGCATAATTGTTAGTTTTTCTAGAGTTAACGAAGACACTGTCATCATTGAATTATTCGCAATAACGGTCTTAGTCTAGAAGTGACTCTAGACTGGAAGTGCGTATGAATTATTTTCAAACGAGTACATCTCTTCAGAAGAGAATTTAAGAATTAAAAAAAAAATTATGTGGCACCCCCCCCCCCCCTTTTCGGATTTTTATTTTTCTCTATTTTTACTTTTTTTTCCTTGATGCAAATAATAAAATGGATATTTAGTTTGTCTGATAAGATCTGTTTAAGTGTAAACTCTTTCGGATTTTCTTTTTCTCTATTTAGAATTTTTTTTGATGCAAATAATGAAATGAAGATTTAGTTTGATAAGTCAATTTATGCGTAACTCCTTTCGGATTTTTCTTTTCTCTACCTTGATTCTTTTTTTTTTTTTTGATGCAAATAATGAAATGGAGATTTAGTTTGTGTATGATAGATCCCCTCTAACTCTCACGAGCAAATGTACTAAATGTTTGGCTCATGTAAGAAGAAACTTGATGTCTTGTGAAAAATATCATGGTAACCATTTTAAGGTGGATAGTATCGGCGCGTTAATGTAGAAAGAATGGTGTAAAAATCAAGAAGAAAGTCTTTATTGCGTAATTTTTATCGACTGAAGTTGGTGTTATGAAGTTGGGAATTAATTTCGCAATTGCCTACGGATTTATTGCTAAATGGATTTTCATAATTGGTATCACGCTTTGAGAGGCAGGAAGTGGGGATTTGTTTCGTGAAATTTTGAGAAGGAGGAGGGAGGAGGCAAAAGGGAGTGTGACCTCCCCCCCCCTCTTTTTTATCGATATGTTTATAAAAACAGCATGACATGTGATAACAGGAGAAGAAAATATAAGTTAAGTGTGACAGCTTGCGACAAAGGGAGATGGGGTCAAACTTGTTGAAAAAAAGGTGCGACTGCACTTATGGACCGCCTTTAATAGAAAAACCGTTCGGATAGAAAATTTTTAAAATAAGATTCATAGATGGTTCAACGACAAGAGATGGAAAAATACGAGTAGTTCAACAAAAACGAGTTGTAAGGCGTTTTGATTTTCCGAAAATTGTTAGGGTGTACTGAAAGGAAAACAAAGAGTACCAAGAGGAAAAAAGGGCACCGAGCAATGCTTTAAAACGCTAATGTCGTTACTTACTAGACCAAACTTTGTTCAAATTTGTACTAACAGTTCTAATATCAGTTACATATCAGGAAATTCAAGGCTAAAACCCCTCTAATATAACTTTATTTGATATTTACCAAAGTACAGAGTTTAAATTTTTATTGATGTTCTAATTTTCATATTTGTAAGAGAAGCAATACAATTATTTTATTTTCGTACTTAATATCAATATCTTGCGCTGGTTTGTGCATGTGTAACATTGATTTCCTTATTTTACTCTTTAACAGACAAGTATTTATTTCTTGTTTTGGGGTTTATTGATTTATTATTTTGAACACCTCAATTTATAAGAACTTGGTCTGTCACATCCTCATTGATGATGCAAGTTCACTGGGTCTAGTTCAAACCATAAGCCTGGTTTTAAGGTAGCGTTTTCAACCTTTTTGTATTCGCGACTTAATTTCCAATCTTAATTTTCATCACGCTTCGCTCATAATCTGCATTAGCACTATACAAGTTATGCGTTTTAAACAAAATATCGGATTCCCACAGTTTTCGTTAAGTAGTAATATTTTAGCTTAATAGCAGTTTGAACTCGCTGGTACTCGTCCATTCTTTAGTTATTGTGATCCCTAGGGGGCTTTTTAGTTGCCTATGGAAGCTTTGTTTCTAAAATTAAACAATAGACTCTCACAGCTTTCATTAAAGAATTATATTTTAGTTTAATATCAGTTTCAGCTTTCTGATGAGAGTTATCGCTCCCCCCCTAAGAAACGAGCCGTACGGGTTGAGAATTACTGTTTTAAATCGTATTATTTTGTTCTTGAACACACAAACCCTTACTCTTCACAAAAAAGATTATTCTGTTCAATAAAATAGCTATGAGATATTTGTACTTAAAGAATTGATCATCTATATCTTGCTCAATTCATTTGCACAAATGAGACATTTTTACTCATACTCGTATAGCACTTTATCAACGGGATTTTAAACTTAGGCTTTTTATTGAAATGTATTTGAATGTGAGGAATCATTATGAACCATAATGAGGAATCAACTTGCTAAAAGTTTTCTTCTTTTTAAAAATGATTTGTACGTGCCGCGGGCATGACACATACGAATCGTTATTTCGTTATTTTCCAAGTGCAAGCATCTTTTTACAAAGTTCATTTTTTTTTTGGGATACACAATGGTTTCTTATATTCGTCACAATTAATAGGCTCAGTTTAAAATTACGGGAATAAAAAACAAATATGTGCGTAAAAAGTCTCATTTGTGCAATTGGATTAAGCAACATACAGAAATAAGTGAAAAAGCACAAGACAATTGAGCAAGAGTGTCAAAACACTTTTCTTCCGAGACTTATCTCTGCAAAAATCGTCTATGGGATTACGGTTCTTTCATAGCAAAGGAATTAATAAACGTTAATAAAAGGAGCCCGCTAGTTGAATGTAGGAGGTTTTTTGAAAGTTTTGGAGGGCGCTTTTTTCTCGAGTTGGCTGATGTCGGGAACCAATACCTCATGAATGATTCAACGAATTTCCCTGCCTCTGGCCACATCTTCAGGAGCAGAGAAAGCGCGCCGATATCTGTGATGACCGATGGAGAGATTGTAGAGACAGCGATTCTATGGGGTTTATGAGGCTTTGCCCTGCCGACTGAAATTCAATGAAAGGGAGCATTAGCATTTTGCAGTTACTCCCCTTCTCTCTCAACACCGAATACTGATCATCCCGAACTCGGAAACCCTCCTTTCTACCGGTACTTTGACGCTTGTCGTTTTCTTTTTGAATTTATATTGTTCTAAAGAGTATGTACCCGTTCCCAACTTTGCCACACGATTCCGTCGATGTTTGATTTTGCGTGTGGTATTTTTTCTAACACCCGAGTTATCGATGCGATATGGTTTCCTTTCTTTTCAAAGATGTAACGCAATCTGGTCTATTGAGATTAAGCAAAATGTTACTCATAATTTGACCAAAGATAGTTAAACTCCAATTTGAAAAGTTTTGATAAGTTTTAAGTATGAAAATATAGCCTTAGATAAATACTGATCATCCTAAGTACGAGAGTCCTCCTTTCTACTGGTACTTTGACGCTTCCCAACTTTGCTTCCAGATTCCGGTCTTTGATTTAACCTAAGGTTGTTTTCGTGGCTGTATTTGAAGTTATATGTCATGTAACCCCTGATTTATTTAGAAAAATAGAGTGTACCCTCTGCTGTTTAATAAACTCGATATTTTATTTCTTTAATAATTTTTTTAAAATATGATACTTTTAAAAAAGTATCTTACAGCAATATTTAATAGGATTAAATGTCTATCCCTTTGCTTTAAATATTATCTTTTACTTTTCACTGCACATTATACATTAATTATAGTTTATAAACGGATCTGCATTTTGATCTGCTTTATGAATGTTTAAAAAACAAATCTTAATAACTCTTTTTTGAGTCACTCCTCATCTTCCCTGTAAAGTTTTGGACAATATAACTTCTTGTACTTTTACGACTGCAGTACTGCTTATTTTTTCTAATGGTGGATTTATCGTGGCCATCTGTTTCGTTTTCTTCTAAAGTATGTAACACAATCTGGTTTATTGTGATTAAGAGAAATGTTAGTCATAATTCGATCGGAGATCATAAAACTCCAATATAAAAAGTTTTGACCAGTTCAAAATTTAAAAAGGTGGCTTTAAATGGAAATGATTTATTGTTTGGTTATGCGTGAGCTAAAATTTGGAGAACAAAAATTCAACATGTGCTGAAAGAGAATCGAGGCAATAAGAATGACAAAAGGGGACCGCGATTTGCTTGTCTTTGATCTATGACTTGGTTTTGAGTAACTTATAACCTCTAAGTCCAAAAAAGAATTCAGTTTTTGTCAATCACAATACATTGCATATTCAAAAAACAGAATTTTTTATTGCTGATGAACACAGATTTATTATAATTCCTAACTGAAAAATTTAATTGTTTAACGGCGTCAAATAAATGACTCTACCATTGTAAATAATAGTAGTTGTTTAAATAATAATAGTAATATTTTGGAAAAGAAATATTTTTTTTTCTATTCAAAGGTTAACTCATCCAATAACATAACAATAGAGCTCAATGTGATATGTGCTCTCCCGCAAGATGTGGTGAGATTAACATAATAAGGTGTACAGAAAAAAACCTGACGAGGTAGAAAAAAATAACTAGTTTCGCGATTTTTTATTCACATGAGCAATTTCCGCTAGTTTTTTTCCCTCCTACACGTAAGTGTTTCATGGTTCATGGAAGGCATTTTTGATTATGCTTTTTTCATAACTTGATTCAGACTCATCTTTTAGCGCTGAAACTGGAGAATAAAACTGAATTGAAAAGTAAGTGAAACGACAACTCATTATGTTTGTTGAGAAAAACGAGACTTTTACAAGAATGTTTTTTTTTTCTTCTTAATTTTTTTTCGATCTTAAAATAAAAATTTCAGGGCGGAGAAGTGAAAACTTCATCACTTGAGAATTAATCCATGTGGAGATTCAATAAGTAACACGACACGTGGGTTTGAAGAGAGTACTTAGAGGGGACAGGAATGAAAATGCGAAGCATAAATCATCTCCAAAAGTACTTAAGCAAAACCAGCATTTTTGCAACAATACTATGCGCAAGCTCTTCAACTGTAATGTGACTCTTTCTAAAAGGTATGTCTTCATAATAAGCCCCATAAAAGTTAGTCGAGGGGCATAGCCATGAAATGTCCTTAATCAGCTTAAAAGACTCTCCTAATTTCTTTTACGAGTCATTGTTACTCTAAGCATTAGGTAGCGAAAAAAAATTGCCTTATTTTCATTCGCTTGAAGCTTGACAAATTGATTCGTTAAACAAAGCTGTCGCTGTCATCAATTCGATCAAAAGTACTTCAAGCAGATTTCGAAGAGTAAAGGTAATGAAGTGAGAAAATCTGGTAATGCGTTGAAAGAGTGAAGCTAGAGTAATGTTCCGCGTTTGCCATTTGACAAAAGTATTGATGAAAGCTATCTCTATTTTTGTGATATCACAGACGTCGATTGCGAAACCATCCATTTTGCAAGTGGATTACTCGAAAAGGAACCGTAAATGCTTTCATCTCTGTGTCAATTATCCGAACAAATAATAAATAAAGACGCAGCGGAATCTCAATTATCCGACACTCTTTTGACCAGAATTTCATTTAACCGACTACTTTCCTTGATTTTTTAAATTTTTTGGTAAATGTGTCATTACTTTATATAACTTTCATAAACTCATTTGCATAGTCATTTATTTATTTATTTATTACTAAATTCTTAAACATTTATTTATTTATTCATTTACCTATTTATTCATTATTACTCAATTTATTCACACATTTCTTTAATCATTCATTAATTCATTTATTTTTCCCATTCATTCATTTAATATTTCATTAATCAGTTCATTTTGTCGTGTTTTTTTTTCTTTTCATTTACTTTTTCAACGAAAAATATTGTAAATAAACAAGGAAAATATTTCGTTAGAAATATATTTTAAGTATCATTTTGCATCACAAGTAAAATATACATGAAGAATTAAGTCAATTCCTACTTAAGTCAAGTAACCCCGTGCCCCTTCAAGTAGCCTTAGTTTGCCCCGTGTGTGAAAACTATATTTATTATTGCATTAAAAGTTGTAGATAATGCTAATCTGAAAGCTTTATTAAAAATTTTAATAAAACACAAATCAACAATGACCGTAATTAACTATGAATTTCTAATTGAGGCAGTGAAAAGCAAAGGGATGTAAGTGACAAAATTAAAAATTTGGAGATAACCAGTACACGTGGTGGGTGAACATCTCCTCTGTCTTGGGGCAAGAGATGGTACTAGTAGCCCTGGTAGGTGCTGCTGTACAGCATGATTTAAGAAAAAAAATCAATGAAAGCCTACCTAGGATGTTATCTTTAAACGCGTTTTACTCAAAATTGAAAAATGTCCACTTACATCCCTTTGCTCCTCACTGCCTCAACCGAAGTCTTACCGACATTTTAGCACTAAATTAGTTAAAAACAATTATAACTCACGCGCTAATTACATTGGAACATTAGAACAAATTAGATATGATGAGAAAAAGTAAGGGTTTCTATAAATATTTTATTCAATATTTTGCGAACAGTTTTTCGTCCTCATATTAGAGAATTTATTCAAAAATGTTGATTAAAATTGGATTCAACAAATAATTAATAGTTGATTAATTAATTTGATTATAGAATATTGCATTGTCATCGGGTTGGAAGTTGCATTCCAAATTGCAATATTCAAACAAGATATATATATATATAGAGAGAGAGAGAGAGAGAGATTGTGAGCTAATAGTATTTGATACAGCATTTTCTCTAATACTGTACTATAGGGGTTCAATCCTCACATAAAGCTGTAAATCCCCAGTAATCCATTGATGCACTCCGCGCTCTGCCTATTTAGGCAAGCCCAAGGGTACAAGATCTTTGGTCGTTCGGAGTACTACCAAAGTACGAAGTATCAATACTTTATATATAATGATTATAAAGGTATATATCGTCGCTAAGAAGACAAATGGGCGTATCTCAAAAAAAAAAAAAAAAAAAAAAAAATCGGAAAATGAGTAATGACTACCACAGACATGTCCAAAGTGATTTAATAATATGACCAATAGGCGTAACTCTACAATAAATAGTAAACAAGTTACCTCACACTGGTGGCGGTTCTCAAGCGATACAGTAAACTTGAAGTCGGTTTTCTGCAAAATGCTTAAAAGTGAGACACGCCCATTCGTCTTTTTAGCGACAATATATATAAATAATAATAATAATATACATTTTTTGACTATAGAGATGGACTAAGAACAACCATGGATCTCCCCCTCCCCTTATTTCGGTACAAGATCCTATGTGGGAAACTGTCCTGTTTCAGGGGTGGATCCAGAAATGTTTGTAAGGGGGGTCAAGTTTCAATTGGTAGACCTCCATCGTAAAAAAGTATCAGATAAGCAGGTGTGCCCATCCGTCCTAGGGTGATGGAGACCGATTCATATGCTACGGAGCACCTCCCATCCCAAATGAGACAAAACCCCTTTCAAATTGCCACCCCCTCCTAAAACTTCCAATGACGTAACCTGCACCATGGATTACATTCCCTCAAATTTTCATAAAAAGTCACATTTCTTTACGCAGACAGGTTGGTCACGTTGGAAAAAGCACGCGCACACACGACACACACATATGCATGGTTTGAGATGGAATAGTGCTCTGAAAAACGTTAAGCTCATTAGAGACGATTATTCTTTGGAAAAGGAACAAAAAACTCAAAACAGCAGTAGGACAGTTCAATCCTTTGAATTATGACGCGCTGAGAAAAAATACTCTGCAGGACCAAGTTAAAAAAAATGGTTAACATTGATTCCATGTTCTACCTTATCTCTCTAAAAAATTGAATTTTAAAAATGATCCTAATAAAATTCTTGTCACAGGGGAGTCAGATGACCTTTTGACCCTCCCCTGAATCCGCCCCTGTCCTGTTTGTCCCAAACTGTTTACGCATATGACTGCATTGCAGACCGTTTCCCAGCAGTCAAAAAACATTTAGAACTTGATGATTTTCCCAATCTAGAGCAAAAACATGCTCTGTTAAAAATCGATGTCTGGTGCAATCTTTAATTTGCTTAGAAACGTTCATGAATTTTAATCAGGGTATGAAGATTTCTCTCTTTTTTTTTTGGCATCTTTTGGTCGATGACTTAAAGTGCTAGGAAGGGAGCTCAGTGCCCGAGAACGACCCCGAGAAATCTCGACATTGGACGAGAATGTGCAGTTAATTCAGGAGTGTTTCCTTCCTTTAATTGAGCTGTTCCGGCCCACGCCCGGGTAATGGGCTAGCTATCCCTTACTTATAAATCACTGCAGATAAGCAAGTACCCTTGACACTCATTCAGGTCCGCTCTTATTGTTGGTGAAATTTCTATTCCTCTTGATACTAAAAGCAGTAAATCGGTTTTCTACAATTTGGCCAAACTTGAGCAAACAAGAATGCACTTCAAATATTTTGTTGTATATATTTGAATTTAATAAAATGCTTTCAGAGTGTTTTCAACACGGTAACAGAAAATGTCTTTAATGGGGTAACTTTTTAAAAGTTTGGACGATAGCCAACTTTTTATTGTTAGAACTATTTTGGATGCTCACTCTAGTTAAAGTTGCCGCAATGACTCATGTTTGAGTTCAGACTATTAGTTTCATCTCTTTGACTATTAATCTAAATATGGCTGTTTGAAGAATAATAAAATAGTAAAATATCTGGCCTGATTTGAAAACACGGTCACAGACTGTCTTTAATGGGGCAGCTTTTTTTTTTAAAGGTTGGACGACAGCCAACATTTTACCGTTACAACTATTTTAGTCACTCACTCTGGTTAGGGTTACCGCATTGATTCATGTTTGAGTTCAGACTATTAGTTTCATCTCTTTGACTGTTAATTAAAATGTGGTTGTTTGGAAAGTAATAAAATAGTAAAAAATCTGACATGATTTGAAAACACTGTCACAGATAAGGTCTCTAATGGGACAATATTTTTTCAATGGTTGAACCGTAGCCAACTTTTTACTGTTACAGCTATTTTATTTACTCCCTCTAAATAGGGTTACCGCATTGACTCGTGTTTGAGTTCATACGATTAGTTTCATCTCTTCTTTAGTTGTTAATCTAAATGACTGTCTGAAGTATACTAACATATATCGTAAAAAAAAAAAAAAAACATGATTTGAAGAATAAAATATTTGCATAGCAATTTAGGAGTGTTAAATCATGGAGTGAACACTAAACTACGTAACTACAATTCAGTTATTTTTTATACTGCTTCGAGGAACACTATCTAATTAATGTATTTTTCAATTTTTTCGAGAATGTGAATACTTAGTTTAAATATTGTCAAACAACTATTTCCAAATTTTATTTCATTAGAAGTACTTATGCCTTCTTTCGAACAAATATTTTCACTATAGTAAAACATTCTAGTTTGCTAAATGGTGGACCTTCTGCGTTCGCGGGAAAGATTGGCTAAACAAAGATATGCGTCATTTGGTCATTTCAGTCCCGTGTTTGGCTCATGGATCTATTATAACTAGATTCACACATTCCGGTAACTTCAGTCAACGACTGCCATTGAAAGCGTGACGCAAATCTTGAAGTAAACGGCCGAAAGCTTGACCTACGAGGATGCAACCACTGGTCTCCAATGGATGCAACGCTGTTTTTATCCTCGTAAGCTACATTAAAAAGATGTTTGGCGCGCATGCGCTTTTCGGACGTTTGCCCGTTTGCTAGTTGATCTTGGTTGTCCATGGAAACTGTTTCTCGTTGTGTGTTTAAGTAATACTACATCTACGGTTTGTTTTGGACAAGAACAAATTGGTGCGAACCAGACGGTGATTGCGCGAAAAATATTTAAATTTACTACAGACAAAATCCACAAAAGATGGAAGTAGTGGCAAACCTTCAGGCAGTCTGTTTGTTTACTTTCGGTCAATCTTTTTCAAAAACAAAGTATAATTGTGGCATTCAGCTCACGAGTTCATCTTCGCATTCAAAAACAAAATTACCTTTGCTTTATTTTGGTACCCCTAAAATTATGGTGTCAGGTTCACAAACCCACGGGACTGAGCGTTAACCAGACCCTGATTTGAGCTCATGAGTTCTTAAATTTTTTTAAATAGTTTTCTTAAAAGGGAAAAGTTAGTAGATACGAGGGCATTAATTGGTTAAAAGAGTTTAAAATGCAAAGAAGAAGAACCGACACGTTGTTACAGTTAGAATCTTTTCATCACACCATTACCTATAAAAAATCTTCGTGCTAAGTGAAAGCCAAATTCTCTTTTCTACAGAAGTTAGATAAAAGGCTAAAAAACCGATTCTATGCCTTCAGGCTACCCAGGTTCCCGACTTTCTGATCAATATTATTTAATTAACCTAGCGCTGATTTAGATTAAGGTTTTGATCTCTTAATGAAGGCATCTCTGAAAGCAATTGAAGTTCTACGCTGGGTGCATTTTCTGAGAAAAATTATCAGAACGGGGCTTTTTTTTTTATTTTACAAAATTAGATTTATTTAGCCTTTGGATCGTACTTTTCATTATTGATTGATTTTCTTCTTCAATAATGTTTTCTCAAAGTCATTTTTGCTTTACTTATAAAAATAAAACATGTACTTAGTAGTTTTTATCTCTGTATTGTAGCTGAGCATACAAACAATAATTGCTTCCGTTTTTCTATACATTGTGTGACACAGAATAATAACTTTTTACTTGGATTTAAAAAGGGCATTGTTTGCTGGGCGGAGACAGCCTCGGGAGAAATCAACTGTTAGGGGAAAGAACTTCTTTTACATCCTAAAAGTGAAGTCATTTGCACCTTGGTGGATCAATTAAAGACTGAATTACAGGCTTTCAAATGTAGTTTCTGTGAAAACGTGTTTCTTTAACTCGAAGTAAGAGTATTGTTTTTGAAGATGGTGCTCTGCAAATAAAATATTTCTTCCCTGTAAAAGAAGATTCTTTTATACAAGGAATGATTGTATGGTTGGATCTAGGTTTTTAAACATTAATTTTTTAGGGGGAGGGGGGCGCGCAATCTTTTTTTTTTTGCCTTTTCGAATTTTTATGATCTATAGCCGATTACTGCTCGTTTCTAAACTTTAAAAATTTTTGCATTAGTCTATATTTCTCCTGGAGCTCTAATAAGTCGCAATTTTTTAAAAGTAAACCATAATACTTGCACATTAGAACCAGACTAACGTAAGTCACATAATCGCTACTTTTACAGGAGAGAGAGAAAACATTTTTCTGATGCATGCAATGGATGAGCCGCGCGGTTTTTTTTTTACACTGGTAAATAATTGCAAATTTTTTTTTTTTTTTTTTAAGTACGTTCAAATTGCTCGGTGCGGAATCGGATTCTACAAACAATGCACTTATAAACGGAAAATCACTATTTTTGGACTTACGTTAGTCTGGCTCTGAGATATAGATATATAAAGCAATAAACAAAAAAAATTTTTTTTTTTTGGAGTAAAAAATGGGCATAGCTGTAAGACAAGGCTAAAACAAGACAGTTGAAAATGTAATATTAAGGATAAGTCCTATAAATTTTAAAGCAAGAAAAATATTCCTATGTCTAATTCTTATATATTTGGCTTCAGCAATTCTTAAGTTAGGTATGATTAAAAGAATAGTCATTCATAACAACCGTATACCTTGTCTAAGGAGTAAAAGCTGATATCAATATTGCTAATCCACGATAAAGTGAAATCAATAAGCGATCTTGATTGCTCGAAAAAAAAACACACACACACACAGAATTGTATTTACAGTAAAAGTAAGAAAAACAGTGTCATAAATGGACACTTTTGCAACAAATTACGGAGAAATTTCAGTGTTTCGAGAAAACGCAGAAAATGTAAAAAAAGATGTAATGTAATCTGAAGATTCTATGCATGTATACCATCGGCGTTCAAGCAAAACTTACTAACTCTAGATCTCCAGTTTTTAGATACATTGTCTATTTAAACATTCAAATCCCTTTGAAAGGCAGCAAAAATCGTTTTACAGACACCTAACTCTTACAGTAAATTAATTTATGAAACTTTTACATTGTAAAATTAGTTTACGTAATGATATAATTAACTATTAAGTCTAATTCACCGCAAGGATTCACCAATTTTTTTGTGAACTGACTTTTGTCAAAAACTCATCGAGTTTCCTCATAAGGTATATCGAATAAAAATGCAGATAAAAATATTGCAAACTCGATGTTATGGGGTTGTCTCAGAAAAAGAGATCCATTCATAGGATTGTCGCGATTGAAAATTTCAACAGTTGAGTAATTCTGCAGGTTTTCAGCAAGTATATCTTCAAATAAAAAAAAAAATAGTTTGCAGAAATCTACAAAATCTCTGCAGATTTCTTGCAGAAATTAGTGAAGGCATCACGTAATCTTTTTTCTGCGAAAGTATCGAGTTTTTAGCCAAATAAATGTCATTTGCTGGAAATTTATCGATTGGCCACTAATTTAAAAAATCTGCAGAAAATGTGTAAATTCTAGCAAAATATTAAAGTACCAGAAGAAAATCTGTAAAAATTACTCAATCATTGAAACTTCAAATCGTGACAATTCTATGATTAGACTACCCTATACCGTCGTGTTTGTAATGTTTTTATCGTATAACTTATGAGAAAACTCGATGAGGGTAGATCAACCTAAGTCGGATCTAAAAACTATTGCTTTGGAGCAAAAAAAGGTATTTTTTAGTCTATTCTTATCCTCGGTAGTTGAAACAGCCCGACGTTGCGACGCACGCCGCAGATTCCTGAGAAAGCCTGCAGACTAATTCATAGTTGTAAGAAGAAAAAAAAATCTAAAATGTTTTAAGAAAAAAGTCTTAAATTTTAGTTATTGAACATTTATACAATTTTTTTCGGACATAGTCCACAGGTAGCATGTAACGGCATTAGCGTCCTACTCCTAAATTTTCTCAGTGTTGAGTTAGATTTTAGAATTAATTTGTCAGTTTATCTTGCAGACTATTTTTCAATTTTTGATTTGGGTCGCAGACTTTAAAAAACTTTGCTACTGAGTTCATATTTTTAGTCTTTGAATGGAAATAGTAGTAATGGATTGAAACAAAAGTAACAGACGCAGTCTAACTCAACCAAATCTCAATGAAGCAATATGTCGTATTTCTAGTCTCCATTTAAAGACATTGTATCGATTATTAATGACTAGGAAGCGAAATAAGCATCCATTATCAACTGTGCTCTCACTCGATCATTCGATCTGACTCGACGCTTGTTCCAAATGATGAATGTTTCAGGAGTCAATAATGAGTGGACGTGAAAAGGCATTTGTGAACATCATTGTTCAAAATGCCGTTGAGTTAGCCTTTTTCGTGTGAGGAGGTCAAATTTGAGTAAAGACTAGTTTGATAGTTCAGTACTTACATTTCCATTTACGGATAATAAATGGGTTCGTAGCTTCACGAGAAAGCGTATCGTTTGTCAAGGAGTTAAAATTGAGTTATTAAACTCGGTTTCAGTCTGTTTAGAAATGTTCGTAATATGTTTGTTGGTAGTTTGTTTTCGTAATAAGCATTCTAACCAGGTAGCACACTTTGTTTCATAAACATTTTAAAATGGTATGATAATCATTTGAAACCTCTAAGAAATTTTTAAACGTAAAGTGCTACCCGGGTAGAGCACTAATCTTTGAAATATATTTCCCACTTTCAAAATGTAATGTTTCTCATATTTTTTCATCTTTTTTTTCAAAAATGCTTTATTTTAAAAACCAAAACTGTGCATAAGGGCTGAAGTACCCCCATCGGAGAAGCTACAACTTTGATTCGTAAACCGTCAGTAAGCAAAGATCTAAAACATTCATGTTGTCGATGTAATACAATGAATTCTAAGAGCCCTATTCCAGAAAAAAAAAAAAAAAAAAAAAAAAATCGGTATCAATGAAACCGGCTCCAATTACGGCTCCAATTGTGGAGTTGGTTTGAGAGAGTAGTTACGACATAAATCCGAAGTAGAATGCAATAGGACTATCGAGAAAGAATACGGTAGCGTAACAAAGAAAAAAATTAATAAGTAGCAAGCGCGCTATGTAAAACATGTTTTTGAATGCATAATTTATTTGCCCTCGTGTCTCTGTTGGCAAAATACAATGTTTTAAATTCTGTCGAAATTTAAGAAAAGTCGCCAAATTTAGCGAGTTTCGGTGAGTAACGGAAGACGTAGATTGATGTCCAGCCATTCAGACGGTGAAATCGCGTGATACCTCCAATCTCTCAACAAGTCTTTCAATTTGGCGCTTTTCTTAAAATTCTGACAGACTTAAAGACCTCATATTATCTTGATATACCAAGAACGAGGGCAACACCTCATGCGAAGAAAAATGTCTCAATACGCTACTGCGATTGCTACCAATTTAAACTTTTTTTCATTATTTCAGTATTCGTGTGGTTTCCTGGTTAGGATGATTGGTTAAAGTTTCGCTGTTGTGGTTGCTTTTTCCAGAAGTCTTGAGATTAAGAAGTGTAAGAGCTTACCCTTCTTAATCTCAAGCTTACCCAGGCTCCAGATTAAAGACCACCCAATTCAGCTTACCCAGGCTCCTACTAAAAAAATATTGGGCAGAAATTTTAAATGGACACGATATAAATACTTTGAAATACTTTTCAAAAAAAATGAAAAGTTTCTAAAGTATTTTTTGAAATTTATATTTTGATAAAACGACACAAATGTCATCTTAATATATGAAACAAAAACTATTGAAGCGCTACCTCACTTTTATGATTGAAACATTTTTATCTTAAAACATTCTAAACTGATATCTCGTTTCAGTCCTTTGAACTAGAACGCTAACTCTACGGCGAATCGGCGGTTTCATTTACAAGAGCTCGATATTTAAAACATCCTGTTTACATGCAAAACCCTTCTACATTTCACAACGCCAAAACCGTTTTGTCCATAAACATCTGTGTCTGGGTAAGAGAGGAGCTAATTTCAGAAAGAAAAGTTTCAGAGAGTTTTATTTTATTTTCTCCAAACGGACTTACTGTCTGGCGAAAGACAAATAGAAGCCCCCTCGAACAACAAGCCAAACTTACTTTCATACATTCTAATTATCGATTGGTATTTTCATTTTATGCCGGCCATCATTTATTCCAGTAAAAGTCTAACGCGCAATTTAACAGGCAAATTCTTTCGCACAGCACTTTAAGTACTTTTCTGGCTGCAAAATCGATGCCGGTTTGCATTTTTTCAATGCCTCCACCTTCTTTGCTTTTATTGGTTTTGTGATTAAAGCTTAATTAATGTTTCACGATCACGGATTCGTAGAGTTTTATGAATGGTAGAAAATCTTTTCTGCCGGGGTGGAGGGAACTAAAGCGGAAGGAAAATATGGAAATCAAGTTTCATGTCTTGACCCTCCCTCGGCTCGCCTGCCTTTTATATTGGATCGGTAAATGCAATATTTAAAAAGGGTTTCATTTGCATTTTAGCATATTGGGTTGTAAAAGGGCGAGTCGGCTTTATGATAGTATTTTTCGGTCATGGAGTACACGCGAGATATTTAATATGTCGGCCGACAAAATTTAAAATATTAAAATCAGAGTACCTATTTTGAAATATTTTATTGCTGCATTTTTGCTCATTTTTTGAAAATTATAAGTTAGATTATGGTTAGTTTTAATACAATGAAGATTTATTTTATGGAAATTTTCTTGATAGTAAAGTAATGAATAGGAAGAAAACTCCGAAATTTCTTCAGAGATCAAGATAAGCGGTTGCCACTGGCGACTAACTAAAAATATTATAACACTTCCCACCCAGTCGCCGCTTTTCCCAATACCACATTGTTTTCAATTAATATTAATACTATTAATTTGTAAAATAGTTCTTATTTAAGCTGATTATTTTTATACTGGTGTAACAATTCAAAAGCTCATTAGTCAAGTTACTTTTTTGGGTTTACAAAAAAAAAAAAAAAAAAAATGGCGACGAGAAAAGAAAAAAATAGCGACAAATAAATATGCTTCAACTCGCCACTGGCTATCAGAAACTTGATCGTTAAATTTCTTACATGGTACTCCTCATATTTAAATATTGTGTTTAATCCCTAAACATGTCGCATGCTGCTACGGCAATAACTTTATCCCCTTGAAATACAATGAAGTCTCTGAGACGTCATTTATTTTAAATTCCATAAGGACGTCTCATGTCTCAGTACAGACTCGTTGACGTCTCTTAGACATCATTCTATGTAGAGGTTACTTGGATTTCATAAGCTTTATCTCTTAATCTTGTGATATTAAACGTAATTGGAGGAAGTGAACAATAGATTGATAAAGAGTTTTTCAAAACAAAATAGTATTAGGAAAAAAAGGTCAGTCTTTCTCTAGAAAGATACATTGTCTAAAAGGGGGATCTGTTGCAATTTATAGCCCTTTATGAGCATCCTGATTGCGAAACATTATTAAACTGATGTTCTTCTGGTTCAAAATTAGCTTTGTCTTACAGTTTTTACCTTTTGACGAACAATGGCGGCTCAGAGACGTCAAATAGTCTAATGAGACATGAAATGAATGACGTGTCTCGGAGACATCAGTCGAAAGTGACCACTGGAATAAAATATTTTTAAAGTGTTTATCTATTTTCAATAAGCGATATTTTCTGTTCAGTTTCTTTTTTATTTCTTAATATATCATTTTATTTGCGAACACCTTTTGTTATAATTGTATCAGCAAAGTATATATTTTTAGTTTTATGGCTTTAATGTGTAAAAAAAAATTTATCAGTCCATCACGTTCCAATATGAATATATCTAGAAAATAGTTAAATTTTCATACATGAATTTCTTAATCATATCTGTATCACTATTTTATCTGAATATTTAGTATAAATAAATGCAAATATTTAGAATCTGATTTTCTTTTTTTTTTTTAATGGTTATAATGGAAAGTCATACCGAAGACCTAAAACATGAAAAGGATTTCCTATTTGCAGAATAAGTTACTGATTTACCTTGAATTTATGCTACAATAGTCTCAAAGGTTGGTATCTTGGAAATGATAACAATAGCCGTCAACTATTATAGAATTTTTAAATGCCTCTCTACTCCTGAAGTTTTTTTTAAAAAAAGACTGTCATCACTTTATGTCAGGACTGATGACTATTCACTAACTTTTGGTTGACTCCACACTGTTGAAGGAATTTTCCCCAGAATGGATAATCTGAGCTGGAAGTTAATAGAAATTTTTTGAAACACGAAATATTGCTCGCTTTAAGCGGGGTTTGCCTGTTAAGAGCAAGTTATGCTCCCATAGACTTAGCATTGTTCCAACCAAGTATTTTTGAGTTCCTCCTTAAATCCAGGTTCTAGTGAAATCATCGTTATAAACGAGTTCGACTGCAAGAATCAGTTTCAAGTTGTTACATGAATCCTTGACTTTCTCGAATCTTGCTTTTGTTTCGATATGTCATTATTATCTCCGGATTGCAATATGTGTAATATAGAGCAATATACAAAACCGGCTGATTGAATGTTGCCTCTGAAAATCATCTTAACTTTAAGAAACACAGGATAATTTCAAGACATAATGTCCGCTGGGAAAAAATGAAATGCATTGTGCAAATTCTCTACTTGTGATTCTAAATTCTCGAAGTTGAGCTTCCCCAGACGATAAACCGTTCACTGCTGTCAAAACTCGAGTTTGCGTAATAAACTTCCGTTACCTTTTTATTACGCGCAGTAAGCGAAGAATTGAGGGGATAAATGGGGAGGGAATACGTAATGGATAGATTTTTCCCGCGCATAGAACAGGGATGCTCATATCTAGCGTGATTCATAGAGGGGACCCTTTATTAGGTGCCACGTTTTCGCACTCGAGTTGACTCCATTTTAGCAATCAGAGAGAGGGGTGAAAGCTAACTTCGAATCTCCCTCTTGAGCAGGCTTTGGACAAACTCTTTTGTACTATCCGCGACCCGATATCAACTTAAAGTTCCGATTGCTAATCGATTCCAGCAGCACTATATAAGTGGCTCGAACCGCCAAGAACCAACTTGGTACGTTTACCACCCGAAGTTGATCCCGAATAAAAGTAAAGGAGGTTAAATCACAAGAATCAGCTTCTCTAATTTTCAATTTTACGGATACATCACTGAATATAAAGGGCAGAACAGCGGCAACTCTTTAGTAGCCAGTGGCTGGTAGTAATAATTTCACACACACATTTGTAGCCACTTTTTTTTTTAATTCAAAGCGCTAAACAATACATTTTCAGATGAACTCAAAAAAAAAAAAAAAAAAAAAAAAAAAATTCAAGAAGCATTTATTAACGCAAATGATAGTTTTTTAATAAATTAGTTTATAAAGCCTGCATCTTGATTTTGGTGGAAGAAATTCAACTAATAACTTAATTCTGTAAGGTCATTATTATATTTTTTTTGCTATTGATCGGATGGTGATTGACAGATGACTTTTTAATCATCTTTCGTATTCATTTATCGCCATGTGTCCATGGGCAACCATTAGTTTATCCCTTTAGCTCAATCTCAGGAGAAAAAACCGCTGAAGAGAAACCGGAAATTGAAACTAACGATTAGCCGCTATATGTTTTGGTTATTTAATTTTTGAAAGCAGCGTAACATCGTTACAGGCGTGAATGCTCTTTTGTGCTTATATTAATAAAAAAATTAAAACACGTGATTTTGTTTTCATTGGTTGATGAAAAATCATCACAAAAAGAGCATTATATCACTTACTAGAGACTAATAAGCGCTTTCAGCCAATTGTAGAAATCTCAAACCAACTCAAACACTTGTAGATTCAGCCAAAAATTCACATCACCCGGACTGCTGGAAACGGACCTAAACCAGTATTTAGAGAGATAAAAATTAACTATAGGAGAAAGTCAAAATATATGTGAAATTGCATCAGTATTTGCCGAAAGAAAACTTTACCTCTTCATGATAAGCTAATAATGTAAACATAGGTAATTCTTCCACCATAAGAAAGTTTTAATTCAGCAATGATCAGCTAATAACGTAAACTTACGTCATTTTTTTTGTCGTATGTCGCAAGAACGTTTCACAACGAAACGATAAGCTAATAATAATCCTATCAAATATAACCAAATCCGTCTTTGTACAAGACTTTTCTAATCAAGCACTTCAAGGGGAAAAAGATATAATGAACATTCAGTTGTATTCACAATAGAACAGCAATATACCGTGTCTAGATGTACCTCGAAATTTCTTACATCGTGTGCGCCATCTTGTCCTCTACTATGTTAAGACATAGTTTTAAAAGTCATGTTTTCTTTCATTCGCGAAGTAATTGTCTCTCGTCTCCACTTTTCTAGTTCGATACTTGTTTCTGCTGTACAAGTTCTTTGTAGTAAAGGATAATTTACAATACCTACCTAGTTTGAGTTTCTAGTCTATTTAGTTTAACATTACTGTTCATTTTTTTTATATCAAACATGGTTTATTAAAACACTCCATGTGCCGTAAGGGATATTTGTACTGTACTAAAGTCATTACTACTAAACTACTTGTGGGTTTCGTGTGCTATACTGCCGTAGGAAGATAAAAGTTGCAACTTTTTCATTTTTAATTTTTTTTGCCTTTTTGTCATCTGTTGTTTTTTAGCTTTACTGTGCAAACTTGCTTATATGGTTTCGGCTGGAAATAAAGAGCGAAAAAAAAAAAAAAAAAACTCAAATATTTCGCTACTGTTAGTAAGGAATCCAAAGCGCATTTCTTCCAATATCTCAAAAACTCATTTCTAAAGATGCTGCTCTTTATCTTTCCACGGTAGTATCTGTATTGCTTTATAGTTCATTTATTATCAATAAAAAATACAAGATTCGTTATATCGCGAAGGTTATAACAATGGGTGTTCCCATAGGATATAATGCTCCATACGCCGTATACTCTCTAACATTTTTTAGACATATAGCTTTGCCCTTAAGCTAAAAAAAAATTCATTTATTCAGATTCTATCGTCGCATTTTTAAATTTTCCTAAAGGAAAAATAACGTATTTATGTTAACCACATTTTCCCACAAGTAACCCTCCTTCTTTACATTTCGTAACACTTAATAAATCAACGCCTTATGATCGCATGCACATATTGTGCATAATGGATTATTGGGAGCAATATACCCTCAGAAAAATTGATGGGAACATCACTGGTTATAACCGTGGATGGAAATATGCCTCCCGATCTTCGTGGTTTAACCAGGTTCTACTTCTCTCGGTAAGATGAATAGCTAACGCTATAGTAATTTTTGAGGGCGTTTTTGAAGTTATACTTCGTTTGACACAATTTCAATTTAGAATAGAAATAATGAACGGAATGCAGACGGAAATGACGTCATGACTTGGCGGAAATTTAGCCATTATTGTCAGTTTAATGAGATCGGAAATATTTGGTGACACATAGAACTCCATGTAAGACTACAGTTAAGATTTCAATAGGCACTGCATAAATGACAATCAAAGGTATTTTTCTCCAAACAAAAGTCATTTGAACCCAATATTATAGATAGTTAGCAGATTAATTGTAATTAAATTAAGAAATATTTACACTAATTTAGAATTCACAACAATATCAGTTTTTGGTTATTTTTTCAAGGTTTTTCAAATTTTCTTTTAAAGTTTGATGTTTTTGCATTATAACATCACCCATTGAAATAATAATTTTAATAGTTCGGATACATGACATCAGATATATGACCTTCGTATACATGACATCTTCAGTTAATCAAAAATACTGAATTTTTGTGATTTGAGAATTTCGTTTCTTTTTATATTTGATTAAAAGAAACAGCAAAATTTGAATAGGAATATTTTAATGCCTTAGACGTATGATAGTTACCATGACAAGAACCAAAAGTTTATTTACGGGGCATCTATAAACCTAAATCATTATTTTAAAATGCTTAGTTTCACCAACGCTAAATGCTGTTTGGAATTGCTCGAAAGTTGCTATTTCTTTTGTATTCTTTTGATATCCTAACATTCTTTGTCTGCGTTTTATTTGCCGTCACTATTAGTTGGTATTCCTCTGTTATCGCCAATGATCTCTTCATCACTCAAAATAGGGATCTTTAGATCTTCTGAATCCCTAACTCGCCAATTAATTAATTATGTAGAGTCACAGTCATTACAACCAGTCACTTTATTAAATACGAATTTGTATTTGGCAATGCTCTTCCGTAAAATTATTCTGAATTTCAAAGGTTAAATTGGACAAGTTTTCTCAAGCTAATGACAGCTTGTACTCAAAAAAAAAAAAAAAAAAAAAAAAAAAAAAACAAATCTATTAACATCGAGTTTCAGATAAAAGAGGTTCGGGAACTGAGATTCTACTGCATTACTTCTTATGGAATCACATGAGTTATACACGCACCCTTTTCTTGCTATTTCGTTTCTCCTTTTTGGATTAGCAAACTCATCAATTGAAATACACAGCATTTCTTTTACTCGGGCATTAGGATGAGAATAGAAATAGAGTCTAGAAACAAATATTAGCTCAGAGAGAAGAAGATATAAATACTGAGAAAAATACGTAGAAAAGAAAATAGAATTTCAAAAGAGAGAAATCATCGCTTAAAGATTGCAAAGTGGAAGAGAGAGAGAGAGAGAAAAGGAGGAGAGAAATGAACATCTTTCAAATTTTTTGAGTCGGCTGTGCAAGGCGGACAAACAAGTTTCGTTCTTTGTTTTGAAATTCTGATCCAGAGAACTTTGTCATAATCTAAAAAATATAACATGCTTTTTTCAATACCTTTACTTTGCACTTGATGCTTCTTTCTGATGGGAAAAGTATTAAACATTAAAAAGCAACCATCTTTCGGTCTGTTTTGTACATTAAAATAGGGGAAACAGAGGCAAGTTTTTTTTAAAAATTTAATTCCTCTATTTTTCATTTTTGCCTATTTTGAGATAAATAAGATATCATTTTATTTTCTATTTTCGTTTGGCATCAGCAGAATACTGTGATTTAAGCACGGAAATTACTTCAATCATCTTGGCTTAGTAAACGATTTCAAATGCGCAATTTCCCGTCCACTGATTTATCAATTTTTCTTAAAGATCGATACAAAGACTCCAAATATGTTAGTTTCTTATTGAATTATGGATGATTGATATGAAAAAAGATTTCCATAAACGATTCAAAAGAATTTGTTCTTGCTCGGTAACGGACGTATCTCAGAAGATATGTTCGTTACTGAGCCAAAAAATATTTAAACCATATATCTGAAAGTTTTCAAAATGTAATTGCATTTTATGGAAGTAGAGCCTATGTTCTTCATAAAAATATCATACAATGAAACAATCATCTTACATTTCTGGACAGTTTGTAAGGTGTTTCGTGCAATAAAAGATAAATCTATTATCTATCCGACAGCTGGAATTAAAAAATCTGGATTTGTTAGTGTAATTTTTCAAACAACAGCCGAAATGTGATTTGTTTGTTTATGTTTTTTTTCTGATAGAGGTGAAAAAATCTTTAAAATGATGTGTTACTTTGTGTATTCATAAAAATTTGGATCAGAATTCCGCCGAAGAATGTTTTGGCCCTCACGGATTCGAACTCACGGTCTTCGCATTATTAGTAGGACGCTCTAACCCCCGAACCATTGGACTTCCATTAAGGGATGCTATAAATTAAAGCAATGGTTCATAAAAACGAAATAAATCAGTTTTTTTTTCGACGAAACAGCCAAAATGTGAGTTGTTTATTTTTCGCCGAAAGCGGTTAAAAAATTCTAATGATTTCTTTCTTAAAAAGTTTGGTAAAGTATTAAAAATGTAATTGCGTTGCACACAAAAAAAAAATCTTTGAGTAATATTATATACTAGCTGACCCGTGAGAAACTTTCGCACTCGTCGGATGGAATTTTAAAACTCGCTTTATAAAGTAATTTTTGAATAACAGTGATATCAAGACTGGATTGTTTCTTTTCCGCCGACTGTGGTAAAAAAATCTTTGAAACGTGCTTTACTTTTGTAGCTAGATGAGATAATTAAAAAGTTGTGGCGTACCCACACAAAACACTATTGTGAAATAATATATATGATGCAGCGATTTACCTTGTTAAAATAAAGTTTTTCTTCTGACTTCAACGCAACAACACAATTATGGTTTAGAATCATGCCCCCAATGAGCTGAGATTATATATTCATGGATATTTGGATCTGAATTCAGTTAAGGAAAATTAGTCCTTCAAAACCTACATTTTCTATCCCATGGGAGGATAGATCCCATGATCTTCGTGTTATTAGCAGAAGGCTTTATCAACTGAGTTTACGGGGCATCTATCTCGGAATGATATACATTAAAGCCATTCTTAAATTGAAATCGATGCCACTATTTTCTTAAAATGAGTTTGAAAAGTTATAGTGGAATTTACCATGTCACGATGCTCTAACCTGCTGAGCTAATGGGTCTCTAGTTTGGGATGCTATGCATTGAAGCAATGCAGTATAAAAAAAATGAACAAATCAAGGTTTTCGACAAGAACCAAAATGTGAAATGCCTCTTTATTTTTCGCCGAAAGCGGTGAAAAATATATTAAATGATGCTTTACTTATGTAGTTTGATAAAGTATTGAAGGAGTTGGATTGTTATCACAAAAAATACCTTTGAGAAATAATATTTAGGATAATTTCCCAAAGGGAACAATACGGAAAAAGATTAAGTCGATTTCGTTTTAAAATTAGTCGTAATTTTCTATGAACGCATGATATAAAAGTGACCCTCAGTTCATAAAAACTCGTATCTTATGTCGAACCCAAATCTGATCATAAAGAGAGATATTTCACTTAAGCTTGATTTAAGGGAAAAAAATTTAGTACTATATCGATCCTTTTGAATTTTTTTTTTTTTTTTTTTGAGAAAATCGATAGAAACAATGTGGATGCTTGTGCCTTATCCCTCTGCTTAAATAGCAAACTGGGTTTTGTGGCGATCGAGAATTTTGCCCTCCCCCTCCTCTGGTGGATGGCAGGCGAGAGGACTGTTCATAATAAAAGCTGCTCAGAAATTGGGATAGGAAGAGCTTAACAGGAGGAGGTTTGTTCAGCCATGTGTGTAATTCGATAGGTGGATAGGAGGCAAGTCATCCAAAGCTTTGCCTTTCTCGGACCGTTTGAATCCGAGTTACGATCAAACGGATAAGTCTGAAAAATGGCAACCAGAGAAAAATACGAACTAAGGATAAGGATACTGATTCTTGCATTTCTTGGTCTCTGCAATACGTTGCTAACAGGAGATGATGCTTTTAGATTTTGTATTCTGAAATTTCCTTAAGTAATTTTTCTTTATTTTCAAATGGCCACTTTGAAGAAATTATCGAGCGGAAGAGAACTGCTATTTGGTGTTTGAAAATTAAAATGGCAGTTCAGGCAGTAAAGAAGCAGAGGGATGTAAGTGACATTTTAAAGTTTTGAGTAAAACTCGTGCAATGGTCAAACCGCAAAAAGGCTTTCATTGGAAACTTTTCCAAATTATGCTGTATAGCAACATCTACCAGGGCTACTACTACCATCTTATTTTACAAAACAGAAGAGAGTTTGCCCTACTACATGCACTAGTTGTCTCCATTTTTTTTTATTTTATCACGTGACACCCCATCGCTTCTAGGTACTTCAATCTTCGCTTAGGTCTAAACTATTTCATTGATTAGGTATAAGTTTTCATTGATCAATTATTAGCCTTCATTGATTAGGTATAAGTTTATATTGATCAATTATTAGCCTTCACTGATAATGTATAAGCTTTCATTGGCGATAAATTAATTTATTCAGTACGTTCAGTCACAATATACTAATTTATGCAATAGTTTTCATTTTAAGTTATCGTCAAGGTCACAAAAGACATGTGAAAGTTTGGAGTTAAAAGCTCCAACCAGATTTGAACGGCCTTATTAAAAAACGAGTTAAAGCTCAATCAGACACCCGAAATACCAATAGAGGCCTTCTGATTAGTTAAAAAATGCTGTAATTTACTGTTTGGGAGTGTGAGAAAGGTTTAAATTGGCTGGCGGATATGACCGTTAGGAAACTCCTTTTTTTAGTCCATAAGAACTATGAAGTTTCGTCAACAAATAAAGGGCTATGTATATTTAACTAACACAGAAAAAAGGTCAAAGCTTAATGGATGTGCGAATATTACTTTGAAATATCGTTTGGCCAAATAAATATTTGGAAAAATGTCTCTATAAGACATAACAACATCTGAACAAAATTTCATCCCGGAATTGAACTTAATAAAGTAAAACAAGCTTTTCGAATTCTCTCAATATGCATGTAAGCATAAATTTAATTTAAATAAGTCGCGAACTGGCCCATAAATAATAGTGAGTGAAGTCATGTTTAAAATTGATTTCTGACTTAATACTAATAACTTGAATATTATGCTAAAATCATTAAAACACTAGGTTCAAGACTTCAATCCAATTCGGAACTTTAGAATCGAACTGTAGTCGGAATCCATAAAATTCTTTTCTTTCGAGGCGATTGAGAAAATTTAGACTATGTCACGCTTGTGCCCAAAATAAATATTAAAACAAAAAGATAAATGTTATTAAAAATCATTAATCTTTTAACACAAGGTGTCGATATAGCAACTGCGGATTTGGGAGCGAAACGTTGCATACAGCCCTGTTTTAGCTACAGCATTGTCGCTGCTTCTAGAATTCTCCTGAAACACTAGGTCCAAGACGTGAATTCGATCCGGATATTTAGAATAGAATTGCTGTCGATATCCATAAAATATTTTTATTTCAGGGAGATTGAGAAAATTCAGAGTATGTTACTCTTTCTTCCTTTTTTATTTGTTGAATCGACTCCAATACGTCACCTGCTTTCAAACATTCTACAAATAAAAGAATCGAGTCAAATATACGCGATACGTACTGAAAGATTTTCACTTCCCCCTTCACACAAAAAAGTTGGTAAAAATGTTCGATCAAACTGTGAATACTGTTACAGATACTCTATCCGTTTTGTTCAGAAAACTATTTTGATTAGGGGAAAAACAATTCCTAGGTCATTTTTTTTTTAAATTTCGATGATTTTGCGGCTTTGATGTCGGTTGAAATCAACCCTTTCATTTTAGTCAGTGCTTTATTTTTGAAAGTCGTTGAAAATCTGACTCTGTTTATCATTAAAAATGTGTTCCATAAGTTTTTTTGGCTCACAAAACAAATACCATTTTCTCTTTAATATTTGGGAGGCATTTATATGAACATTCATGCGTTGGATATTTCGCTATCTATTTATGCTGTTGATTCCAAGCGAGTAAATGTTTTATTCAAACTGGATATAGATATGAATTTTTAAATTATTTTATGTCGAAATATCTTCTATCGAGCTGGAGAATGGAACGAGGTTCTTGGTTCATGGCCAAAACTGTTATTCTTGGCCAAAGTTGTTATTCTCGTTATTCTTGCCAAAAACTGTTACATTATTATTAGGGGAGGGAAGTTTTTGTCATTTAAAAAGTGCTGTAGTGATCAAAACAGAGAAATCAGGTGGTGAAATGTCTGGTGAGTATATTCCAGCGATTGTCAACATAAAATGCATGATTTTAAAACATGACTATGCGAGACCATAGTGCTCGAGACGAACTTTGGGAAAAGTAATTGACATTCGGTGGGTTACCTCACCTACCATACACATCCGATATTGCACCACCTGATTTCTCTTTATTTCGGCGACAATGCGATGTCTATGTGTAATGTGAACCATAAGACACACATCCGTATCCGCTAGACTGTTCGACTTTCGACCGGATACTCAAACCGTGGATGGAAGCCTTCCTATTAGTTGAATTCGATCGGAGGTTTTGGCTATTTGACCGGGAGTCGAATTGCCTGATGAGTACGTGCGTTAGAAGCGTATCTCATAGTTCGTATGCTTTTTACAGCACTTCAACAAGTTATAACTGTTGTAAACTTTTATAGAATGTAATTAAAATTGTATCTGAGTGACTTGTTTTACGAATGTGAAGAATAAATTATAAAATACTAACATTGAATAATTGAAATGATCACCTTTAACACTGTAGAAAGGATGTTTCTTTAAAGATGTCAGGGTAATAAACATATACATATTTTGAATTACACAGATTCAATGATTAAGAGAATTTGTAATGGGGAAAGAAAAGAAAAACGCATTGGTAGAGGGAATGTAGCTTTACCGACTACATTTCCTTCACTATAAAATAAATTCGTGTGCTTTGTAGCTAGACTTTAAATTCAATATTAGTTTGGAATCACATATGAGGTAGTGTGAAGCAAAGGGATGTATGTGGACTTTTAAAAGTTTTAGGTAAAACGCATGCAATGTTCAAACCTTAGGTAGGCTTTTATTGAAGCGTTTTATCTAAATTATGCTGTTCAGCAACACCTACCAGGGCTGTTAGAACCATCTCTTACCCTATAACATATGAGAGTCCCGTCAACTACTTGTATTCTAGGCTTTTCATATTCGCTGCATTGCACCTCGAAGCCCGAAATCTAAATTTCAAATCAGTTTTTTTATAAATTAATTCATTAAGTTAAAATTTTATATATTTCGCCTAATTAGGGGGTAAAAAATCGCACCCTTTCCCCCACCCCACTTCCATTAGATTCTTAGCATCGTAGTGCGGGTACTGCTAGTACCCGATAAAAGCCAAAAGACCGAATCAATTTCACTTTTAAGTAAGAACAAGTGCAAGTGCTATTGAAAACCGTTTAGAAAGAAAAGTGTAACTATCATCTTTGCGGGCTTATTACCTTCATCATTCCACTGTGTATTGTGGAAATAAGAGTTCAAAAGAAAAGTTTTTTTTTTACTATTCATCAGGAGCTAAAAGCTAACAAAAGAAGTGCACTCGAAAACTAGAATAGCAAGGAGCTGTGAGAAGGCTTCTTTCTTAAAGAAAGACAAATAGCCGAATTTAAAACAGCCCCCCCCCCTCGTAATTCTTTTCTGAAAACATCTTAATTTGATAAACATATTCTTTCCTAAATAAAAGCAATAAAAGCAAATAGATCAATATCCGATTGTTTGTTTGGTGAATTAGAGCTCTAAGCTAATGGAAGTGCAATTAAATCTTAAGCTTTTTCTTACTTGATTTTATCTTCTGATACTTTGCAAGTAAATAAATCCTTTCTGTAATCAATTTTTGCTTTTAATCGATTATTATATATGTACAGTGTGATCCAACATTAACCGCATTCTTAGTGGCAGAATAAAACAAGCTTGGTAATGTGTTTCAAAACTAATATTTATTACAGGATCCGTTTAAGTCAATACATCGTTTTGAATGGTGAACCAATTTATTCATAGACTTTTTAAACTCGGTTTTGTTAATCGTCTTTAGAAGCTGTGTCACGCAGCTTGATTGGCTGGAACGTTATATTAATAATCTCCTTTCATTGCAGTTTTTAGTTTCGAGAAAATAAAAAAATTTTGTGTCCTCGATCGCCCTCCGTATTCACCTGATCTGTCACCATGTGGTTAGTTTCTGTTTCCAAAACTGAAATGACAGGAGCTTTTTACGACGATGCCATCCAAGCAGCTGTGACACAGGTGCTAAAGAAGATTTCTAAAATGAATAAATATTAGCTTTAAAAAATATTATTACGCTTATTTTATTATGTCACTAAAACATTAGGTTATTTTTATATCATACTGTGTATAGTATATATATAAATATTTGTACGCATTGTGCAGTTAAAAGTCGCCTTCACCGGCCATTGTTAATGTTACAGGTGTTTCGAATGTCTGATGAAAAATTTGATCGATACTCCGGTAACTTCGGTCATATAAAAATAATAGAATTGAACTCCCATTTTCCAGTTAAAATTATATTCTGCTTGTATTTAGGTACAGGGAAGAAAATGAAGAAAGATAAGATGTGTATGATCATCCTGTAGTTAAAGAAAAAAAAAACGAAAAAAAAAGGAAAGGGACTAATGCACTAGGGACAAATAAAATGAAAAATTACCAGGAAGAACTAACTCGGTAATAAGCGGTTCGTTAAAATTTGATAAGGGGTCACAATATTGTATAAAAAAGGGGCGGGAAGGGGGCGCATGCATAAAACTTTCGGAAACCACTGCCATTCAGTGTTTGTCCAGTAGTTGGGGGTCTTCATTTACTCTGTTGGTACACGTTTTTTCATTTCAACTCACATTAATACATGACGAAAAACCGTAAAAGTTCCTCCAATTTTCCAAAAAAAAAAAAAAAAAAAAAAAAAAAAAAAAAATATATATATATATATATATATATATAACTTAATATACCAAATGCTATAGTTTTTAACGATGTTATGAATTTTTCAAAATGAAATTGCCCTTCAGTATTTATTCACTGTTTGGTCTACTTTACCTGAATTTGTTATGATTATCTACTAATTTTAATGAAATATAGTTTAGAAAAGAAAAATGCCAAAATGCTCTAATTGAGAAAAGAAAAATAAAATCCTTTCTTACAGATTAAAAGTTTTCACAATCCAGATTTGTAGTCAGGTGTTCACCCTATGCTTCTAAAAGTTTTAATGTTACACAAATTTCAGTTTACATTTTTATATTTTTTATTCATTTTGAATATCATAATAAACGTAATTTTACTTATATTTTAATTAAAGACTTCGTAGGAACCAACTAATATTTATGGTACGCAGCACTTATTGTTTAAAATTAATTTACATTTTGATTTCAGTTATGATTTCTTGAGTGGCTACCCTTGTTTGTTTACTGTTATAGTTTGTTGTTAAAATGTATAAGTTTATTCTAAGAAAGATAAACGTATTCAAAAATGATTGATAACAACTAGTCTCAATAAAAGTTGAATAAAATAGATTTCTTCTTGACGAACTAATTTATACATTTTGACTTATTTTTAACATTTATAAAATACTTTTCGGGGAATTATCATGAGTTAGAGTGTGCCAAATTGGTGATATATTTCCCCAAATCTTTAGTAAGACAGAATTTTTGGGTTTCATTTGTCACAAAATTTCTTTAAACCAAAACACAAGAATTTTTTTCTTAAACTCCAAAAGAAAAAAGAGGGATAGGACATCAACGGATAAGTGAGAACAATAAGCAAATCCGTAATTACTCAAAAACAAAAACAAAAGTCATTGCTGCCTTTTACTTTGCATTTTGATAAATTTGGTTCATATGAGAAAAAAAAAAAAAACGCAATATATATAAGTCAGGTGGACGAAACGCCTCGACTGGGCTCGACAGAGAGGAAAAAAAGCTTTCCTCCTTTCAATATGGATGTAAGCCGATTTTAAGAGGCTTTTTGAGAGAAGGAAAATACCGAATCAAATCGAAAACTGAATCAGTCGAGAATGAAGAGAAAAGAAATGAAACGAAAGTCGGAAATCGACTATCTCGTTGCTTCCTCTTCTTGCTCTTCCCAAGCATCTTGTATTCGGACTGGTCAGAAATCAATAAAATGGCTGGAAACCAACCACACAAGGCTACCATTGCCTACTCATGCAAACAAACGCCGATCGGTGCAACATTTTATTTACTTACTCAAACCGAAGTCTGGACCATCCATTTCCTCTCGATAAAACGTCAATACAAAACTTAAGCTCACAAAACAAATACCCTTTTCTCTTTCATATTTGGGCAGCATTTATATGGACATTCATGCGTTAGATATTTCGCTATCTATATGTGCTGTTGATTCTAGGCGAGTAAATGTTTTATTCAAACTGGATATAGATATGAATTTTTAAATTATTTTATGTCGAGATGTCTTCAACCGAGCTGGAGAATGGGACGAGGTTTGTGTTTGTCCAGTCTGGACACTAAAAGTGATTGACTGAGCTGTATGGCTGTGAATGAATTTTTTATTTGAAATAAATCCTGTTGAGCCAGTTGGATGAAATCTTGTTTTGATATTTTGCAGTAGTTTCAGTTCTGAGCTTACAGCAAATTGCTATAAAATTTGGCCAATGTGAAGCTGTTGGTTGTTTGAAAACCTTTCGGGTAACTGTCCGAGTTACAAGCGTAGCTCTATCTTATGTGTTAGAAACAACGAAAATCCACACGTTGACCTATCTTCTATACAGCTTTTCTTCTTATTTTTCTTTACCTTCTTCATATATATATATATATATATAATAGCGAATTCACTCATCGAGTAACGCCCCTGACGTCACCAGCAATAAAACTCACGCCGCAGCATGATAATTTGATAATATTATTTGGTAATGTTTGACATGCAGGGAAATGCTTCATTTTGACAAGGCTGAACTGGATACGGTAGCTTAACTTTTTTACTGGTAAGACTCATTTTTGGTAAATGAAAAAGTCGTCCTCAATTAACGCTATCTACTGGAGTTAAGGGTTAATCAACTGGAGTTAGGGTTAAATTTCAACTATTAAAATATCATCAAACGGGCAATTGTTTTGTTCAAGTGTTGAAGCAATTTGCATTTGCCATATCTTTTCTAGTGTAAGAATAATTGCTTGACTTTATGTTTACACTTTTATTGTAAACAAAAAATCTTGAAACTGTAAAGCAACTGGTCTATCTAAAGCTAAAAGCAGTAGCATAAACAGATTTGAAACGTGAAAATTTTCTGGACTCAAATGGCTTAATTGGTCTTTTATACACATAATAAATATTGCTTTAGAAACTCATCTATGATGGAAAAATGCAGCTTTAAGGTAAAAGACAGCTCTGGGTTAAAAGAACTGGATGAAGAACAACTATTGAAAACCAGATACATGAAAGCTTGTAAAGGTCAAGATTCACAGTCGCCACTCGCCACGTGGCGACCTAGTTTGAAAAAGTGGCGATGAAAAGGAATTAGGCACAAACTCTCTCAAGAGGGTGGAAGAAAATAAATCGCTTTGGATGCATACGCCTGAGGATAAATACATCAAGGTAGATCGTTTTTTGACCAGAACGGCAATACAGTTACGTGTGAGACATAGACGCCATATTTGGAAACTCACAAGATGGAAGTAGGCAAAAAGTGCTTAAGTTTGCAAAAACTAAGCAGAATTTGATGTTTATTCAAATGCAAACTAATGAAAATAATGCAAAATGTGCTGTAAACCATTTTATTCATTTATTTACTTTTTTATTATTTAAAAGTTTTCTTGAGAAATGAAAAATTTTGTATTTAAAATTACATTTTATCCTTATTGCATTGGACGCTAATGTGCTAAAAGCTATAACAGTTTAATTAAATTGATGTTTAATGAGGATTTTACATTTTACAATTATTTTTATGCTACAAATTCAAAAACCTAAATCTTAATTTTTAGCGCAGTCGCCATATTTGGTCACTTCCAAGATGGAAGTAGACAAAATTCTTTAAGTGCCTAAGTTTTCAAAAATAGAATTGAATGTCTATTGCAATACAATGCAAACAATTAAATATTCTGCAAAATGTGCTGTATTTTTCCCCTGGATAATTAACTATTTTCTTGAAAAATGCAAAATTTTTTCCTTCAAGTTTTATCCTCAGAATATTATTTTATCCATATTGCTCAGACACTAATGTGCTAAAACCTGATTCTTTCGTCTAAATTATTGTTTTTTTAAGGGGTTTTTAATCATTAAAATTACTTTTATATTTTAAATTTTTTTTGTAGTCGTCATGTTTAGTCATTCACAAGATGAAAGCAGACAAGATTATTTAATTGCCTAAGTTTCCAAAAACAGAGTTGAATGCCTATCTCAGTGCAAATTACTGAAAATAACATAAAAAGGGCCAGAAATTGTTTTTTTTTATAATTAGTTATCTTCTGGAAAAGTGAAATTTTATCAGCAAAATTGTATTTTTTGTAAATTTCATCTGAAATGCAGTTTTCTGTCGACTTTTCATTGATTTATTCAGCCCCGGTTCTATAAACTTTGGGCTCCCTTGCAACAAAATCTGTAGGGCCCCTCCCCATAGGCCAGCAGTATATATTTGTAACGTTAATAAGTCTTAGTGCTAGTTTGTTTCCATTTTGTCTTCAATTTCTTGAGCCGTTGGGGCCCCTTAAGGATGTGGGTCCTCCCGCAGTGCGGGTATGCAGATCCAGGCTTGGATTTATTTATCTATTTATTTTGGAAGAAAAAAAAAACAAAAATGCATGTTTGTAGCTTTTAACATGTAATTCTGTAAAGTACTATTTATTTGTTTTTTCATGAAAGTAGTAAAAACTCCTCTCCCATTTTGTACTTCAACACTCCGCGAAAGTGATGGCCACCAAGTTTTTTTGGGTTTAATGGCCGCTGACCACTTAGAAATTTTCTGAATGTTGACCTTAAGCTTTAAGAGTGGTTGAATTTTGATTTGGAGGATGAGAAGAACAATTTGTGAGGTGGTAGTGTAACAGCAAAAGAATTAAAAAGCACGTAACTTAACCATAATTTGAAGCAGTCAAAGTATCCAAAAAAAAAAAAAAGAGAGGTATCGATTTCCATTCCAACAGTGACTTGATTTAGAAATTAATCGAATTAGTGGTACCAGTATTTGTCTGGTTTTGATTGAGCAATATAAAACAACTATCAACATAAACGAACATAAAAATAAAATATTATGATCAAAAAAAATTAAATAAATAAAAAAACTTAAAAATGATGAAGTTAAATGTCACAAAATATAGGGCTTTAAATTCCATTACCAAACTTTTAGTTACAAACCAGGAAATAAAATCCAATGTAAAAGTATTTTTGCTGAAGAAATAATAAGCTCTTCATTCTCAGAGCTAGCAACGTGAGATACCTGAAGTCGCAACATGAGTGTCTTCAACGCCCTGTCATCCAGTACATTAGTAATAAGTGAATTTAACTAGTGTATGTAACACTAGGTAATAAAACTAGCTCATAAAATAAAACGTACTTAATGTATATGATGTAAAATTACGAGTTTTCCATAGAAACAATTGGTGCTAACAAAAGAAAAATGGTGACCAAATTCTTAGTGAGAGATTCTGTGAAGGGTTTCCGATGTTGCAAACAATAGGCCAGAAAGGTTAGCCAGGTTTGTGGACCTCTGGTAAAGCGCAAAATCTGACTCTATGCTACAGAATGATTCAAAGATCTATTAGAAGAATTGCAGATAAAAGAAAACGACTTGATATCCGCATTTCTCTAAATAGGGAAGTTGCAACCTATTAAATGTTCATATTTTGGCTATTGGATATTGTTAATTGACCCTCAAAACTAAAAAATTCACCATCGCCGAATTTTAAAACACTGTGATTGATTTTTAATGAATTTTTAAAATCCACGCGCAAAAGTGCGCTCTTCTGAAACGTCACGAGCCTACGTCACAGGGCGCTAATGGGCAGCCTTCCGCCGAAGATCCCTCGTTGTCGCTAGGGACATTTTGAGCGCGCTGATATTTTTATTTTTTAGAAATTCAATAATCCTTTTGAACACACTATGGAGGCCGGATTCGTTAAAGCACAATCTAAATAATCTTCCTCAATTAACATCAATGATCATATTCGAATATTTCCGAGAGGATGAGAGGTTTAATGTTCCAGAAAAGCGAGGAGTTAAATGCGAGGAGATAAGCCTTTTACGTTTCGTTTTCGAAGTCGAATGCACGTCCTTCAGCTTCTCCCCTATCGGAAGAGCGCGTGACGTCACTTCCTATGCCATTTGACGTCACAAGCGCTTGAACTTTAAAAATTAATTTAAAAAAAACTACTTATCGTATCGCAAAAATTTTTTCACCTATGATGTTCATACATGTTACTCTATCATATAAAAATATAATTGAAAAATCGAAAACTTCCCTATTAGCAAGCTACTACTAGGGTCTTTGTAAAACGTCACATAAGTACTAACCTTGACTAAACCTTTACTTTTATCCAGATCAAAACCTTTAACAAAACAACAGTTTGACCTCTTTTGTCCTCCTTAGCTTTTACTAAATCTTGATTGGAACATTAATTTTTGACAAAGAGATCAGGCATCTCGTAAAAAGTTTTTTCGAACTACATAAGAGTTAAAATTCATTGTACTGGCAATATGATTCCTGATTTCTTTTAGTAGGCAATGAGAACACTAAATTCTAATATTAATTATTCATAGAACATTGTGCAAAGAAAAAACTAATCCGACGAGTTCAGAACTTACTCCTTTTTTTTGAAGCCTGCTAATTAGTATAACCCTCATTTCAAATCAAACCGATGGCATTGTGAAATAGTAAATCTAGAATATGTAAAATAGTAAATAATGTAAGTAATGTGAAATAGTAAATCTCTGCAGTTCGGCCTTTGGGATTTTAAGTTTCAGTAAAATTACTTACACATATTCCATACTTATATCAATATTCATCATTCCATGTATAATATAAAATGCATTTTTGATTTATGAAAGGTTTAATGTTGTCATCACGCTGTATTTTGAGTAAGTTACAATATGAGAGCTCATCTGCCGAATTCGAGTCTCGTAAAACCATTACAAATTGCAAAAGTATGCTTCTAAAAACTCATTATATATACATATATATCTTTAATAAATACAAACTGCTTTTTCGTAAGAGAATGAAGGACGGGTGCTGGAGGGGAAGGGTGCTACTGGGCTGTGGAGCAATTCACAAATGGTATCATAACATTTTTGGATGAAGTCATTTTTCGGAAAATATTGTGTCAAATATGATTTCCACCAAAGTAGATTGCTTTTAGTTTGTTAACGTATAAAGTATGAATAATGTTCAACGCTTACAATATAAGTACACGGTTAATCTTTAATCTGAGTTACTTATTGAAACTTTTGAAATAGTCACAGAAATTGAAAAAGACAATGTAAAAATATCGTGAAAATTTCATAATTTATTCCACATTTTATGAGAATGCTTCTTCAATACATTAAATCTTCAAAATTTTGACAATTTCTTTTTGAAGTGGTCTTTTAATTCTCGTTTTGGGCAATTATACACAAAGTTGGGGTTTCTTTAAATCTTCCATCGATTCAATAAGGCGTTTGTTAGATCTAGCAGTGCTTCGTCAACATGAATATCGATTCATGCTGTTGTAGTTTAGCATCGATAAAATTGAAACAAATGTTCTTCTAAACAAAATGTTTACACCATCTATATTTAACTTCTTTTTTTAAGTACAGAGATAAGAAGTTTGCAGACACAGATTTGCAATTTCATTTTTAATGTCAGACATTATTTATGGTGAAATGCGATAACTAATTGGGAGGGCAATTTAGGTAGGAGCAAATTTGGAGTGAATTTGCTTCGGAGTGCTTCGAGCAAACACTAGGCGGCGAACTCGTCTCTCATCCACTGGTCTTCAATAAAATAAATCACTCGCGGGGTTGGCGCCAGAGCCCCGAAAACCATTTTGAGACAATAGATGGCCACGCATGTTCATTTTGCCCGCTTCCAACTTTATGAACCGGGGCCGAAGATCTATGGCCAGACATCAGCCAAATATTTTAGTGCTGCTCTTTGAAATTGACGTGGGTTATTACTTCACGAACGCGATATATTTCCTGGCAAAACCGATACTTGTTAACTCCGACGCCAAAGCACAGAGACCCAGGATTTATATATATCACGATATTATACCACGTACGTATCTGCGAAAACGGTAACGTGGTCTAGTGGTGATAAAACAAAACCTACGAGCTCAGCAGACTAATAATGGTTTCTTTGCTTTTCTTCTTCGGATCGAACTGTTGCTGTCTTTTTATTTCGATCATTCTCCACGTTTCTTTTGCTCGTATTGTAGTTCAATCAAAGAAGCAAACTTTTCTTACTTCTTCCTGGGGAAGAAGTATAGAGACATTTTGTTTTCCGTTCTTGGAGCTTCAGAGCTTTGGTGAGCTGTTTTCTGTTATGACTCTAACGGATTAGTGACATTTTGTGGTCGAAAATTTTGAAAAACGAATCCAGATGAAATTGTGCGATTGAAATGCCAAAGAGCTTTGCCGACGGTTTGAACTTTTAAACATAAATGGAATCGGAGTGAAGAAATTTGAAAAACTTCTGAAATGAAAAGAGCGCTGAGTGATAAAAGCAGCAAACACCCTTTTACGACGCATTCGATTTGTTTTATTTTCTTCTAGCATTAAAGGCAGAACCAGTACTTTAGGATGCACTATAATGTGTGATGGTGACTTATTTAAAAAAAGGAGGTTTGTATTGAGGATGGAATTGAGAAACCTTTTTCCGAAAAAAACGTTTTATTTTCCGCAAAAAAACCCATTTGTATTTTAATTAAAAAGGAAAAAGGTTGTGAAAACTTTCTGCTCTGTTTTTCTAGTAAGAAGTAACGCTGTAAAAAAGTATTCAATATTTGTATTTTAGAATAAGTTACTTCTTTAAATTCACAATACTCATTTTGCTTCTTTTAACAATTTTATTTCTTCACTTCATGATTCGGCGTTACAAGGATTCAAATAATTATTCGTGCTCTATCATCAATTTTTTTGTATACTCTTTACGTTGCAATCATTATTTGCTTTAGTTTAAATCACCAGTAGTTGACGTACATACTAGTAGTTGACACTGCATTAGCTGATACTTATATAGAAAAAATAAATTACAAGAGAAACACAGGCTTCAAAAATCAGCTAAGAGTAAGCTGAAACGTAAGTATTGCAAATATAAGCACCATTGTATAATTTTTTACAATTTTTGTGCGATTTTATACTTTCTCTTGTTAAGTTATTTTTGCTTTATCTATGTAAATTACTAGTGCGATGTCAACTATTGGTGGTTTTTTCTTATACGAGCAAAAGGCAGTAAAAATTTTAGCATTCAATCGGGAAACTTTCATCTACAATTTGGAATATCCGTCAATATCTACAAAGAGAGCGAAAACATAAAGTTTAAAACTGTAAATTATGTTCTTTTTAAAGTTAAAGAATGAAAAATTACTACTTACATACATTCTTATTTCAATATACTTAACGGTAGATTCGCAAGTTTTCCAGAAACCTGTTCATCGTCTTTTTCGAAAAAAGTGCAAAACATAAAATACTCGCGTTGAGAAATGGCTAGCTTTCTTTCTACGAAGAATGCTACCAGTATTTGAAGCAAAACCTATCAAGTATTTATCTTTAGACGTGAAAGTTTGAACTCTGAACTGCATACAGCACTAAGAAATTAAAATCTTTGGTTTATGAAATACTTTTCTGATTCACGAAATACTTCCTTAGATAAGCAGAAAATCTAGTTAGTTTTATTTCAATTATCTAAGCGCTGTTTTAAAGTGTAACCGATAAAATATGAAGACCTTCAGGGGAAAACTACACTAAATTTCTATTACATTTTGAAACGCCTAAACCGTTTCTTAATGTGAGGCAACATTTTCAGGGATAAGGATGTGGCTTTAGAACACCTCGAAAATACTTGTGCCGGGGGAAGGGGGGGGGGGTTGTATTCCTTTCGGAGGAAAGCAGAAAAATTTAATGAAGAGCAAATTATTGGGTATCTCTGAACACATTAAATGTGCAGGGTTTCAAAAAAGTGGGTTACAATGTTTTTGAGTATGGGAACATTGCTTCTGCTTGCGGTTTCACCTTACGAATAATAGTTGCGTTTACATGAGACTTTTGTACCTCACATTTCCCCGCTCCAACTCCGAAAAAAACACCGGTTGGAAAATACACCGTTCCCATGCAAAAAGAGCTTGTACCCTGTAACAGAGAAAGCGGTTTTAAACAGCATACTTAGCGACTATAACCAGCTAGTATAAGCAAACTGGTTTCGCGAAGTTCATACTGGGTAAAAACTTCGCATTTACTCAAGTCAATAGCAGGAGAATCATCCACTTTTACCCGGGAAATAACCGGAATGTGGTTAAAAGCAGTTTTTTTTCCGGGGTAGAAAAAGTCCATGTAAACACGACTAATTTGTCAACATGCGGATGAATGCTCTACTAATGCAGAGCTGAAGAAAAACATTAAACACTTGTAATGAATTAGGTGTTTGTAATTTATTGACATGCAAAAAGAGCCATGTATCCTGTAACAGAGAAAGCGGTTTTAAACAGCATACTTAGCGACTATACCCAGCTAGTATAAGCAAACTGGTTTCGCGAAGTTCATACTGGGTAAAAACCTCGCATTTACTCAAGTCAATAGCAGGAGAATCATCCACTTTTACCCCGGAAATAACCGGAATGTGGTTAAAAGCAGTTTTTTTCCGGGGTAGAAAAAGTCCATGTAAACGCGGCTAATCTGTCAACACGCGGTTGAATGCTCTACTAATGCGGAACTTGAAAAGGACTTTCGCCCCTTCTTCTTTGTCACATTTTCCATGTATCAACTTTTGGAGAGGGAGAGAATTGAAGAGACTATGTTCATTCACAACACACACAAACTAATTTATTTTCTACATACGGAAACAGTATACATGATGGGCAGCCAATTTGCCCTTTTTCCCGAATAGCGGTCAAGAGATATCCATAAATTTATCCCGCTATTCGGTCAGGAGATTTTTTTTTGCAGTCATGCCTTCATAGCTGCCTATAGCCATATGAACTCAGGCGCTCACATGCATCTGCGCAGAAGTCAATCGCGTAAAGCCCCATTGCGCAATTATGGAGATCCCGAGTTATTAATCTTGGGATCCCTGTCAAGTTTTACGCATGTAACCACGTGGAGCATATAATTTCTTACAGAACTGAAGAAAAACATTAAACACTTATTATGAACTTGGTGTTTGTAACTTATTGATATCTATTTAATCTACTAGTAGTTGATCTAAAATCATTCTTGTTGCACACTGTAGTTATATATTTTAGTTTACAATAAAAAAATTATCTACGAATGCAGCAGGTTAAATTCAGCAGTAACAAGGTGTGTAGTCTTAAGGAAAACGCACGCTTTTCTTTTAAATAAACTAAAATAATGAAAAGTATTGCCAGCATTTTAAAAAATAAGTTTAAAAAAGTAGCATCAAAGTTAATAATGAATTAATATCTGAGCATTTGTGCATAACAATATTTGTTGCATAAAATAAATCAAAGGCACTTTCCGAAAAGAACCCGTTTCCTTGATAATAACCAGCAAAAAATTTAAGGAAATCAATGTCCGTAAATAAAATCCAAAATAGCATATAATTTATTCGTAAAAACTCTACATACTTCGAAAAAGAAAAAGAAAAACCCTTACGTGAGATTGAAAGATATTAACGCTTTTTTTTCCAAAATCCATTCTCAAATCGATACATTCTTAACGTACATATGATTTGATAACATGAAAAAGGTTGTTGATGTGTATTGTTTTCATAACATAAAAAAGGAATTGACGAGAAGAGCGTTCAAAAACAGCGGAGATATTTTTTTTTTTTTTTTAAGTCAAACAATTTTGCAAAAAATCGTAAGAACTTGTAGCACACGTAAACAAATCAAAGATAGAAGCAGATGAAAATTATTTGCATATACGAAGGGAAACTTAATGTTTATTTAAAAATAATAATCAAAACAATGAAAAAACAATTTTCAACGAGAATGGAGTGCGAATGAAGTACGAGAAAAAGTCACCTTCTGAAAAGAACGCGTTTCCTTGATAATAGCCAGCAAATAACTTAAAAAAATAAAAACCAAAGCAGCATTAAATTTACTTGTGAAAATCCTACATACTCCAAAAAACAAAAGGAAAAAAAAACGTGAACGAGATTGATACATAATATTGTTATGTTTTCAAAAGTCATTCTCCGATAGACACATTCTTAAAGTATTGTACAATGATTTGATGACATAAAATAGGTTTGCTAATGTGTAATATTTTCATAACATAAAAAAGAAATAGACGGTAAATAAAAACTGCTTCTTAAAACGTTCGAAAACTGCAGAGATTTTTTTTAAACCAAACAATTCTGCGAGAAAAAAAAAAAAAAAGTAAGATCACATAGCACGCGTAAACGAATCAAGGATCGAAAAAGATGAAAATTATTTGCATACACGAATGGAATCTTAAAATTTATTCAAAAGAAATATCTGAAAATCAATGGAAAAACAATTTTAAACGAAAAGGAAAACTTATGCTCGTAGTACAAGTTTTTACATAAAATTCGTTCAGAATTTATTTTTGTCTTTTGTATATTAGCAAACTTAATTTTCGTTGTACTTAATGAATAAAAACACGTTGTTACTGAAAACTACATTTTTTGTTTCATATATTTTTAAAAAATTATTAAGTGTTTTTTTACGGTTAATGGTGGTGGTAAAGCTTGACCAAGGAGAGATGGAGGATGACATTTAGGAAGAAACATCATTTGTTTCATTTTAATAGGTTGTTTGTTGTTGTTCGATAATATATAGGATCAGCGAAAACGCGTCTCTTACTATTCAGCGCTTTTTGGCTGATTCTACTTGTTACAAATGATGTTTCCGCTTCAAGGTCATTCGCCATCTCTCCGTGGTCAAGCTTTAGTAGGAGGGGGAGAGGTGACATTACAAATTTCTGCCCCGGATAGCACCCGTACTAAGTACGCCACTGTCTAATGGAAAATTTAAACTCTCACAAATGTGTTATCCACATTATATTGATCCTTTTTTTCATAGAAATGAAACCTGTCTCAGAAAAGCGTAACACTTTCCCTTCATCTAAACACCATTTCATTTGAATATTTTGCACACAATTGCTTATTAATTCGATTAATTTAAAATTAATGCTTAGTGCAACTGATGTCAATCTACAATACTAATAATTTATTTGTAATAATAACTTTTCTGTCCTTTGATTTTTCTGCAGCTATTTCTTGCGGTCAACTGAAAAACTAAATCTTTCTATATGGTAGATGCTTTATGTGTACATAATTAAATTACGCTACTCTAGGGGCAAAACAAAATTAAAATATTTTGCTCAGAATCGCTTATAATTTTATTAATCTAAAATGAATGCTTAGTGAAACTGATGCCAATCTAATTTTGTAAATATAACTTCTTTGTACCTTAAGTTTTAGTAGGTATTTTTTTCAGTGGTTTCAAAAACTTGTTTCTCAATGCTAAGCAGATTTTTTACATGTTCAGAAAGAAAATACAGTATTAGATTTAAATATTTTACTCCGAGTCATCACACTTCTAATTTGCCATCTGTATCAGTAAGCAAGAATTTTAGATCATTCAAATTTTAAGCGATCCCGAGTAAAATATTTAAAATCTCAGTTTGTTCGACCTCATAATGCGAAACAGTTTAGGTTTTGAGTTTTCTGCAAAAAATACCTGCAATAGACAGAAAAGTTATGATTACATATGTTGATAGCCATCAGTGTCCGTTAACCTTCATTTTTGTCTACTTTTGTAACCATATCTTCATTGTCTTTTGAAGTATTTTTCTGAGTCTAATCGAAGGTTAGAGAAAATGGACAACTTCCTTTGCTATAAGAATCTTTTTTATCTTTCGGTGTCGAAAAAATGCTCAATGGGGAGTACAAATGCAGACTTTCTTGGAAGGCGATGATGTCCGAAGAGGAGCCATTTGTGCGGAGCATTGATTTCGTGGATGCTACTCGGTAGGCGGACATTAGATCGTTTGAGGAGTGGGCTCGGATGGCCAGATTAGTTATCCAGAACGGACCTGCCACTCGGAAGGATTCTTACTGCCATTTTGTCTATGGCGCTGATGCAAAAGAACATCAAATGGTCGCGTGACGCTACGAAAAGACAATTTACTGTCTCAGTTCTCTTTGCAGTGATGGACTCGAACTAAGCAGCTCTCTTTATTTTCAGAAAATATGGAAACAAATAGAGAGCACTAACTTTGATGATTATCAGCGGATGTTAGTGAATATTTTCAAAGAAATGGTTTGAACGCATGATATTCTTTTTTTTTTTTTCATTTTGTTTCGTACACTATTTTGGAACAATACGACATCCTCAGACGAATTATATGTATTAGGGAATTAAAACCGGACATGCGGCTCTGAAACTGGAAAATGTATCTACTTGACATTAAGTTCTCACAAAGTCCGAAATCCAGGTTGCCCCGGCGACCAAAAAACGTACTTTTGCGACTTATTGTTCGGAAAAAGAATTTTTCAGAAGCCAGGCTACGCTAAATTTGCTTATAAACTCTGAGCAATAATTTCTCGAGCCTAAATTTTTTTCCTGCTCCTAAGACTTTCCAATATCTCTGTCGGACTCTGTTTATAAATATACTATACTTGATGAATTTTAATTTTGAGAATATTTAGACTTGAGATTTTTTAAAAGTCAAATAGTTATTACTTTTTTACTAAAAGGGGTTCTCTATGCACTCTGTGGCAAATCACAAAACGAAATGTGAAAAATTGTCAACTGTCTATTTTATCGAAATTGCGCCGAATACGTAAAGAAATGATAACAAAGGTATTTAGTGTTATAATTTGGTTTGATACCTAAATTGACCACGCGTTTCAACAGAATGTCCTGGTAGCCTTTAACGGAAAATCTACCTATTTTGACAATGAATTAAACCTGACATCTAAACACATATTTGGAACAAGCTAGAAAATAATCATGGAAAATAACAAATGATAAGAAGTACGGTTCGCAGCTAATACGGAAACAAAAGGGGATTTTGTTTTCATCAACGAGTTTTGTTTTGACTTAAATAATCATTTTTCAAGAACGTTGGTAATTTGGAAAAAAGTCTGTAAAAAGCGAGTTTCTTCAACTCATTTATTCCAAAAACTGTTTAATATGACTTTTAGAACTCAGAACTACGGTGAAATCACAACGTCCGTCATGGCTGATTGTAATATGTGGAGACGGATAAAGAAAAAAAATACAACGAATGACATTTACTTCTTTTACATTGTGGAAGACGAAATAAAAACAGCTCATACGTCAAGAGAGATTTCAAACAGTGCTCAAGTCAAAACAAGATTTCAACCAACTTGGACTTTGGTTGGCAAACTAAAGCAATCTCCCCGCTAGTTTCACTTTTTGACAATCATCGAAGAAATTCAAAGAATTTTATCCCTTTAAAAATATTTTGAATTAAATTTGCCTTTGTGTATTTGATTTGAATTTTTCAAAAATGCAGAAATATTTAATCCCCCATATTTCAGCATTTTGCACACTGAAATACGACACAACAATAACTCTTAAATGAAAGTATTGACTAACAACTAAACCAAAAGTAAGGCATGGCTAATTTCAAAACCAAAATTTACGTTTTCAAAACTTACCACTGCGATTGAAGACAAATTTTAACTATGACGTAGATCGGGTTAAAATTCGAAAAATTTCGCGAACCCACTACTTTCTTCTGTATATCGGATATAGGAAAGAAAGAAAGTAAACATGTACCTGTATTTAACCGATTTACAAATAGAATTAAAATTCCATCAGTTAAAAAAAATTCAAAATATTTCGTTTTGTCTGCTGACAAATATGTAGACTGATTTTTAGCTGATTATTTTATGGGGCGTTCTTAAAAATGAACTACTAATAAATAAAAAATATGAAAGAATTTTGATAAAATTAACCAAGTTTTTCACCGTCTTTTTTTTATTTGGTGAAATTTGTTTATACTATTTCCTCGAAATTGCGTGGAGAATGCGACTGAGAGACTCGGGGGGAAAATAGCTGGCGAAATAAATCGAATTCAAAGAATAACGCGAGGAATTGACAGAAGGAAAAAAATGCATTAAAAAATAACTGCTGGATAAAATCTAAAGTGAAGGGGGAAAAAAAACGACATCGTCGTTACTTTTAAATTGTGTGTCTTTTCGATTAATTCGTTCCCCCAACTTGTAGCAAATAAATGATCTTTTCCACTAGGAAAAAAAAAAAAGAAAAAATCGGGATATCACTGCTCTCTTCTCTCGATTATTATCAGGAGTGTAGGACTGGGTACTGGAACATTAGGGGAGCCCGTTAGAGTCATATGTGTCTTTTTTGTTTTACACGAAAAGCAGCTTACTGCCACTTAAATAGTCGATGAAGATTAAAACAGAATCACTTTTTCCCGACGATTATTTTAATTGCGTAAACAAAAAATGAAATCTATTAAAATGAATCCGAAATGAACGAGTTTTTTTCTTCTCCCGTACGTCGTTAAGTTTGAAAATGATATTTTTCTCCAAATCGGTTGAGAAGCATTATTCTGTTTTGACGATGGATTTTCATTTTCTCTCTTCACTAAATACAATTTATTGATGAATGCTATGCAATTGTCGTATTTTATATGACCTTTTCGAAATCTACGCAATCGATTTAATTTGGAAAATTTTATCCTTATGTGTCCATTCTTCTGGACGATATATTTTCGGAAATAATGTTTTCACGGTTGCCGTGAACACAAGAACTACTTTCGAACTTTTACGCCTTTATTTACTATACTATTAAACTCTGGGTCTAACTGCTGAACTGCACATGTAAATATATTACACTATCCTGCTATTTTAAACTTTTTTTTTTTTTTTTTTTTGCTGCCTAAAAAAAAGAAAGAAAGAAAAAAAAACTTAAAATAATGCCCGTGTGCTGAATCTGAATTTTCAATCTGTTTGATTTCATCTTGTAAGGTTTTATTGTGAAATGACTTTATATGTAACTTCGTCGGAATTTCATTACAAACATTTTCATAACACTTTTTTTAATTTCAAGATCAATAACATTATTAACATGCTGAATTTTCTTTATATGTCTGTTAATACATAAAAAATAAACTTTCGATTATCCGCGGACGGTTTATCTGTTGCGTAGACTATCCGCTGTATTTTTCCAAAAGAAAAAAAAAACCATTGCTGATTAACTGAATGCAGATAAATGTACCCAGTTTAACTTAACAAATGAAAATTTTACTTTTAGACAATTACATTGCTTTCTTCCCCCTCCCTCTTGCAAAGACATATAAACCTTCCACGGTCATCAAAACGCGACTAGTCGAAACCTGAATTTTCGATCCACAGCCTTTGCTGATTTTGAGTTCTTACACCACTTACTGATTTACCGAATTTTAGATCTTCACAACGTGCTCGCTTAAATGAGTTACCAGACCAGTTTTGTTCGAAAAAATTCCCCTCCCTTCCTATATATGTTTTCTGTGTAACCTTGTTTGACCTGTTTCAGTTGATGTATTTTCAAGATTTACTCGCGTATGTGGGTAATCCGTTTGCAATAATGAGCATTCTTTGCATAACTTTTATGTATACATCTTATACATCTATTGTTCTCAATTTTCAGCTATAATTTTAATGTATGTAAGTGGTATTGATATTTTTGAACTATTGCATACTAAATAATCGTCTTTTAACTAATTTTAGGATTACACACTTATCCGCTAATAATCGGTATAGTTTACTGTAATTGACTCTAACTCTCTTAAGTGCTCTCCTCCCGTATCAAATAATGAAAATCTTATTTAAATTTGCTGTAAAAAAACATATATATATTTTCGATCATTTGTCTTAATGACACATTTAATGTAATATTTAGGTTAGGGATGTGTCGTTCATGAACGAACGGGTTTAAAAGAGCGACCTGCTAAGATGATCTAAAAATGTAGCTGTAATGTAACTCTAAAATTCCAGTTTCAACCAGTATTGTAGCTCTGAAAACCATTTAGCAAATGTAGATCAAAAGCAGTTGTTTATATCTTAAAATAAGGTTTCAACTAGACTGGAATCGGTGACCCTTAGAAGGTTTGATGCGATTGAAAGGAGGAAGGAGATGAAAATGAATGTGACTTTTATGAACTACGGCTGTTCATAATCTGCAAGAATTAATTTAATTTCTTTCACCTATCTCTTATTATTCCATTTTGAAAACTCAATTTTGGAACACCATATAGTTAAAGTGCACAATAGTTAGTGTAAAAAAAAAGAGAAAAAATATGAACTTTATCGAGGGAAAAAAGCAGCAGTCGTGGGACTGGCCGATAGAAGCTATGTTTCTATTGAGTAACATAAGCTTGTAATGTTGTAGGTATATTGAAACATCAGATTGAATTACGTTTCGGTAAATACAATTCAATTTATTAATTTAACATTCAATAAAAGTCTTCTGTCGGCCAGTCCCGCTATTGCCATTCTTTTTTTGAATGAAAAAACGTATCAATCTCCATCAAAGGTTTGAAACCACCAAGTTTTCAGTGACCATTTAAACGTGCTAGCCAATTGCTCCACTGAGGCTTCGCTTACGATGAATTAATAAACGAGTTAATATAAACGAAGCTCTGCGCATGCGCTCTGAAGGTAGCAGATGGAGCTCTTTTTTATGTCGTTTTATTCCATTCACTCAAGCCGCCAACGTGCAATTAAGAGCACAGCTTCAATAACGTGGGATATGGCGGCTATGCTCTTATTTGAAACAAATTCGCACTAAATTGTAGAATAATGAAGAAACAGAGCGCAAAAACTGCTTTTTATACGGGGCCCTAGGCAAATGCTCTACTTGCTTGCGGAAATCAGAGCCTCGATGTTAATTAAAAGCGAAAGAGGGGAAAACGATGCTCCCTCCGAAGGGTTAAAGAAACTCAAATCCCGGAATTCTTTGGATTTTTCCGGATTGGTTTATCAGAGAGATAGTTTTCCGAGTACGGTCTATTGTAATTGTGTTTAATACTGGAGGAATCTTAAGTCCGCAGCCTGCTTTCCGATAATGAAGGCTCTCCCCTTCGCTCTTTACGACTGAGTGACCGCAACTCTAATGAACGACACGTTGCGAGACGTTCGTATTTATCGAGACAATCCTTTGGGAGATCCTTTCGGGAGATTTTCTCTACACAGGCTAAATCAAACAAATACGGAATCTCGGGTTTTTTTTCACTTCTCACAATCACCACTGAGATAATTTTACAGAAATCCAGAATCTTGAGTTTTATTTTTCTCACAATCACATTGAGATAATTTTACAGAGATCCAGAATCTTGAGTTTTATTTTTCTCACAATCACATTGAGATAATTTTACAGAGATCCAGAATCTTGAGTTTTATTTTTCTCACAATCACGTTGAGATAATTTTACAGAAATCGAGAATCTTGAGTTTTTCTTTTCTCACACTCACACTGAGATAATTTTGAAGGAGCCGCTTTGTAGTCAAAAAATGCTTAAATAAACTGATTGGTCAATAATTCTTATTGATATATGTTTGAATAAAGTTATCTTAGGTCAGGGAAAAGTTATGTTTGTAAACATGAGCTTAAAACGGCGAGCATTGCTTATATGTTCTTACCACACAATTTACTTTTATTCATGTTTTTGTAGGGAAATGTGGATAAAAGTGAAATAATTAAGGTAATTTCATTTTTTCAAAATGAACAATTTGAAGGTTTTGTTTTGAAAATTACAGTGCATTTTATATATATATATATATATATATATATATATATATATATATATATATATATATATATATTATAATTTTTTTTTCAGTTCATTTGTACTTTCAACGAAAACTGGAGTATTTTCTATCTTATTTTTCATGAGGCAGAGTGAAAAGAGAAATATTTTTCTGATGAAATATTTTCGATTTGATTATTGAAATTATTTTTGATCATATGAATAAGGAAATTACGGAATGAATGAATAAATGAATGCATGATGAAAATATACATGGATAAAGAAACAAATTATTCAATTTGTATATAGGAGAAAAAAATAAGTGAATAAAATAGGGAATGAAAAAGGAAGTAGTTAATTTAGTAAATATTAAGAAAATGAATGAATACATTAGTGAGTTATTAAATGAAGGAATGTAAATGAAATAATTAATAAATGAATAAGCAAGTGATTTAATAAATGTTCGAATAAGTAAACGAAATGAACGATTTCACTTCGCCCCGCATGCACTTAACTGTGCAGACATAAAAATAAAAAAAAAATACTTATCCAAATATTAGTAGGTCTCATTTATCATTAAAAAGGCTAAAAACAAGAAATTTATAATTTCATAATAACAAAAATAATTTTTGACTTACAACAAAATGTTACAATATATGTATGATTTTTGTTAAGTATGAAATTTGCTTGTAGGAAAACCTGTAAAGTTGACCACCTCTCTAAGTTAACCGCTATTTTCAAGCACAGATTAGGTGTATACCGTGTAATTCAACCTCTATAAGTTGACCACCTGTTTAAGTTGACCACCAAAATAGTGCACCGCAAGTGGCTAACTTACACAGGTTTTACTGTATTATCATATCCTTTGATCTTCAGAGGTAACTTTCTTCTAACTGGAATAGATTAGATGCGTAACTACATAGTGAAAATTTTACCAGATAGTTAGTGCTAAAAACAGAGTTAATATTTCATTGCTTTTCCCTACTTGTCATTTCCGAAGTACCTTGATTTTTCCGGAGCTTTCACAATTTGTAGAAATTGGCAGTATCAGTTGATGACTCGGTTTCTAAAACTTTTTATCGCTGGATTTGTATTCGTTTTTGTGATTTTTTTCCTGTCAGTTTTGTGATCGCAATGTAGGGGAATGCGGGGCAAAGTGAAATGGTGAAATATTTACTCTGCTTTTAGCGCCACCTATCTAGTAATGATTTAACTATGTAGTAACACATGTAGCCCATTCCAGTCAAGAAAAATTTAACTCTCAAAATCATAGAATATGATAATACAAGCACTTTTCAAAAAATGATGCTCATATTGTAATATTTTGTTGTAAGTTAAAAATTATTTTTGGCATTTTTAAATGATAAAGTTCTTGTAATTAACATTTGAAATATTAATTGAGACCTTCTAATATTCGATGCAATATTTATTTAGTTAATATTAAGCCGATTTGTATTTTAAATATTTTGTACAATTAGACAAGTACATGTGGGTAAGTGGATGGGGTCAAGTGAAATAGTTAACTTCGTTTTAAGTATTCAATCATTTGTTAAATCTCTTACGCATTTTTTATTAATTGCTTTATTAACGTACCTTAATTTAGTAATTCACTTATTTATTCATTCTTCACTTATTTTCTTATTCATTTACTCTTTTATTCATTCGTTTATTTGTCCTCATACATTAATTAATTAATTTATTTATTTAACTATTCGTTTATTTTTTTCAGCATCTTTTAAAATTTATTTATTCAACCTTTTATTTACTGATTCATTTGATTAACATTATGTTTTATAATCGAATAGAAAACATTTCATTACAAAAATATTTCATTTTTCACTTTACCCCATGAAAAAATAAAGCGAAAATTTTCCACTTTTTTTTAAAGCAAAAATTCGCCACCAAAAATAAAAAATACTATTTCAATGCAAGTTTTGTTACAAAATACATTGTTCTTTCTTTATGTACTGAAATTTTCAAAACAAATTTCCAATTTGTTCATTTTGAAAAAGCTTAGTCATCTTAACCATTTCACTTTGCCCCACATTCCCCTACTACTGTTGATGTATTTGTGTAGATGATTTGTGAAAAGTTTCATCCACCAGTTCTTAGAGAATCTTTTTACGTGTTTATAAAGAAAATAGAATAGCTCGACTTAAAAACGAGAGTAGAGATACTCGATAAAACTGGTTTTCACATTGATCTGCAGTTCTATGCTACTCGTAAATTGGACTAACCCGCTTTCCTCTTAGTACAGAGTAGTTTGAAAATTCTACGTGCAATGATTCGCTTATTTTCCTGAGCTTTGGGAGTTTTTTTATTATGGGTTAACAGTATGAGGCAATAATCTAATGAGCAGATTTTTCATCAATTAAAACAGGCTCTTAATTTAGATTTTCCTCATACAACTCTCCTTTTTGGTACTGAAATTAGGAGTGCACACCGTGTTCTTTTGAACTCGGAAATATTCTGTTTCTGTTACAAATGTATTAGCTTTCATTTTGTTCAAGGGCACTGCGGATGCAATGTCAGTTAGCTATCACTGTCTTCATTCTTTTTTAAAAATTTCTTTCTTCATTTATCGTATTAAACGTACTGTTACCTTTAAAAAGTCTTAAAACTGGAGCATTTAAGTTATTCTATACCGTTGCAGTAAGTTCTTTGACTCATTTGAGAAGCTATAATTGGAGTAAAACCAAATTGGCAAGATTGTTAAAAATACACAGCTCCAGAGTACACCATTACAAGCACTGCCAAGACAGTCTTGGTTTAACTATGCGCAAGAAATCTTAGCCTCACCAACATCAAAATACCTACTTCTGATTATGTTTACCCCAAGAGCCAACGACTGAAACAAAATCTTGGAAAGGAACGCAGAAACGAGAGACGAATTTTTAAATTCCCTTAATGGTTTCAATACATTGATAATTTGGCATATCAACTAAAATGGTGCAAAGATTAAATCTCTCCAATACATTCATAAACACGAATAAAAGAAAAATAATCCAAGTGGCGACCGTCACGGGAAGGGCTAAAAGTAGTTTTGGGTCATGAGGCTCTGAAAGATGCAGAAGTGGAGTTCAATCTGTTAGGAGTGCAACTTGACAGAAAAAGTAGCTTTCTAGGAATTGTGAATGTATTTGTTTCCCTTACAGCAAGCAAAACACGCTGAGATGGTGGCCAGTGACTCCATTACTGTAATGAGAAATGGGGTCTAAACAACCCAGTTTTTACACGTCTCGGTAGCACGTAACTCAAAGAAGGACTCTTTGCTTGGATTGAGCATTAGGCATTTCCCTAATGACTTCACTTTACTTGAGCAATTTCCATAGCAGAGAATTCCATGTTAAGGATAAAATGGTCTTTAATTCAAATTCGAAATGAGCAGTAAATTACAGATTTTTATTTCTTTAAGATATCATTTTCGACTAAGACTTGGTGACTACGTCATCATGTTTCCTTTTTGGAAAAAAATATTTTAATTTGTTTTTCGTAAAGAGATCTTTGTTTCGTTCTCATTAATTTAGAAACTCAAAATCACTCAGTACGGAGTTACATTTAAGCGATGCTTTAGTTTTCCTATTCAAACTAAAATAATGATTCCTCAATGTAAATTATCTTTTGCTCTTATAAGATGGCAATGACGTAATATGGATGCCTCAGTTGCCAAACCGATTAACTCCACTTTAAAAAAAAAAATCATTATTTCTGCTTTAATAGTGCTTAATCAATGCTTAGAATGTGATTTTATGTTAAACATTTGGTTCAGTACATTTCTAATTCTGCGATGGAAGGAAATGTAACACGAGGGCCCATTCACTATTATGGAGAACACTATCTTCTTCATAACTTTTCTCGACATTTTGTCTTATGGAGTTAATCGATTTGGAAAGTGAAGCATCCATATAATAGTCTCAAAAATGCTTAACTGATTCTCGGTTGAGTCTCTATTTTAAAAGATATTTCAAAGATTCAAGTACTTTCATAGTATGTGTATAACACTACATGGTTTATTATGTTGCTACATGCTTTATTGTTTTTTTTCCGCTGAAAGCTTCATCATGTTTCCTTTTTTAAAAAACTTTCTTTCACTTCTTTTTGCATAAAGATAGCTTTGTTTCGTTTTCTCAAATTAAAAAAATTCAAAATTATTCAGTATGAAATGATATGTAAGCGATGTTTAAGTTTTCGAAGTCAAATTAAGATAACTAAGCCTCAATATAAATAATCTTCTGTGCTCAGAAGAGGGCAATACGTTATTGACTGATCCTCGGACCGGTCTCCATCCAACGGAAACCCCTCCACTAGAAAAAAATCTAGCTGCACAGGTTGTCTCATTAAGCATTTCCTATTCTACTAATAAGGGAATATTGAAATAGAGAGAAACGTCCAAAAACAACTGCCAAATTCAAAGTCATGCATTTTTCATTTTGTTCTGTCACTTAAAGCAGAGGAAGTTGCACTCAAAATCAGCAAGCAAAAATTCGTGCAGTTCTCAGTAGGCTCTAAAATAATCCTGAAGTTTCAAATTGTCATTTCAGTTGCAACTTGAAACGCGAGTGCGTTTCTTAAGTTCTCAGAGAAAATGACATCATGGGATCAACGGTAAGACGGGAGTAAAAAAGTCATTTTTCACAACCCCTGACATTTTTTTTTCTTCACTGATGTTTAGATCTAACCTCGCCAACTTTTTTTATTGATCTTTAAAAATTGTATAAACTCGTTTGTGATGGAAGGCATTTTTATGTGTCTCTATCGTGCAATTTATGCTCCAAATGCAACATTAAAAAATGCAAAGTGGTGTTTTTTTTTTAACAAACTCAAGTAGAAATGTATTCTTTAGTTTTAAATTGGTATTAACCCTGCTGTATCCGACTGGGGAAAATATCGACCAAGAAAGATATTTAGAAGGGAGATAAAGACAAATCGCTCTTTTCATTTTCCAACGATATTTTGCATAAATTGTTTTACAAAGAATAATTTTGGAAACAAAGAGGAGATTTAGAGGTCTTTTTTGCCGTCCCGTTTCATTCGTTTCTTAAGCCTGCAATACCGAATGTATAAGAGTTATGGAAGCAGTTCGTTTTAAAATTTACGCACCGTGGTGTGCAAGCAAAACATTTTTCAAACTACAATATAGAGTACAGAGTGAAAAGTAGAATAACATAAATTAAACTCATTATCTTCCCCTTTCTCGAAATGTAAAAGTATATGTTTTTTTTTTTTTACCTTATTTAAGAAAGGCAATTTGTTTCTCTACTTGTTTCCGAAAATATATTGATTCGTAACTTATTTTTTTTTCTCTTAATCATTGCATGCGTTTCGGTGCATTATCTGCGAAGAAGGTAATGAGAAGGTTGGTAAACTAAAGTAACTGATCAAAGCTGAATATAATGTTCAAAATTTTCATAGCTAATGTAATGAATTCTTTGTTTTTTGAAAAAAGATATCGAGTAAGTCTGGGTATCACGCTTCGGCAGGTAAAACGCCCCAGTAACTGTAGTTCACGATTTCAGTGACAGAGTGCGCCTGTGTCGACTTTTTCAAGAACATTTGTGTTAAGAAAGTTTTACGCACACACAACAACCATTTTCAATGAATTTTCAGAGGTAACTACTACTTTATAGGCAAGTGAAAGATAAGAGTGGCACTTTTTAACGTAGTTTAAAACCTTTTACATTTTCACTTTCCTTACATTTTAATTTTGGTAAAATAAAATAAATTTTTATTTTTCATTTCGTTGCTCATATTATGATTTGCATTGATTTACATTAGTTGAGTCAATTTTAAATGGTTATTGCTTAATATGAGCAGTTTGGTGGTGTTACCTTAAGTGGGCATTTAACCCGATGGAGGGTGGCGAATTTCCTGACTGTCCAGGTAATATTTCCCAATTAGCTGCAATTTTTTTTAGCAATAAGAAATTTAATTCGTGGTTTTGGTCATGATAGATTTTACACAGCATCAGGACCTATATTAAGAGATGCAGGAGATCTTTTATTTTTTGTTAGCGTAAAATTTAAAAAAAAAGTTCTGCTTTGGGGGGGAATAATAACCCGACTTACTCTAGCTAAAAAAAGGAAGAGAAAAAAAACCCATTTCAAAATATAAAACTGAAATAACTTTTGAGACCGAAGAGCTTTTCATCAAGCAGAAGGAGAAATAAAGGGAAAAAAATCTAATCTTTGATCCAAACTTTATTTCATGACATTTAACACATTAATGAAGCAAGTTAAGTACGTACGTATGTTGAAACTGATTCACTAATATTGTTCAAGTAGATAGCTTGTACCGCAAATATCGGTTTAATTCTATGACAAAACATCGTTCAAGTATAAAGTCTTTTTTAAAGAAAAGTAATTACCTAGTTTGTTTCATGAATAGCTTTCAAGTACCCAGTTTTTTTAAACAGATTTTTTTTTCTTCATCCTTTAGAGAGGGGATAGTCACTTGAAGTAGGGTAGAAAATGTGTTTTAGAAAAGTGAACTAAAGTAGCAATTGTCGTCACTTAAGCAATGTATTAAGTCGTTGTTGAGGCTTCAATTTGATTTCAAAATGCAGATGGAAAAAAAAAAGTATTGAAGTTTTAATTGATGTATGCAAATATGGCATGCTCTGGAAGCCTTAATGTTTTTCCCCAGCTTCTTTTTATAAGCTACGGACTTCTCAGAGAAAATGGATTAATGTAACGTTAAATGTCAGGTTTTATATTGTGTAAAAACAAGTCTTTTATTTCGGGCGTACTACTGGGATGATGAACACAACTTTGAGTATTAAGCATCATACTACTGCCCACAAGCCGGGGCTAAGGCAAAACAACATGCAATATACGAGCCGCTCGGTTAAGACATCCAGAGACTGCAGTTTCCTCTTTGTTATCCGTCTGAAATAGTCAATAATCGAACTGGCGGCAGGTGTCATTTCATTGAAGTTGAGATGCCAGCAAACTAGTAGCTAAAATAAATTTATCACACCAAAGAGAGCCACCTGCAATGGGACGGTTCAGCTCGCCAATTGAAGGCAATGCTTGGGTATTAAGCAGTAAGCTAGTGGGCCAAATTTATTTTAGCTACCGGTTTATTGGCACTCTCAGCTTCAATGAGATGTCGTTTGCCTTCAGCTCGGTTAGTTACTATTCCAGATTTATGAATCCATAACAAGGACGAAACTGTAGTCTGTGGGTCATAACTGGGCTGCCAGTGTTATTACATGTACAACGTTGAGTGATAAACGATATCTCATTGTTATAAAGATTTTATTGACCGAAGCGATCGAAACCGGATCGGTCCTGGTAACTCAAAACTTATTGATAAAAGAGGGCTGCCCAGGAACCGCAAAAACCTTAACTTTGGATTTATACATGTATATCGTCGCCTCAGAGCTATAGCAAGAAATCTTAGTGTTATTTCTGGGATTAGAGATCTTACTGTTTCTCTGAGGCGACGATACGTTTACATAATAACTACTAAATTTTAATGTTGTTGATTATGCTTCTTTTTATAACTATAAACAATAAATAGATTCACTAAATGTCACGGAAGCCAAGAAATGCAATGTAAGTTTACTAAGTGGGCATTTTTAAGCTTTGAGTAAACGCGTTTGTAGTTGCGGTCCTAGGTAGACTTTCATTGAAAAGTTTTCTAAATCATGCTGCACAGCAGCACCTACCAGGGCTTCTAGTACTATCTCTTGCCCAAAGACAGAGGAGAGATTCACCTACCATTCGTACAGGTTATCTCCAAATTTTTTATTTTGGCACCTACATCCCTTTTCTTCTCACTGTTTCATTTGAAATAGCAGATATGCACAAAGGGGCCATCTTTATTACTGAAATGCCGAGGCATCGAGGTTCAATAAGCAATGAAAACGAACATTAAAGCGTAATAAAGAGGTAACATGCATGTTATTCGTTATAAAAAATATGTTTTAAGTAATTATTTTTGAAATTATGCGGTTTGATTAATATTTTTACTTTTACTAAAAATTTAGCACGTTCAGCTATATTAAACGGCAGCAAGATTATTTTTAAGCTTAGAAAAAATAAACTTAAGTACTTTAAACTGAAACTTAGATTATCCATTCAAATCTCCTCCATATTAGTTTTTTTTTTAAATCGAAATATGATATTGCCTTAAATCGTTTGCTTCAAGTACCAGCTTAATAATTAACAAAAATCAAACTAATATTTTAAATCACGTAAAACATCTAATTATCATTTCATGATTATTTTTTTAATTTTTAGTTACGAATCAAGTATAATCAAATTATACGAATATTCGTGAAAAAGTGCTTATACATCTTTTAAAGGAATCTACTAAAACTCATCTAAACTTAGCATATTTTTACATAGTGCAAAACATTTTAATATTACGTAAAAAATTAACAGTGATTACTTAACGTAAAAATATACAAGTACAATAGAATTTATGTTGTGAAACATTCTTTAAAATAAACGTATCCCACACCATTTTGCAGTACAAAGTCTTAATAACATAGTTTTTTTAAAACGTTTCTACAATGATTTTCTAATTTACATAGCACCAATGAAAAAATAATAAGAATCAAACTGTCTAACGTATGAAATTTGTACATTGGTCACTAACTAAAAACACAATTAAATTGGCGGTTTTAGTAAATGATGATTCCAAAAAATGTTTTCTTATTGATATCAATCAAATTTAATTATTTTTCCGAAATGTAATGTTTATTGACGAATTATTCACGCTAATTGTTTTACCAGTACCTAGTGTAATTTGTATTAGTGAGGTAAAAAATTATTTGCTCTTCGTACCAACAAAGATGGATTTTCTAGCGTTGCATTCCTTACTAACATTACATTGTTTTAAGAACGAATTCATAAACTAAAAAAACATCGTTTAAAATTAGTTATGAAACATGTACATTAGATTTTATTTTTACCAGAAAGTAGGTCATTAATAAGGCTGTTAAAAGTAATACTTAAACTTAAGTCAGCACTAATTACTTTCAATAGACTTATTTATCGATAAAAATAAAATCGATTGTTTTTGTGATTACTTGCAATATGTTTTTATTTTCTTAAGTAACGTTAAACCTTTACAGTAAAAAATATATATATATATTATGCAACATATGTATTCGGTTTTATTTTTTATAGGTAAATAGATCATTAATAAGTCTGTTGAAAATAATGTTTAAAACTACATCAATATTTATCACTTTTAATTACTCCATTCAATGAAAAAACAAAAATCAAATGTATGTATGTTTTTCTTTTTAGTACACATTATTTAACGTGTAGTTAAACGTTGCACCAAAAAATGTATATTATAAAATGTATGCATTCAATTTTACTTTTGCTAGTGAATAGATCAATAACACGGCTGTTGAAAGCAATATTTAAAAGAAAATCAACGTTTGTTGTGTTTAAGTTTTACTCTCTCTTTTATAAATATAGAACTGTTTCAACTAACACGATTTCCTGCGTTTTGTACATAAGGATTTCACACCCCCTAAGAGCAGTGGTGCACAACTCAAGAACGAGAGCCCCCCCCCCCCCTCAAATACTATAATTTCCCTAAAACCAACGACCTTAAAAATTTCAATGGCGCAGTCTGCCCCTCCACCTCCCCCAGCGGGTCCCCTTGTGTGTATTCATGGTTAGACAGTAAAAATAATGTACAAGTCGACATTTTCCTTTATTTTCCCCAAGAAAACCGTTTTGCTGCCGACTCAATGACTGGCGAGGCATTAGAGGGAGCAAATGATTTTCGCTACGATGTAACTTTGATCCGAAGTTACATATGTTTGGAAAAGCGTTGATGGGGGAGGATTGATGGAATCCGACGGTATCCGGTGTTTGTCGAGGAGTCTGGTCCTCCTCCTTAATCGGAACCATGTTGTTCATTAGGAGCAAGGCCAGGGTAGACGTTTCGTCCACTTCCTTCCATGCTTAATGAGTCAGGGTAGCCGCCCTACCACTCTTTCGCCATCTCATTAAGCATGCAATTAGTCCATTGATTCCGAGCCTTAGTACACATCTTCCTTCTCTCCCTTCTTTTCCACACATCCCGTACGCTTCGGTCTCAAAAGACGCTGCCTAAACAGCTTTGTTTGCGCGGTTCCTTTTTCATTCGAGTCATTTACACAAATCTTTGTTTTACACATCACGCGAAGGGAATTGTTTATCTTTTTTTTAAAAAAAATTACATGCACGTATAAGTTGTAAAAACTCGTTTAACTCAGTCATTTGCATATCTGTGACTGCTTTTCCCATGTGTGGAATTAACCCTTTCGAGGTGGTATGCTTCTAACTGAAAGTGCTGAATCTGCTGAACGATTTCATTTTGACTAAAAGTTATTACTCTGAAAGGAAACAACGAACAAAATTTGCAATCTCTTCATGTTCGCTGTCTATGTATGTATATATATATATATATATATATATATATATATATATAGTGCACAAACAACTAAACACATTTTCATTTTCAGGAAGTTAAATTTCATAAAAAACTGCAGTATCTGTAAAATGCCATCAAAAACATTTTTATAACTACCAACCAAAAACTAGGAGAACTTTTATGATTCTGCTTCAGGCTTTTTAGGAAATATAAATATAAAAAGTATACCCTACCAGTAAATGAACACTTGCCCAACTAATGGTCAAACGCAACATTTTCCGTCGTTCCGTTTTATTATATAGAAGGGTTATGGTTGCATATTTATCAAAGGCAAACTTTTTGAAATTCAATTTTTAAAACAAATTATGTACGAACTGTTCATTCCCTGGGAACCATCCCTTGGTCAACGCTATCTCTTAAAAAAATCTATTTTACTGCTGCTGACGCCACTGTCAGCTATAATTTTTGCCACGACTCTTTAAACTATCAAGAGTCAAAAATTATTAATTAAAAAATTATGAAAATTGCATGAAGTAAAAAGATCATTCTGGTGGTGGAAAAGCTGATATAAAGATTTATGCATGCGTATAATAGTTGTGGACTTCTTTGCTTTGAAAATCAGCATTTCTAACCTCTATTTGTGCCTACCAGAGCTTTTTTTAAAAATAATCTATACGATTTTTTAATGTAAAGATGTAAACTTTTATATTTATCGATATCACTTCAGCTGATGCTTTGAAATTCAGTATGTAAAAACTCAACAGTATTTAAAAAAAAGCTTATTCATAACTTCAAAAAGGCAACCTTGTAATTTCAAGTAATTTACCTTTTTAAAGCATCAGCTCGTGTCTGACACGGGCAAAAATTGATCGCACATTTGTACAAGCCCGTGTCTCACCCGGGCATCTTGTATCGCTCATTATTTTATTTCTTGTGCCTGTCTAAGGTCTGTTCAAGTAAAAATAAACTGGATATAATATAATCAAACTTATTTACCATGAACGGCTCCTGTATGCACACATTGTGTAATCCACGTGGTGCATTTTGATGATTAGCTCTAATTTAATTATGAATTATTTGTTATAAAGTACGTGTTTGTTGCGGAAAAGCTCCATTTTTGTTGCGTTACGCTTGCAAGTGTGAGAAACTGATATCATTTGATTTTGAAATTCAAAAGAAACATGTAATCAAACCGTTTACATTTTGTTTATGTAATTCTTCTAAATATGCCTTTCACCCCACCCCTACCAGTGTCGGATTTAAGGGGCAGCAAGCCGGGGCACACTTGTCCCGGTCGACAACGTGTGAGGGCGGCAAATTCACCCTATTTCTGTGTGTGTGTTTCGTTGAAACTCGATATGAAGATTAATAATGGTTTTGCATAAATTTCAATCTGTTTTTTCATATTTTGTACTCATTCTAAATACCATACAAAAAGCCCTCACGAATCATAATATTTTAGTAGTTAAAAAACATAATACGTGAAGTAATAGTTAAAAAATAATTTGTACGCAGTGCGAAATGTACGCAATTGTTGTATTAGATATGATGTTGTTAAAAAGTTGTGGTATTAATGATAATATTAATTAAAAATCGGTTCTTTAAAAGCAGCAAAATGAAAAACATATTCTAATGAATTGGTTTAAATATTTTTAGTATAAAAAAGTCTTGGGTTAGATATGATTTAAAGAATAATCATTCATAATTACTCATTAAATGTTTAAAGTTTAAATAATAAATTAGTCAGTACAAAGGATGTTTCATCCGAAGAAGATAATCAAAAATAAATAATTACAGAAATAAATAATGAATGAATGATTTCGATTTGAGAAGATTTAATTTCAAAAATAAATAGATAGATAAGTTAAGAAAACATACACACATATTGTAACGCAAATGATCACATGACTTGCTATCGACTAATTATAAAGGCAATACACAGAGATGAACGTCATGCAACAACAAAGTGAAATCAAGCAATTGACTGTACGGAAAAAAAATAAATCGAAAGATGAATCCAAACATTGAAATAGAACTTCCTAATACTTTCCTAATGTTTATAGTTGCTATAAATTAATATTACAGTGATTTAATTATAATCACAGCATAAGAGAACTCTTGATCAAGTTGTACCCTTGACATTTTAGAACTGCAAGAAGTAAAAATACCGATAACAGACATTTAAATGATGCGGAAAAATGTCCTCACTCGTATTGATTTTTGTTCAAATGAAAGAGATTCCTTGTAGACACAAAAGTCGAATTGACAAAATGGTGACAAAAGGCACACGGAAAATGTCTCGTTCTTTGTGAGTTCACATTGTTTAGAGGCAAGTCATATTATTCTACAAGAAACGAATAAATGGAATGAGCTTTATCGTTCGAAACATCGTTTTCTCCATTTGTCATTCTGCGTTCCGTTCTTGGAAAACGCTGTGGCTCTTTTAGAGGTCCCGTAGGTAAAATTTCGAACCGTTGTGTTTATGATGGAACAAACAACCGATTGCTTTGGGAGCTTTTTTTTTTCCTTCTCTCCCTCTCTCTGTCTTATTATGGCTCAGTCAATCGTCTTAGCTTCGAAGGAACGCTCACAAACCTATTCTGTCATTAAGAAAGATAAACAATTTTGTCTAGCGTTGTTATTTATCTCTAATTTATTCGCGATAAAAAATTTAAACATTATTCAGCAGCTCGGTTTGTTTAGACTTCATATTCCTTTTAGGATTTCTCGTTGTTTTAAAATTTGTTATAACAAAATATACAAGGTTTTGAGAAAAAGAAAAAGGAGGAAATAAATTAAATCGTCATTTCTTTTGTGCTTTCTTCGTCGTTTGATGGAGGAGGGGGGGGGGGATCTTCAGAAAAAGGATTGAATTCCATACACTATTATGTACAATAAGTATGTAGTAACAATACTTTTGAAATTGATAGAAGTAAAAGATAGATGTTATTTATTGACTGCTATAAATGATATTTAAAAAAATAGTAAAATAAAATATATCCGGACTATTTGGGGATCCAGGTGGTCCGCATTAATATAAGTAGAGTTTAAATAAACTAACCTAACCCAAACTAAGCTTAAAAGAAGGTAAAGCTGTCAGTTAATATGCACGAATGGCTAAAGTACTACTTACTTCCTACATGGATATAATGAGAACCAACTTAAACTGTAAAACTTGAAATGGATCATTGTTGGTTCATCTTTCATAAGAGAAAAGTTGGAAAAAATGGGACGGTAAAAGGAACGACACATAAAGATCAAGAGTGTAAAAGTTTTCCTGTATCCATAGTGACCTTTTAAGTTGCTACAAAAACGTGCAAATTTATCATTTTAAATCGTTACTTCCCCAACCCTGCCTGTGTTGTCAATAAACGATAATATCATTAATTAGATTAATCATTATTTAAAATGATGATTTAAAATGATGATTAATCTAATTAATGATATTATCGTTTATTGACAACACAGGCAGGGTTGGGGAAGTAGCGACCGAAAGGCAAATGATGTAAAGTAAAACAAGTAGAGATTGCTCAGGTGGAGAAATTGCACATAAGGATGTTTGATAGGCAAGAGTTGAGTAAATGCGGAGAGACTTCTTCTAGTAGAGTAAAAGAGCAGCATGCTGGTTGTTCAGAGCGCTTGTACAATTTTGCTGTAAACGGTTTTTTAATGAAGCTACTTCTTTAGACGAATGTAGTTAGCACCAGTAGTTCTTTCTAGATGCCCTGTTTAAATAAAAAGCAGCGCAATCGCTCCTACTAAAATAGGAATGTTCGCACATCGGTTTCTTAGGAGAGATGGTGCCCTGTTCTCATTCATTTACATAGTAGGAAAGATTACGCGGCTTATTGGTTACCTTGTTTCGTAAGACAAAAATGGACAAATTCCAATTTAAGCAAGTTACAAAGCAACTTAATGTAGTTTTGTAAATTTTCTGGCGCTCCTTGTTTTGCTTCTTTAATATTTTTTTTTTCTTAAATTGCAATTCCTGCGTAATTTCAGGGGGAAAAAAAGCATTTTCTGATTCATTAATGATTAGGTTAAAATATTTACTTCCACTATTACAATATACACAAAAACCTCATTTTTTTATTTGAAGTGTAGTTACATTTGTTAACAATTTTATTTCACAATTATTATTAATATCTACTTATCTTACCCATGTGCGCAATCTCTCCGACACCATAAGAACAAATTGCGCAAATGTGTCTTCCTGGTTTTGTCATAACTGTTGCATTGCATTAGCGAGTACCAGCAAAAATGCAAAACCAATAAATGATGTTACAGTAAATTATACATGAACAATTTAGCAAAACATTGACAGCTAGAGTTTTTTACTATTCTATTGAATTGTGCGCAAATTCTCCTAGCTTTACCTGAGTATTATTTAATCTCCCTTTCTTTTTATTCAATCTCCACGTGCGAGTGGCAACTGCAGAGTTTGATCTTTAACGGCACAGCGTTGCATTTATGCAGAAATCAAATGTACAAGATTATTTCTAGCTAATCCAGTAGTCGCAGCAGCTTTAGAATCCTGTTCTACACTTACTGGACAAGCTATAAATATTTTTTTAAGTTTTAATTTCGGCATAAATGCAGCGCTGTTCTATTCTCCCGACTTCTATTTAACTTTCTCTACGTTCATACTTTACTGTTGAGTAAAGTTATGAATGGTTGCAACGCTCTACGAATGATAAACGACCATTTTTTTCAATTATTTCAACGCTTTTGAGCCTCTTCTTCATCATAGAATTGTTCACCACGTGACTATAAAAAACGAAGTTGAGAAAGAAAATGAAAGGCGAAAAAACGTGGGGAGGCTGAACACAGAAATCAACATTTGATGAATCGTAAAATTGTCCAATTAGGGGGAAGAGTAAAGATGGAAAAAATCGATAGGGAAAGAATGTTTGAGAAATGTCGAACGATCGAGATCTGCAAAGGATATTAAAAACTCTCCGAATGGTGAAAGTAAGAATTTCATAATGTTTTTTTTTTTTTTTTCATAATATCCAGTGGATGAAGTTGAAGATAGTACTAATAGGGAAAACGTGGCAAACAAATGAGTCTTCTTGACTGCTTGGAGTTTTGAAACTTACTATTTACTGCTTATAAAATGAAAGATTCCGCATAATTCCGATTGAATTAGCTCTGCGCCTGAATATTCTACTTATGCTGGATGAAATAGCAATTATTCAGTCACGGACACGACAACAACAATTTTGACAGGCAAACAAAGATATTCTAGGGTTGAATGAAAGTCTGCTCTAGTTTCTTCCCACTAGGATCTGTTGATTGTGATTTATAGCTGGAAGTTCCTTAGTTTATTTGCTCATCTTGTTATAGACGCTTTTTATGACGAAGATACTGTTCTACCATGGATTAGACACAACGGTGAACATCCGCCGCTGCGTTTATTAGCTGTTAGGTGTTCCAATTTCTTCCTCACAAATTTAATTAGTAAAAAAGATGATTTAAATTATTTATAATGGTTGTTTTTTTTAAGTTTTAGCTATTTTGTTCTTTATCGCAATACTATATTCATGAAACCAATACGCTAATTTCAGAAGAAAATAATCATATCAAACGAGCTAAAAATGTGCCCCCTTTCTACTGCACCTATTCATTTAGTTTTGCGTTTACTTGCCACTTGCGAATTGTTTCACGTTGAATGTGGTTGGATAGTCCCAAATTAAGTGCAATAGACGGTCGTTTTTTAACCTTTTTCGTCCAAACAGGTTTTTCAAATCGTATAAACGGGATTACTCGTTGTACGTTAGCCCTCCTGAAAGAGTATTGGGACTTTTTAAGTCCCCGAAGATTAATATTTTAGTTACTAATACTGAATGGAGGAAAGATTTCATTTTGTGCAGTAGCAATTTTTTGAATGATATTTAGTTGCCATCACTTCATCCGAATATAACAACACATTAATTTGGGACACAAAGGGTTAATCTTTTTCACCTTGCCCAACTCCATTTTCCTTTCTTCACTACAATCTATATACCCTAGCTTTATTCCTTATTTTTGCTAGCCTATTTAAATTACTACCGGAAGATCCTAGTAAACATATCTCTATCCATCCGTCACATAGTCTTAAACCGATTTATCCACATATAGTTACATTAATATGTGAATATTGAAAGCCATACCTCCCCTTTTTTAGTATAGATTGCTAGAGAGGAATCTTCAGCATTTTAACCAACATTCTATACAAAATACTAGAAGCATTCCTGACACAAAAACATAAAGGGTTTTTTACTCAAAAATGCAAAAGATAATTTCAAATAGAAAAATATAAACAACGGAAATCTTTAAAGAGAAAATTGGAAACAAGAAATATTCAAGTCGTTCAAACGAATAATAGTAATAATAATAATAATAATAATAATAATAATAGTAATAATAATAATAAGAGTAATAATAATAATAATAATAATAGTAATAATAATAATAGTAATAATAATAATAATAATAGTAATAATAATAATAATAATAGTAATAATAATAATAAATAAATACATAACAAAATCTGTTGCTAATTGACGGAAAAAATGGGCCTTTATCTGAGCATTAATTTAAAATGATACATTTTCTTTATTTTCATTAAGATTAATGTCTAAAAATAGTTACAAAATTTGCAAAACTAAACAGTAATCATTACAAATGTAAAATATACCCTCGATGCGTGTAATACCAATACCGGCTCAATCCATGAACTTTGCAAAGTGTTTTTTTTTTTTTTTTAAATATGTAATTGGCGCGTCTTAGTTGATAATATCCGCCGACGAAGCAAATTAGAAAGAATCCCTCTCAATCAGGTCAAAAACTACTGCCCAAAACCAGCTCAAGCCCTGATTTTATTATATAGCTGTGTAAAAAAGCACGGATAAAAACAGTAAGATTATCATAATACATTGCTTAATCAACTCACGTTTTTGATTCCACAGGCTAGTACATGGCATAAAATGCAGAGACCATACATTCAGTCGTAATTTGAGCTGAAAATTTTTAAAACAATGGCCGATTGGCTTCAAAACCAGCTCAATCCAAATTATTTTTATCGGGAAGTAATCAGACAATACAGTTAATTTAAAAAAAGACAAAAAATAAGTCTAAAACGAAATGTTTTTCAAATAAAAAAAAATAGTAACTTTTGATAAAATTAAGTAAGCAGAGTGTTAAATGATTTTTTTTCTTTAATGGTACTTCAAAAAAAAGGGGGGGGGGGATTGAGCTGACTCTGATAGAATTGAGCTGGTAATCAAATGAATTGGACAAAAAAAATTGAGGTGTTTCTGTAAACAGAAAAATTTTGTTTTCGAGCGTAAAAGTCGGTTTTGAAGAAAGAAAGTTGTCCCTTTTCGAAATAAAATTTTTGCTTTCAATTTATAAAATCCTGTTTTGGTGCGAAGTGAAAGGTCTTTCAATGAAAAATTGAACGGAATGAGAAAAGAAAAACCTCGTTTTGTAAATTATTAAAGATTTATCGTTCGTGAACTATCTTAAAAATTTACTCCCAACTCTAAATCTTAAGCAGACTTTTTAAAGTCCGATTTTATGTTTCTCAAAGCAGTTGTAAATTGTTGATTTTTTGCCATAAATTACATTGGCATGCTTCGTAAAAAAAACGTTCAATTGTTTCGAACTAACACTTTAATAAATCATTGCTCCTTCAGTGTTGAACTGTATTTTAGTGCTAATTAAGGATATAATCGTAAATCTAAAATATAAAAGTTACAATAATGTTACTATTGAAGTTATTCAAAAGACGATTAGAAATCTAAAACGCTTTACTTAAAATTTTTAAAACAGCACGAAGTTTCATCAATTTCTTTTTGGATTTTAAATTAAAAAATAGTTCGACATACATGGGGTGTAGAAAGGTATCATACCTTATATTTTCGTGTGACATTCTTACGCTCACGGGACAGATCTGTATTTCATTTCAAAACGTGTAATAAGCAAAAGTTTTTTACCTAAGAAATCACACGTTTATGTGTGGTTTGTTAGGAAAAAGATATGCGTTCATTCCTTTTTTAAGTATAACTTTTGATGCGAAATAAAACTGTCACGTGAGAGGAACAAACTGTCTGTTTTTTTCTGGAATGGGCCCACTATTCGTTTCTTTTTGAAACTAACACTGAAAAATAATTAGCAGGAAAAGAAAAGTATATCTTTATTTATAATAAAGATGAAAGTGCCTCTGAATAGCTGGATCTCTGTTTGGATGTCCGTCACACGCATAGCGCCTAAACCGTTCGGCCGATTTTCATGAAATTTGGCACAAAATTAGTTCCTAGCATAGGAGTGAGCAACTTGAAGCGATTTTTCAAAAATTCGACTTTATTCTTTCTTTATTCCAATTTTAAGCCCATTTTTCACCTTAATTTGAATGGGGGAGAAATATTTCATTCACATTTTTAAATTTTAAGTCATTCGAAAGCTTGAAATTTTCTGCATCAGATGAAGTTCATTCGAAGTTTCTACGAGCATTTAGAGAGCTGCAGGAGTCGTTTGAGAAAACATTAATTTTCACATTAATTTGAATGGAGTAGAAATATTTCATTCACATTTTTAAGTTTTAGTTCATTCAAAAGCGTGAAATTTTCTGCATAACAGATGAAGTTTATTCGAAGTTTTTTGTGAGCTTTTGGAGAGCTGCAGGAATCGTTTAAGAAAACCAAACTCCAAGGTTTACCTTAAGCATGCAAACGATTCTAACTCTGATTTAGCTCGAGAATAAAATCAAAAATTAAAGATAAATGGAATTTATTTTCGAAACGGAAATTAACTTTTGTATGTTACCATGGTTACGTCTTTTAGTATCTTTGTTTCGTTACTTTTTTCTCCTGTTAAACATTTTTAAAAACGTACTAAGTCTTTTCATCCAAAAGTTTTTACTTTATTGAAAAGGATTTAAATTGAAATATTTTAACTGTAAAGAAAAAGTCGTCTGCTTTTATTTACTTAGTAAATTATTAAAATTTTGCCATTACAACATTCTTTCTATTGTATTTAATTTTGGGAAAAAAAAAAAAAACTTATTTTGCGGGTTAAGCAAGGAAGGGAAACTTCTTTGCCCTTTGAAAATATTTTTAAGGCAGGTTTCTATTAAGCTACATGGTAAGTTATCAAATCTGCCAAAAATATGAAGAGATGTTTAAACGAAAAAAAAAAAAAAAAACAAAGAAAAAAAAAACCTTTAACGCTTAGTAGACATTAACTGTAAATATACAAAAGAACCAAATGACCTTTTAATTTTCTACTACGGGCAGAGCCGTGCGGGTACCGCGCGCGCTAGTACTTAATAAAATCGCAACAACAAATTTTGAGGATGTATTGCACGAATTGAGATCTCTAAAACAGGTGACCGGAAGAGTGTCCCATACGAGACAGGAAAACTTCATAAAAAATGGCAGTTGAAAAGAATTTATTTCTTAACAAATTACAAGAGTCAAGTACTTTTAGTAGGTCAAAATATTTTTAACTCTTAACTATTATTAAAGTGTTTACGCATATGCAATTATAAGGAAAATGTAGTCCAAAGTGTTCCACGGGTGACCGCGAAATCACCCACTGGAGGAAAGGTGTTACTGGTTCATTCAAGAGTAATTGGTTGTGAAATGTCCCGTACATGACGCTAAACCTTGAAATATAATCTTCACTGTAAAAATACAAATGAGAGTTTAAAATATTAGAGAACTCCGTTATCTGTGTTTTAACAGTGATAAAAAAAATGAAAATATTTCGATATTTAGGGACTTTCACAGCCAAATACTATGGAATGACCCTACTGTAAATGCCACTGCGATGTAAAATCTTTAAAATAGGCAGCACAATTAGGAGCTCTAACAGTTTTGAATGACGATGGTTACAAAAATGGTGAGGAAGGAACATTCTATTCAACCTGTCGCGGACTTCCAAATACATTATTTTGTCACATTAACATGAATTGCAAAATTTATATGATGATTTTTATGACTTTTCATGATGCGTGGTAGTTGATACCAGTAATCTGAGATTTTCTCTAATGCAAATTATTAATTTTCACTCCAGGAAATATTGACGTGAAGGTAGAGGGGGGGGGGGTATGAAAACCCTTATAAAGTTTTTGAAAGGTATTGCTCTATACATGAAATTTTTTTAAACTCATTTATTACATTTCATAGGGAAAACCAGAGTTGGTTGGGTATGGGGATAAGTTGGCGCAATCCTCAATTTTCCAGATTTTGGTCAGATGGCAGCAAAACAGTCGGAGTATATTTTTGCTTTCTTTCTTGAATTGTCACCGCAGTTTGGCTGCTTTACCCACGTGCAGTAGATATTTATGACTATTTTTCCGTTTTTACCTTGGTGAGTGATTTTTGGATGCGTCTTTCATTTACTGATTTCCGAAATTGATCTCAACTGCGACTTGGATAGTTTTAATAGTGTATGATTAAATCTGCCGATTCTATATGTGGTAGTAAGAAGCAAAGAGATGTTAGTGACAAAATTAAAAATTGGGAGGTAACCAGTACAAATGGTAGATGAACCTCTCCTCTGTCTTGGGGTAAGATAGAGTACTAGTAGCCCTTGAAGGTGCTGCTACACAGCATGATTTCGAAAAAAAAATCAATGAAAGCCTACCTAGGACCTTATCTTTAAACGCGTTTCACTCAAAACTTGAAAATGTCCACTTACATCGCTTAGCTTCTAACTGCCTCATATGTGATTTTTGGAATTGCTCGCATTTATAAGGTTGTCTGCACTGTTTTATGAAAAAATGTGTCATGGGGCTAGTTGGAGAATTGGACGGTAAGTTGGCGTGCATTATATCCGGGGCGACTCTGTCATCTTTCGACAGTGAGCAGCCTTTAGATGTTTAAAATATTCACCATCGACTTCATCATTACATGCAGAAAAGCAATTTTTGCCTGTTTCCATTTTCGTACACAATCACTTCTTTTATTAAAACCATATTTCAGGGGTTTCCCCTCCCCCCCCAGATAGGTGGAATTTTGATGCTTAGAAAATGAAGACTAATATGAATATATCGCTCATTTGTGACAGTAGTGTTAGATCTCAGACAAACAACATTCGACAAAATGAACGTTTTAATAAACACTAGTTTCAACTGAATTATTCTCAAATACAACGTAAAACATTTATGGTGTTCTGGTTACTGGTTGTTTTTCGTAGTCTAAATTAAAAATGTATTATAGTTCAAGTTCAAATATTTTCTTCTAAATTATGATCGAAATTCAATGATATGTCGCTATTGATTATATTGCTTTTACACCACTACAAACTATTTTAGAAAAGTAACTTCAAACGAGTTTGTGGCAAGAAAATAAATGAAACTTAGATTATAAATCCGTAGTTATCAAATTTTCTTTTTTTCAACTTTTGAGATACGCTAGTATTGTTGCTCGTAAGCGGTATGTGCCGCTCACCAGCAACTTATGGCACTTTTCGAAAATACACTATTTAAAGAAAATCAAGGTTTTAAATGTGTACATATAAAATAATTGACTCGCGCATAAATATATTTAACGAGATAATGAGATTTGTCGATTCGATTCAAACAGATGATTCGAATTTAGATGCAAAACCGGTGCACAGATTTTTCTAAAATCAATTGAATTGTTTTTATTTTTTATCGATTTAAAAAAATGGTTTCGATAAAAGTTATCAAAAAAAACTATAAAATTTTGCGTTTTAAAGTAGTTACCCAGCTGTCGTTTGAAAAGCGGAATTTTAACAGTGACGGCCCTGTGTTCCTATTTAATTATTATAAAAAGCGAGGGAGGTCATTTCTAGACTGCAGATTACCAGGAACTTTTAAAAGAATTTCCTGGTTATACAAAATATTTCTTGCGACTATACATTAGTCTATTTATGTACCGTTTAAGTACTGTAATGGCCAGTCCCAAGTTTTACGATTGCAAGAAGGGACTTCTGACAAAGAAAAAAAAAAAAGAGCGATTGTAAAAACAAATCTTTCAAAATATCACATATTTTAGTGATTTTTAAGTTCAATTATTTTCTTATATGATTTTCTTACTACTTGAGCAGGAAATATTAGTTCAATATGTACTTTCGCAAGGCAAGAAAAATGTCAAAATATTGAACAGTTTCCCAAAATGAATCCAATCTAATCAAGCTTAAATCCCCTAAAATGAGACCACAGATATATTTCTAATTTTCCAAGCAATATATCTGACAGTAAAATTGATGGGCTGTATTCCCATTATTAGCAGGGTGTCGAATTTTGATTTAGGTGTTTTGATTGTGTGTAGATTTAATATTTTAATTTATAAAAAAACGAAGAAACTTGATGAAATATATTTAATCTATTGCCTATCACAAGATTTAAATGTAGCGTTGAGCATGTTTGAACTGTAAGAGATGGTTTGTCATATTGCATATTAATTTTACAATTACTTAGTCACATGAAATGAAATCGTGAATAATGAGCAGAATATTGGAAATGAACACCTCTTGTGAAAATCGGCATTGATTTTAATGTCATCGACTATAATTGCTTTTGAAAAAATTCGTTTCAGACAAGATCCTATAAAATATTCTCAGCTATCCAAAATATCTTTAACTCCACAGCCTCAATCTGGACTCAGTCGATAAGCCACTACTAAGGAAGCAAACCTCATTTCTACGCCATACAGCACATTAATCCATCGAAATTCGTCACAATAAATCCATTTGTCAGTTTCTGTAAGTATTGAATGATGACGTCATTTTCCGCAGTAGAACCTTATCGGTAGAATTCAGAATTAGACCGTGTTTGTGAAAGGTCTCGGAAATTCACCTACCTCTTTTCCCGTAAAGCAGAAAAGGATTTGCCCGAGAAGCTCGGACTGGTTCCACGGTCCAATCGGGTATCCACGATTTCCCTTAGAAGGTTTTGCCGTTCGTGAAGAACACTTCGACGAAACATCTGAAAAAAAAAATTGCTTTCATTAATTAATCTTTTTCAAGTTATTTTCTGAAGTTACCTAATTTAAACCCACACCCTCACCACGCAAAAATTAAAGTGGTTATAAGTTTGACGTATGTATTTGTGTCTGGCGGTGCCATCGTCGCTGCTAAACGGATGAACCGATTTCGACACTTTTTTTTTCTTTTAAAGTTTACTTGGTCGAGAGTGTTCATAGTCAGTTTCATGCAAACTACGTTCCGATCACTCGATTCATGCGGTTCGTTGTTTTTGTTTGAGAAATGATTTGATCGAGTGTCCTAGCTATGCTGCCGTGCTAAGCACAAAAGTGGTATCTGCACTTTTTGTCAAAATTGAGTTATTGTCACCAGGTGCTTCTTTGTCACATATTTTATCCAAATACAATGTTTTACGGTCATTTGTCGATGGAAAATATTTTTAAAGAAATTCTGAAAAAGTTTCGTCTGAATCAAATTCATTGAGGCACATAACTTTAAACGAGGATTTCTCGTTTTGAACTCGGCTGTAGATACCACTTTTGCGCTTAGCACGGCAGTATGATTCATTTGAGTCGGGGTTCATTTGAATTTTTTAATTTAATACTAATTCTCGTCCAGCTTTGAAACTGATATCTGAAATCACTCAATGTTTTAAGTGTTGTCAACATTTCTGTACCTAGAGGAGCCAGAAGGACCCGAGTCCAAAAATTGCGATTTCTCGTTTATTAGTCCATTGTATGTAAAGGCCAATCCGCATCGAGCGATGTGAACGTAATTCTTGAGGAAAAAAAATCCTTTTTATTTTTTTTTTATCAGGGTTAAAGAGCGCGCGTCTCATCCTTTGAATGCGTCAGTAAGAAGTTTTTCCTCTCTTCTGTAAAATTATCATAATGTGACTTACGTCCTTCTGGCACTGAGGTGCAGGTTTAAGAGAACAGCTTATTATCAAAGTCCCAAAGTAATTTAAACAAAACATATTGGTTTTCTAAATTTTAAAACAACACTTCAGAAATTAATTCTGAATAAGTAGAATCCAGTTTTTTATTTCTTTATTTATCTATTTATCTTTTGAAGCGGTTTTAACATTTATGGGCGCAGCTATTATCGAGCTGCGAATAATCCCCAAGCATTTGAAAAGAGTATTGGTTTTCTAAATTTTGAAGCCCCACTTAAGGAGTTCAATTTAGTAAGCATAATTTCTTTTCCAACAATCGGGTTTCTTCGATTTCTCTTAGAAGGTTTTGTCGTACGCGGAGAGCCTGCTGACGGAGTGCCTGAAAACAAAACTTGTTTTCATCAAGTCATTACCTTCAAGTGTCGTTACTGAGTTCTGAAATCGCGCTTTTTTTTTTTGTTAAATCTTTATTAACATTTAAGGTAGCAGTTATCGAAGCTGTGAATAGCCCTGTCATTTAACGAGTAATTATGACTTACTAAATGTCGAAGTCACCGTTGAAGATTGTTTTAAATTATTGAAACAGTTGGGTTCCAAATATTTTCCTTCACTATTATTTTTGATTTTCGAAATATTTTTCGCTTCTATTATTTCTGTGCTTGATATTATTGCCTATTTTAAAATTGCACATAAACTTCGTTTATATGATGCCCACAAGCCCCCCCCCTGGATGGTGAGGTTTTTTTTTTGGAAGCGGTTGTACTCTGAGGGGAGTGTCGATCTTATTTTGGGGGTTTCTCGTAATGGTGGGGGGAATCCATAGCATTTGAGAAGGGTTCGCCATTATATTTTGGAAGGATTGGCATCTCTAATAATAGAGAATTCATGGTACGTTTTAAAACCTCGGATTGTTGAAAAACATATTTGCGTGTATTTCAAAGTATGTTTTCGGTAATCATGCGCGTATGAGCTAAAAACTCTTTTCCAAATTTTAAGTATCATTATTTAGCTGAAAACAAATTATGCATCTTTCTTAGTTTTAACCTAGGTGAAAGGCACTTTAATATTATTTCATTAACCGAAATAATTTTTTTCTTCAGGAAATAAACTTTAGAAAAAAATGCATTTTTCGTTGCTTCGATCTAGATGAAAAGTATTCCAATAGGGTTTGCTTTGAATTTCATTGAATATACATACTTATTTTTCGAGTGATAATAGTAAATTGCATTTTTTTTCATCATTTCAATCTAGATGAAAAGTGTATGACTATGGGTTTGCTTTATGATGTCATTAACTTTTCGTATTTATTTTTCAACTATTTATACTTTCAGCCAAACTGTTTGGTAGAACTTTCATAGGATTCTCTTGTGCCACAGTCACAGCACAAGAAATAATATTCTATTCGGAAGTCTAAAACTGAATGTTCAAAAAAATATTTGTAGATTCAGCGGAGGTTTTTCCTAGCGTTTTTCGATCGAAAATAGTTTATGCTAAAAAGTCGTTTCTTTTCAAATATCGTCGGAGCCAGAAACTGAAGATGCTCCTCTTTTAGTGAGAAGTAAGGGCTCGAAAAGTTGCTATCCATAATTGATTGCTCTGGCAAAGGATGTAGCGTATCCGATTTGAATGTTTAAGTATTCAAGTCAGAAAAAAAAAAAAAAAAACTTTCTACTCAACTATGTAGAATTGGACCAAATTGTTTTTTTTTTTTTTTTTTTTTGGGGGGGGGGGTCATCATAATTTTTTTAATGTTTTTTTCCCCCCTTTCTTCTTTGATAGCAATTCTTCCCTTTGAAATGGTAAGTTGTATCAAATGCTGAAAAATGATTCTATACGAGTGACGAAACGTTTTTTCATTTCTCGTTTCTTTCTTGACTTTTTTTTCTTTAGTATGCAGAGCAATACTGCCATAGGCTGGTAAACGGCAGTGATTTTTCGAGATATTTGAAGAAACGCGATTTGGATTTAATACTAACAATAGGGAAATGTTGGAATTAGATGTTTTTATCGCCTTTTTTTCCGACGGAAACCAAATTAGCAAGCTTGTTTAGTAAAATAAATACAATACATGATAAAAATAAGAAGAAAAAAAAGTTACTGCCCTCTTAAATATCGTCACTTCACTAAGGCACAATAAGGTAACATACACAGTTCACGCTGTTCAAATACTGTGTAATTCCTTGAGTGTTAGCCAATTGACATATAGGTTTTTTTTTTAAATCAATTATTTCTACACGTCGGATTTTTGCCTAATTTGAAATTGCAAGTATATTTCATTTATATGCCGGTCATCGAATATTTTTTGTTTTGCATTTGGCTTCTTGAAAGATCAAATTTCGACTCGAAGAAGAAATTGGCTAACTTCGCACATTTTTAACTATCTAAGTTCGTCTTTAACCACTTTGGTTCATCCTCAATCGCTATTTAACTTGCTGACCCTGTCAATCCAATCGAAATCATTGAATGAGGATGTATATATATATATATATATATATATATATATATATATATATATATGGAAAATATATTTTAAAAAACTGCATAATATTGTTCTTTTATGGCTAAAAGCAAAATAAATGAAGAAAAATATTTACCTTAAAAATAAAAATCAGGCCAGATATTGTTAAAAACATGAAACGGGTAAAAAAAAAACATTTTTCCTTTTATTTTATATGAAGCTTTGTTGACGACAATGTTATTACATTAAAAAAAATACCTAAACACGTTGAAATAAAACTATGAGAAGAGGGGAAAAACAGCCGCTAAGACGCAGTCGTAGCACGTACTCTATGATTTTATTAGTGCTAAGATGGAAAATAATCACCGAAAAACAGCACTAACCGAATGTGCTTATTTTTTTCACAAAGTCTAGACAACGAATAGTTCCGTATTTGGAAAGTATCTGGTTGAAAAGCATCTCCCGACTTACAAAACACAATAACGCAAAGATTCACGAAAAAAAAAAAAGAAATACCTATTTACGACTTGCGATATAACAGCAACAAAGAGTGCCTCTTCCTATTTCTTAAATGAACAACATTTACTTACCGAAGAACTTCGAATACCTTCAGCAGGCCCGGGATATTTCCTATCCTGTTTGGGTAAGTGAAAACTTTGCCATCAACAGGAAGTTCTTTTAGAGGTGGCACACTTCTTCAAGGGATCCGATTTAAGTATATTCCATTTCGAAAAATGTCGAAATTATTTTTAGGAAAGTCCTGTCATTTTTTTAATAGAAAATGCTACGAGAAAGCAATGGGATTTTCTTTCTTTTTCACTTTTCTAGGGAGATTCGCGCTCGGGGCCTGAAGAGGGTATTCTAGTTCCAAATGTCCCAAGCAGCGGACGGTGGTCACTCACCTGTAGCCCTGGGCACGAAACTCACCTGCTGAATTCGCGGTCAGAGAGTGCTCAATCCATTTGTACAAATGAGACATTTTTACACATGTATTTGGGGTTTATTCCCAGAATTTAAAACTTTGGTTTTAATTTTTATGTACTTGAATATAAGGAACCATTATGTATCATAATATGAAGTATCGACTTTCTAAAAAGTTTTCTTGTAATGAAAAATAATTTGTACGTGTTACGTTGCGTACAAACCATTATTTTTTAAGTAAACATTTGGTTTTTAAAAAGTTGATACTTCATATTATGATACATAATGGTTTCAGAAATTCGAACACATCACATGTAAGAGCAAAAATTTTAAATTCCGGGAAATTGCAAATGTATGAGTTAAAATGTCACACCCGCGCAAATGGATTGAGCAAGAGGGTTCTTACCTCGGTGGGGGCTGCGGCCATCCCGGCAGAGAGGGCAAAAAGAGAGGCGCGGGACGAAACTTTGTGGCGGCGGCGGCGCCCGAGACCAGAGTGGCGCTTGTTCTCCCGTTCGGCGGGCCTTCGATCGGCGCCTGCGCGCGCACCGCCCACGGCGCCCCCGCCCCCTCCCCCTCAGAGAGCCGCCCTCCACAACTTTTCGGCCAAACAGCCGGACCTCCAACAATCCTTCCGTTCGGGCTTGAAACAAGTCCCCAAATTATAGAGAAAGTATGAAGATTTTGCATTCAATATTCCGCGGTCGGTGCCGGTTGACAAGAAAACTAGTCCATCTGTATTTACGCGAGGTAGACTCCCGTCCATTCCTACTTTATGGGCTCGAATCGTTCTCCAAAAATAGAAAAAGAACTGGCTGAGGGTTTAATAATATGTATCCCTTAATATTCCGCTGTCAATCCGGATTGACACGATAACTGGTCGAGCGGTATTTATTCCCAATAACTGGATTCTTTTCATCGGATTGGAAATATTAGTTATAATGTTCTGTTATTTATTACTAATGACCCGCACGGCTTTCCCCAAATAGAAAAATCAAAAGGTCTTTTGGTTCGCCTGTATATTTACAAATAATGTATGGTGAATTTTCTCGCCAGTTGGCTTGTACCCATCTTACGGTTCCACGTTATGATAATTTCGTATCTCGCCAATTGGCTTGAGCCCATGTTGTGGTTCCACGTTATGATAATTTCGTAATTTACTCGTCCATCTTATGATTTTTTTTTCTTAAAATTGGAATAGAAAAAGAACCACATCGATTTTTCGAAAAATCGCTTCGAGGTGCACACCCCCATGCTACATACTAACTTTGTGCCAAATTTCATGAAAATCGGCCGAACGGTCGAGGCGCTATGCGCGTCACAGACATCCTACAGACATCCAGACATCCTCCGGACAGAGAGACTTTTAGCTTTATTATTAGTAAAGATTACGATATATTATTCAGATATAGTAATAATTATTTCCAATAGCAATAATTAATAGTTCAAATCATAGAGAAAGGACTTGCTAAATATTTTATATTCTAAATTCCTTAATACTTTGCGGTTGATGTCGATTAACAAGAGAACTAGTCGAGCGGTATTTATTCCTGGTGATTGGACTTTTTCCATCGGACTGGAAATACTAGTTATGATGTTCTATTGTTTATTATTATGATATATTATTCAGATACAGTAATAATTATTTCCAATAGTAAAAATTAATAGTCCAAATCATAGAGAAAGGACTTGCTATATACAGTAGGCGCCGCTTAATGTGATCACGTTTAATGTTATCATTCGTTTAATGTTATCAGAATCACGAAGTCCCGGAACACTTGTATGTTATCACGCGTTAAAAAAGTCGGATATTGTAATCAGTGTCTTCGTTTATTGTTATCACTTTTTCATAAACTTTCAATTTTTTCCCCGTTTTTGTTCCTCAATTAACATAAATACATAGACTAACCCTGTGTAGCATTTTGTGGTTTTCAATAGCAATTCAAAATTTTCCTAGGAATGAAGCTACAGAAAGTTCGCACCCAGTAACCACAGAATCCCTTAAGATAACTTTCTTTTGCATCTAAAAAAATTCATTCGCTGGACATGTTGCAGGCATTGATGTAGGATCTCCATTGTTGCCATTATTTTGTAAGCTGTAAAAGAATTGTGTCGAGATTGAAACCAAAGTGAAGTTTAATTAAAATTTAAACAACAAGCAAAACCATGCTGGAAAAGATAGAAAAGCTGAATGTGCTTTGAAACTGGTTTACGAATGTAGGGGAAAACGGTCATATTTTACTTCACCTATTACTATGTGATTAAAAATTGCATAATTTAGTTTTAACTTTTTATAATTTAGATATTTCCATTCTGTTACTTTAATTTATAATTTCTTACTGCGTTCAGTGAAGTCATTGTGATTTTAATTGGAGGTTGCCAAAATAAATGCACCTTAATTGGAAAAAAATCATTATTTTGTGTCTCCTGGATTCTTTTCGGTTATTGTTATCAAATTGTATTTGTCCCAAAGTGATCACATTAAGCGGCGCCTACTGTATTTTATATTTTGCATTCCTTAATACTTTACGGTTGATGTGGATTAACAAGAAAACTAGTCGAGCGTCATTTATGTCTCATGGTTTATTTTGCTTCTGTTTGTTCATTCGGTTTGGTATCGAAAAATCCTCTCTAATAATAGGCGGACTGGAGATTTTTTATTTTACATCCCTTACTAATCCGCGGACAGTATCGATTGACATGAAAACAAAAATGTTTACTAGCAAAATTGGAATTCAATCGTTAACTATAGTTAACTTCTGCACGTAAACGGACGTATTTGCGTTTTTAAGTAAATAGTTACGGTATTAACGTTTATAGATTGGACCCGTTCAGTACGCCGGGTTTCATTTAAAAAGGTAGAATGGTGTTTTTTTTTTTTTTTTCGTAAAGTGAGCAATTTTTATTGATTTATTAAGTAGAGTTAATGAGTTTTATTCCGGCACTTGTGTCACTCAAATGCTGTCTGCTCTCTTTTGAATCCTTAAGTTGAAGTTATATGCTAAGTAAAACGATAAATGAAAAAAAAAAGAAGAAGATTAATACAAATCTGCACCTCCAGGTCAAACTAACACAAGTCCAAAAATGAAAATTTTGATCTTAGTATTGCTGCGTTGAGCAATAACAACTTAAATATATATATATCAGGGGTGATTGTGTTCCGGTATTTTACCGAATTTCCGGTATTTTTGGGCGTATTTCCGGTATTTTTATGTCCGAAAATACCGGAATTATGTTTTTTTTGTTATGCTTTTATCTCCCTACCTCCGCAATTTTTTAAAAATTATATAATACTCATGAAATATACCTGCAAGAGCCTTAAGATGGATACCTATCCCTTAAGATGGACAAATGTCAAGATAATTTTGTATATAACCCATTAAAATTTTAATCAAATGTACACACTCTATTTTGACTCTAACTATTGAACTATTTAATACTATGGCATAGGTGCACTTAAGTAATAGGGGCCAAAGATCCCCCCCCCCCCGTTCTCGCTTTGAAACTTTCAGGTATTTTTTGATGAACTCACAATCACCCCTGTATATATATATATATATATATATAAGTCATTTAAAAATCCTATATACTAGCTGAGTTGCAAGGCGTTGCGCGGTATCTCGAAAATAAAAGCTGTGCCAACAAGTAGGTTTAAATAAAAATTTCCAGTCAACGGGTTGAAAAAAGCAGTTTTATGACTCAAAATTTAAATTTAGAACGCCCTATAGAGAGGGTTTAGCCTTCATTAAGTGACAAAAATCCCCCTATGTAAATTCTTGAGCATCAAAGGATCTTTGTGCCAAATTTGGCAAACATCCGACGTAAACTGGATTTTTATAAGGAACACACAAATACACACACACACACAAAAACAAACATCCACTTATCAATTAATTCATAAGACATTTTTAAAAGTAGTTTTTGATTCATTTATTTTCTTACTCCAAGTTACTATGAATAACCACTTTCTGCGATTGTTCTTTAAAGAGGTTTCCGTAACTTTGAAAGAAATTATTTTAAGTAATTTACTATGAAGTTTTAGATGATCAATCATCAAAAATTCAATCCTTTTTAATTACCTTATTGCTACATTTCATTGTTTTGATTTGGAAAACGGAATAGCGTTTTACTTTGTCAGTACATTACTGAATCAAAATCACAAAATTTTTAATCTTTGTATAGTTAGTTCTTCATTGCTCATTCTTTATAAACTGCTTGTGATAAGTGGTTATCATACTCAATATTGAATTAGCAGTGATTATATAACACATTGAGTTCTAGATGTACTCCAAGTACATTAATTCAGTAAAGATACAGATAAAATATTACTTTTATAATAAAAATTACAGCCGAATCAGGCTATGTTGAGAATTAAGGAAATTTGATTGAAATGAATTGAAATTTTAGTGAAAAGAAAACTAAAATGAAATATTTGTAGTAATATTAATAAGTGGAAAACAATAATATAGAAGTACCAAAGCAGTTGAGCCCTTAAAAGTTATTACAAAAGTATTTTCTTTTGAACACTTAAAAATTTGGACAAGTGCCAGAAACTTATTCGATCAATTAAAAGAAAAAAAAAAGTTTACATTTCTGATAATGTTTTTAAAATGCAAATTCGAAGTAACGTAAATTTAAAAAATAAGTTAAAAAAAAACACTTTTGTCGGATGTTTTTTTATCTATAAGCTCATTTATTTTGCATTGAAAAAGGCGTTTCTTGTAATGCCGAAACACGTGTCTGCAATTTGTCCTTTTTGACGTTGTTACTTCTTACTTAACTTTTCATCACAAAGGTGTTTAGTTATCTTATTTTGTTCTTCATTTGATGAAATAAAATTTTTTGCACCCAAATTCCGCCTCAGAACTTCATAGATTAGAGAAATTAAACATGAAAATGAAAGCGAGGCGTCTTCTGTCGTGGGCATGTAAACAAACATCAGTATATCAGTATATGCAGAAATGAGTTTTCGAGATTTCTGAAGAAACTAGTTTCTAATTCCATACTAACACTCGGGTAATGTTGGAATTATATGTTTCTTTTTTGCACTTTTTTTCAGCGCAAACCAAATAAGCAAGCTTGTATAATAAAGCTAACGTATATAGATGACAAAATTACGAGAAAATGAAAAATGAATAATTTACAGTTACTGCCCTTTTTCTTCCAACAACAGTATTATATGTCAATGTTGTCTTAACAAACTAGAAACTTTATTGTTACAAACAGTTCATGTTTGCAACAACAAATTCTTTCTAAGAGCAAATACGTTAGTCTCTAATTTTTTAACTGTTCAAATAGAAGGCTCTGTAGAGTTATACTTTAAAGAATCTTTTTGATGACAATCGACTCCCGCTACAACGCCATCCGACTTACGCGAAATGGCTATAAAGCGATTTTTTCAACAGTAAAAAAATTTTGAGCTAGCGCGAATTCCTCGCCCGCAACATGAAAATTTTCGGAAGGAACCGCGGTGTGTAAGTTCTTTTCGCGAATGGACCTTCATCCCTTTAGCATCACTGAGAGCAGAAGTACCCACACTGTACTAGTCTTTTATCGCTTATACAAATATCTACTTCTAATTTTCCATTAATTTTTTTCATTCTAAATGCGAAAGTTAACGAAATACGAGCTAATGTGTGCATCACATGACTTCCTTTTACTCCAATTTAATGTCATTTCCCCATTATTGGCAATTTTAATGTGATTCAATTCTTTACTCCCTAAATATCACCAACAGTGGCCAAATTGAAACAAAATTTAAAAAAATAAAAAAAAAAAAATAAAAAAAAACCCCTCCAAAGTTGTCGCTAAGTTGGCGACAAAACTTGGCGACCAAAATACTGGCGATATATAGCCAAGTGTCCGACAAATTATAACACAACTTGAGTTTACATCGAAATTAACAATGATTTCCCCCCAAAAAGGGGCAAAAGACCCCCTTAGAAACATTCGAATGCAACCAAAAGGGAATGTGCACAACTAGACCCCACTAGGAGTCTACGTACCAAATTTCAACTTTCTAGGACATACCGTTTTTGAGTTATGCGAGATACATACACACATACGCGCATACATATACGTACATATGGACGTCACGAGAAAATTCGTTGTTTTTAACTCGGGGGTCGTCAAAATGGATATTTCGGGTGTCTGTACGTTCCTAGGCATATATTCACGTGTGATCGGGTCGAAAAAAAATTCAACATTCATTCGGGGGTGTGAAAAATGGAAATTAAGGCCGATTTTTGAGTGAAAATTTTTTTGTAAAAGGAAGTAATAACGACACCTAAGAGCGATGTTTCATTTCAAGTTGGGGAAGATGAAAAGAAAAAGAGAATGTTTCTGATAATTAAAGAAAAGGTAAAGCTTCTCGAAAAGCTGAAGCTGATCCAAAAAATGCTTCGAAGGGTAGCACAACAATTAGGTATAACAGTATAAGTGAATCTTCCATACGTACAATTAAAAGTCAAGAAAAGGAAATCCATAAAAGTTCACCGAGTAATAGTATCCAAGCAAAATGCAAAAATTATGAAAATGGAAGCTGCTCTTTATTATGAATTAAAGAAACCCGGAAGAGGGGTAATGCCATAGATGGAAAATTTATAAAAGAAGCAATGAAGCAACTGTATTTAAAAATATATTAGAATAACGATTTGATTACGCAGCATAAATCATCATCATTTTCACTTTTTTTAAATTACAAATATCGGGCAACTATAGGGCATTTGTTTTCCTTACTACATGCTATGCGTACGGTACTGGTTTATTTTATGTCTTCCTTTCGCATTGATCATTGTTTTTTTGCATCATAGCAGTATTTTATGTTGAAAAAAACGGTTTTTCCTAAATACAAATAAAAATTCAGTTCTTTATGTAAGAAACAGTAATGTATAGTTAAGAAAAGGTTTTTAACTGTTTAAAGTGGTGTTTACAAGTGTCTAAAATGATTGGTTATGTTTATAAAAGTTTTATACATACCCTTTCCAGCAACGCGAAATTTCGACTTACGCGAGGGGTCTTGGAAAGCATCCCTCGCGTAAGTCGGGACTCGACTGCACCTATTTTATCACTCATTTCTGAAAAGAAACATTGTGAGCTTTAGAGAATTCACTCAAATCTTCATCCAATGGAAAAGTTTCAGCATGTTTGTAACAAACAGACTGAGTCGCTACAAGTTTCAGTCACTTTATAATTACGAAATCAGCCTTATATACTGTATGAAACCTATATAACTTAACGCTTTTTTACACTGAAGCCCTCATATATTGTTCCTGCTTTTTCTTAAACATGAAAGAAGTACACTTATTTTTTAAATCTCCGTGACAATTTCACAATCTACGCTTCTTTGTTTTCATATTTTAGAGGTATATTATAATTTTTTAAACGCTTACGGAAACATGGTGAATGTTTTAAGTTGTTTGGGTCGAATTTTCATCATTATTACATGCCTGATGCACAATAAAGCATTCGAAATTTAGGTTCACTGAAAATTCGTTGTCACTAAAAACACTTAGCAAAATCTTTTATTTAGAAAGAAATACTCGTGTTGTTAATGAGCTACCTCTAGTCTAAACTCCAGAAACTAGGTTATTGAGCATAATAAAGGGGTAGAAGTAAATTAGCATAAATATTTTCTTCCAAAGAGAACCCCGGGAAATAATTAGCGACTTTAACTCCCAAGTTCGTAAATAGGCCCTCAATTACATTTATTCTTGTAAGAGTCATTTGAATGCATAAAGATAGATTCGTTCAAAAAAAAAAAAAAAGTCAATATAAATTACTAGGAATTTATTTTTATCGATAGTTTAGTTCTTTTTACAGTAATATAGATAGTTGAAAACTATTGGTTATCGCAGTGGCGCCGACTCCATGGGGCCTGAGGGGGCCCGAGCCCCCTCAAAAATATTTTTGAGGGGGCAGAGCCCCCCCAATAAATCAAAAAAATTATTAATTACATTATGCTTTTTAAACTCATAAATTTATCTTTTATTTTCCTTATTTGAAGATAGTTTACCTTGTAAAATACATTCAGTAATGAGTTAAAACAAATAATTATTACGGTTGTGTAAGCAGGTTAACTGAAAACGAGTGGTGTGAATAATGATAGTGTAACAGTGCTGCGAGTACTGTAAAAATTTGTCATAGTGCGCGAATTACGGGTCAAGTCTGTTGCCGGTGGGCAGCGCTGCGGCGCGCTCACCTAAGTGTTGCTGACCCGGAAAAAATATATGAGAGCATGATTTGTATATAAAATGGGAGGCGTGATAATTTTGAATACTTTTAGGAATTGTGTTTAAAAGAAAACCTTCACAAAATGATGATCCTTCCCTTCCTCGGAATCGACGTATACCAAAGAAGTGAAAACAACGAAGGCAGCTCACCGCACACTTTCAAAATCCAAAAGGAATACAGTTGACTCCAGCTACTTTTGCGAAATGGCTATAACTAACGCGATTTTTTCTCCAGTATTCAGACCTAACGCGAATTCCGCACCCGCAACACGAAAATTCTCGGGAAGGAATCGTGGTGTGTTCGTATCGGCTTTGGCTACTAATTTTTTTTTTTTTTTTTCATAAATGGATCTTTTTCCTTTTAGCATCGCTGAGAGTGGAAGTTCCTTTTTCATTTTAAATGCGAAAGTTAATGAAATATAATGACACCTAAGAGCGCTGTTTCATTTAAAGTTTGTGAAGATAAAAGGAGAAAGTTTCTGACAATTAAAGAAAAGCTAGAGCTTCTTCAAAAGCTGAAGCTCAACTAAAGAATGCGTTGAAGGTAGCACGAGAATTAGATATGAGTGAATCTTCCATACATAGAATTACAAGTCAAGAAAAGGAAATCCGTAAAAATTCACCGAGTAGTGTCTTAGTAAAATGCAAATATTTATGAAAATGGAAACTGCTCATGTATTGTGTACAAATATCATTAATGGATCGACTGTTCAGTACAACTAAAGATGCATTTACTTTTCTTACTATATACTGTGCTTACCGTATACCGGTTTATTTTTTCTTTCTTTCCCATTGATCATTGATTTTGTACATCGTAGCAGTATTTTATGTTGAATAAAACGGTATTTTTAAAAAACAAGTAACATTCAGTTCTTTATGTAAGAAACAGGAATGTAAAGTTAGAGTAGAGTTAAGAGATGGTTTTTAACAGTTTGACGGGGTGTTTACAAGTGTCTAAAATAAATGGGTACGTTTATAAAAAATTTTACACATACCTTTTTCCACAACGCAAAATTTCGACTTACGCGAGGTGTCTTGGAATGCAACCCTCGCGTAGGTCGGGACTCGAGTGTACTACAAGGCAATATACATTGAGGTTTGTAAAATGGTGCAATTTTGCATTGTTGGGCGATTTACATCAACTGGACGCACACAGGTCATTGCAGTTGAACAAGAGTGCTTGCTTTTATTAAACAAAGGTGAAACATTTTGAAAAATCAACTGAGTTTTTCAAAAGTGACCTAGACATTGAGAGACTGCGTTTACGCTTGAATATGTTAGCCGATATCACTAATGAAAAAACAACTGGTCTTAAAAAGCATGCTTAAATTAAATTACCTTTTTACAAAAATACTGTGTGTGTTCGTATTTATTTTTTCCTTTTTTCAAAGCCAAAAAATATGTGTCGGTCATGTCGACTTTTCGGGGTTCTATTGTTGATTATATGACTTTAAAATGCTTTAAAAAAACTTTAAAACTCACTATTTTTCATCTCAGATTTAGAAAATTTCCTGCGGCATGCCCCCTCCCCCTAATATTTTTTAAGTCGGAGTTTCTGGGAGTGCCCTTCAATGCAAGTCAAGCGCCGTACCTTTTCCATGCCTAGCTACGGCACTGCATGACTCCCCATAAAATAGAACAAAAAAAAGTCTCTTACTAAGACAAGTGGCATGATCTAGTTGAACCAGAAAAATTTGTATACCAATTTTTGGATTGTTTTACTTTGAAAACGCCATGTCACATACTGTTTGTTTGTTTAAATTATACACACCAGAAAGTATGTAAATTGGCATTTTCAAGGCACAAAAAACGACCTTTCTTGGGGGGGGGGGGGGGGGTAACCTCCGCGGGGTTACATAACCCCATAAACCCCCGGTGATGTCTGGCCCAGCCCCCTCAATAATTTTTCCAAGTCGGCGCCCCTGGGTTATCGGTTGGAATTTCTTTTAGATTGTAATCTTACGGATTGTCTTTCGGACTTTTAAACAAATGACATCAATTTTGAGAGCAATTTATTGTATCATCGTAACCGGGGTGTTGATTTTTTTAACTCATTGTCATTTTTACAAGACCCTGAAATACGTTAAGTTTGCCTCAATAAGCAGTTTTAAAACTAATTATTCAGGTAGACCAACCTATATAGAAACAGAAGTAAACTGAAAAAATGTCAAATATACAAAGCAAAATTCAACTGAGTAATACAAGTAAATATTATTTCGCAAAAAAATGAAAAAACGTGGTCATTACCCATGTCAATTTTGTTTGGTAATTGACTTATTTATCTAGATTCTTCAGTGAAAAGAAATATATGCCAGTAATTATATCATTCTTGTAAAAAAATGTTAGATTAAAATTATGGAATTATTTCTATTTTCATGAATTTGAGTTTTTCAATGTTTCTTGGTAAAAAGCGTTGTGAGGAAACACCATGCCAGGTTTCGTTTTTTCGAAGAATAAATGTCACTAAACATAAAATGAGAGATTTGAAACTGCTTCCGCGCGATAACCGTTTCAGAAATTAGGAAGTTTGATTTTTCTGTGCGTTGATTTGCGTAGTTCTATTCCGATCATTGTTTGCATCTGGGTCTTGTACAAACGCTCTTTAAATTTTACAAAACGTAGCAAACTCTCCTTCAAATTGAAACCTTTTACTATAAAATGTGGGATCCAGTTTTGAAATATATATGGGTGATTTAAATTTTACTTGCAAATTTCGATTTTAAGTGCTGCATTTTTTTCATTTCATTTCTGTCTCAAATACCACATAAAGAAGCAATATAAGATTAAAAGATAAGTAAATAGCTAATAAAAAAACTTAAACGTTTTTTATTTAAAGAAGTAAACTTTTTGAAATAAGTGTAGACGCGATTTTTATATGTAGATTGGTACGTTGCGTTATCTAGCACATGAATGCAGATGAGTATTTGATAAAACTGAGCCGTCAAAAATTAGTACAAGAAAGTTAAATGGAATATTGAACAAAGGTTCTCTGCTATCATGTTACATATATTCTTCTTGAAATTTAAGAAAAAAAAGTTCGTGAGTATATTTTGTTTGCGATTTCTTCTAAGCATCGTGTGTCTATTTAATAAGCGTTTAAACTACATAAGCTAAAACGATATTACAGTTATTTACGAGTAAGGAAGTTCAAAAACCTTTGTTTCCTCAATTTGTTGCTTGTCAAAAATGTCCCTAAGCTCATGGGTGATTTACTTTTTATTGGAAAATGACAGCTGAAGCATACCATTTATGTGACAAAAGTTACGGAACAATGGTCTTTAATTTCTCGAAAAATCCGTAAAAATGAATTTTTGAAAGTGTCTCAATATTTTGATTATATAGTTTATGACTTCGCTATGAACAGGTACTCCTGTATAAGTGTATATGAGGCAGTGAGAAGCAAAGGGATGTAAGTGGACTATTTTACGTTTCGAATAAAACGCGTTCAAAGATCAAATCCTAGGTAGGCTTTCATTGAATTTTTTTTCCAAATAATGCTATACAGCAGCACTTACCAGGGCTACTAGTACAATCTCTTGCCCCAAGACAGAGGAGAGGTTCACGTACCATTTGTACTGTTTATATCCAAATTTTTAATTTTGCCACTTGCATCCCTTTGCTTCTCACTACCTCATATATGTTTGCTAGTGTTAATTTGGAATCCTCTTAAAATGTCCCGGTTCAGAAGTTTTCCTGCCTAATAAGTTTTTGTTTTCCTAAAATTGCTCTTAAAAATGTTTAGCTGCCTTTTAAGAAGTTTTTAGCTAAATAATTTTTTATATTAAGAAGAAATTTCGAAAATTTTGCGCTTTTACAACGTTTTAGTCATTTACTTCGGTATAGCTTTTCTCTCTTCTTGAGTTGCATTTCTTAAAATTAATAAAATAATTCAAATCATTTCTACCTGAAGTATGCCATTGTAAAACTGTACTTGCAACAAAAAGTTTGAAGAACAAAAGATGGACAAATAGGGACTAGGGAGCAATGAGCAGTGAGCCTTTTTTCCAATTCGACAGTTTCTAATGAATGGTTTCTGGGAGTCTTTCATTTGCATTGCAAACTTTCCTACCCCTTTTTGGAACAGAAAGCTCTTTTTCTGAGTGGAAACAGCTTACCCGTGCTTGCTTCCTCCATTTCAAAATGTATTACTGTGTATTTTCGCGAGTGGTGTGATTTGAGGGGATACGGTTTGATTTACTTTTCAATCTGTCTTATAGGAATAAATGGAAACACTTTACTTAACGAAGAAAGAAAAAAATATATTTTTGAAGACCGTAAAAAATTTCAACTTCCTGCATTAAAACTATCGTTCATTAGTATTAATAACATTCTAAACTACTGGGCTTATTTGTTTCTTTTTAGTTTTTTTTTTTTTTTGGTTTTTACGCAGTCGGCTTTTTTTTTCTATAATTATTTTTTAGCATGATTACTCAACAATGAATTAACCCTTGAAACTTATTTTAGTACCATAGTAAGCTGTATATTACAGTAGATGTGTTCTGACGCAATCTACGCTATGGATTGTAAAATGTAAATTTGTAGTTGATTTATAAACTGCAAACTGTTGGTGAAAATATTTTTTTTCCCGCTATTGTGAAAAAAAAAATATTTTATAAAATTTATCCATCGCAGCATCTTTATTGGAGCAGGCAACACAAAGATTGGTATAAAGAACTAGCTGACCCTGGTTAAGCATCCACGCTCAAAATGTATAGCTCTTCTGTAAAAATACCTTGTAAAGACACCGTATGTAAAATTTCACATACTCGCTAGGTTGAAAATTTCCCTACTCAGTAACTCAAGAACTACATTGTGATAATGACTCAAACATGCATAATCTGTCATAGTTCAGTAGACTTAATGAAAGCTGCATCAAAAAGACAAAAAGAAAAAAAAGAAAAACGAAGAGCATTCCCGCTGCATTAATTTTAACTTCTAATATACTATTTTTAGCAAAATGCAATTTTTGAAAATGCTGTATCTACAGACCATTTGAACAGAGGCTCGATTCCGGAACCATTTGGTTGAAAGCTCTACCGACTGAGCTCCCTGGTTCTCTCTCTCGATAGTCCAAAAGAAGGGAAGTTGTAATCCATTAAAGAACGCATTCATTGAAGAGCCTCTTCTTATTAGATGATTTTAAACCTCATATTCAGGAGAAGCAGTAAGTTTTTTGACCTTGGGTCCATATTTCATCGTTAGCTGAATCAATAAGTTTCAAAATGAGGGCAAAGCATGGAATTTGATAATGGAATAAAAAAGATCTCGCGGAGAGACAGAAAAACAGTCTAGAGAAATCTTTACTAATAATAAAGCTGAAAGTCTGTCTGGATCTCTAAGACGCGCATAGCGCCTAGACCAGTGATTCCCAACCTGGGGGCGATCGCCCCCAAAGGGGCGATCGAACTCTTCTAGGGGGCGATAAATTTCTGGGGGGCGACTGGTATTCGGATACCTGGTAATGGAAAATCCTTGACCTTTCTAAAACTATATTTATTAAAACAAATCGGTGCACAATTCAGAAATATCTTTCAGAATACCTATGTTGTGTAATACCGAACCAAGCATATGGCACGTCAAATCAAAAAAAGTCGTTCCCTGAAAATAAGGCATGTATGATTTAGAGCTCAATCAAATCTGTTCGGATAAAAAAAAATCCCAAAAGTGAAAAATAATATCTTTTATTTTATTGTCGTTTTCACGAGGAAGAAAAAAAATCTTGTAAGCACTGTCTGACCGTTGACGCCAGCATATATTTAACGCCTGAAAAGTGAATGAATGTGTGTAGGAATGGATTTTTGCATTTACTTATCAGTTGTCATTCAGAATCTTGCAATCAGCGCATAAACCTCCATACGTAGTTTCTATTGTTTGATTTAATTTAGTGAATTTCTGTTTAATTGTGCATGTTTCGGCCGTAAAGAATTTATCCTGTTTCCGACTCTAAAAAAAGTTTAATCGTGGATGATGAACTTCCTGAAGAAAAAAAATTAATTTTCATTAATCACCTTGATCAGTTAAAAAAGAACAATGAATCAAGGTTTGCAGATTTGATCAACTTACAAATTTCTGACTGGATTTTAGACCCATTTAGTTTTGAAGATGTGGATGAAATGGAAAACTCTTTGCAGACAGAGTTTATGGATTTGAAATTTGATTGTGAATCAAAAATTACTTTCAAGCAATACGGTTACGAACTTGCCTGGGTGAAGCTTATGGGTACTTACGCACAACTTTGGAAAAAAGTTGAACAGCTCCTCATCTCATTCCCCTCAACATATTTAGTTGAAAGAGGATTTAGCTCTGTAGTGCAGCTTCTCACTAAGCAAAGAAATAGATTGGACATCTGTCTAAAAGGGGACCGCAGATTAAATCTCACTAATATTAAGCCAGACATCAAAGCTTTAACGGAGTTCCATCAAGCACAAAGCAGCCATTAAAAAAATAAAAAAGAACAAATCTTAACAGTTAAAATTTTCAATTTTTTCCGGATTTCAATTTAAAAAAAAAAGCATGTTACTGGAAAATGTAGTATTCTTATTTTTGCTAAGTATATAAATGACGTTGGTTAATTAAAGCACTTCAAATTACGTTTTTTCTTTTTTTTTGGGGGGGGGGGGGGGGAAGGGTGGGGTTAAGAATAAAAAATTCAGTTTTAAAGCTAATTATTGGTTTATCATGCACTTATTGGAGCTTTAAACTAAAATTAGGCGTTCAATAACATCAATCTTCACTAAAATCAGCGCCATCTAATTTGTGTTTTTAAGGGAAGAACGTGTGTGTGGGGGGGGGGGGGCGATAGGTGTAATTTAACTTCCAAATGGGGCGATGGGCCAAAAAAGCTTGGGAACCACTGGCCTAGACCGTTCGGCCGATTTTCATGAAATTTGGCACAAAGTTAGTTTGTAGCATGGAGGTGTGCACCTCGAAGCAATTTTTCGAAAATTCGATTTTGATTTTCCCGAGCAAAATTATCATAAGATGGATGAGTAAATTACCAAGTTATCATAACGTGGAACCGTAACTGGGCAAGCCAATTGGCGGGGAATTCACCATACATTACATTTGTAAATATACTGGCGAACCAAAAGACCTTTTAATTTTCTACTACGGGCAAAGCCGTGTGGGTATCGTTAGTATTATATAAGATGATTTTCAGCCAAAATTTTGTCTATAAAAATTATATTCTAAGATATCGTGTTTCGAAAAATATGTTAATTAACTCCTTAAATCTTAACTTGATAATATATATTTTTCCCCCACTGAAAAAGCTTTAACCACGCACTAGTCACGTACTGAAAAAAAAAAAAAAAAAAAAAAAAAAAAAAAAAACAGAAAAATAAAGCGAGATTTTTAAAGTGAAAATTTTAAGAAAAGTTCCCAAGTGTGTACGTTATACCTTAATTACGGGATCCTTCCAAAGACATCAAATAAGATGATCTCATTTCTTCTTCAGGCGGTATCGCATCATTGGAAAACGTGGGCCAGTTAAACATCTCACTCTGGAGCACAATGAGGGGCGAGCACTCTTAAAAGCATTCGAATGCTAAAATAGTCCATCCTTCAAATCAAAGGCCTTTTCGCTGAGGGAACTCGACTCCATTCAAGCAGATCGCTACGATGTTCCATATTTGATGAATATGCTAAAACTTGCCGCTGCCTTTTCCGCCATTTAGGGCAGCAAACGTCGCCCGTTCATGGCCACCGAGTCGGAAGTAAAAAAGAAATGGGGAAAAGCAACTGAAGATCAAGCGAGCTAAAAAATGCTCACGGAGTATTAAAAGAAGAAATGCTGGAAAAAAAGGTTAAACAAACGATAAAGTTAAAAAAAAGCGGCGACTTTCTGCTCAGAGGAGCTAATAAAATACCAACGACGAATAAAAAGAGAGAGAAAGCGCAGAAATGTGAGGTTAATATTAAAACCGAGCGTCTAGGAAAAGGAGATGTTGCCGAAGTTGACTTGACACGAAATACCAGCACTTTCTCATTTCGTGGCTAGACGAGTTACTTAACAGCTTAACACTCAACTTTCCGGCTCTTACACAACGAATTTTTAACTCTGTCGCAAAATTATGAGTATTAGCAAGCTGAACTTAAAAAAAAAAACTAAAAGTATTTTTCGTAAAAGAAATTCTTTTTGAGTAATCTTTTGAGGGAGTGCAAAAAGACCATGTCAGTTGCAAAATACATCTTTTATGAAGTTTTAAATCTTATCAGTTAAAAAATTAATAATAATGTTTCTTTTATCTTTACAAACAGACAGCAAAGCTGTCCAGTACAGAAGAAATGAGAGAACAGAAATTAAACTCAATAAAATTTAAAACACTTCACACATTATTTTTGATCTTTTTACTTTAAAAATGCAGATGAACATAATGTTTGTTGCATTATTTATTATCTTAGGGTTTTAACAGTATGTATATCGTCGCCTCAGAGCAACAGTAAGATATCTAATCCCAGAAATAACACTGAGATATCTCACTGTTGCTCTGAGGGGACGATATGTACTTGGTTTGGAGGAAATGTGTATATGTTGAACCGCTAAATATTATAAGTACGATATCTGTAACTAGCGAAAAATTGCTACAAGGTGTGGTTAAAGTCAGATAATATGATAAAAAAATAGTCATTTGTCATTGAATTCAAGCTACGAAAATCATAAAGTTATCAAAATATATATTCCTGTCTAGATTAGTTTCTAGTGCTCAATTCAAATTCTGGTAGAAATCATGAAACCATGCAATGGTTTTTAAAAGCTGAGCTCAATTACAAAGAAGAAACGAACAGAAAACGAATGTGTAAAAAACATGTATGTTCAGATTGCAGAAATTCTAAACAAACAAGTTCAAACATATCGTCCCAAAATATCAAAAGACAGTTTCGTCATAATGTTTTCAAAAAAAAAAAAAAATCCAATTGGTCAGAAAGAAAATTTTGAATATGAGACAACAGACAAGAGGAAGATGTTCCGTTCAAAAGCATAGCCAACTATTTCTTTATTAAGTACATCTTAAAAGACATTGCAAGACGTTTCATAGCAAGCTTCTCATTTGGCTAACTATCTGTAATTTGTTTCAAAGGAAATACTTTCGAAACAAAATTTACTTTTAAACTTCAATATTCTAATATCTTTATAATATTAAAAATAAAGAGGGCGGTTAGATTTAATTTTGTAGTGTTAGGTTTGCAAGTAAAAAAAACTTAAACAGTAAAGCGGACTAAAAACTGTGAATTTCCGTTTTAAATATAATTTAAGTATTAAATTTAGGCTGTTCAGAAAATGGTGAAATACCGTCTTTATAGAAATCCTTTCGTTTCGAAATGATTCGCGAAACGAGGATTCAATTACACATAAAATCACATATTGACGCATCACATATTACGCTCGGACTGAATGGAAAAATACCGAATCTGTTAACCGATGGAAAGAACTGATTAAAATGTTTCACTTTCACTTTAATCTGTTCCAGCAATCCCTAATCATAAGTACTTGTTAATAGCGGGACAAAAGATCCTCTTTGGCACAAGTTAATTAAATTTAGTAGAAAAGCCGTCGTGTAAACTCACTAAATTACTATGTTCTCAGCAAGAAAGTTGTAAATTTCTGTTTTAAATTTAAATGCAGCTTTAAATTTCGGCTGTCCACAAAATTGCGAAATGCGTCTTTTGGGATAACTGTTTACTTGGATTAAATTCGTGAATCAATCAATGAAGCATAAAGTGATAGATTGACTGAAACGAATCACTTTTGGACTGAATAGCAAAATAAGAAGAATCTGTTAACCGACAGAACGAATCGATTAAAATGTCTCGCTTTCACTTTAATGAGTTTAGGCAATCGCTAATCATAAGTACTTGTTAATAGCGGAACAAAAGATCCTCTTTGGCACAAGTTAAATTTAGTAGAAAAGCCGTCGTGTAAACTCACTAAATAACTATGTTCTCAGCAAGAAAGTTGTAAATTTCTGTTTTAAATTTAAATGCAGCTTTAAATTTCGGCTGTCCACAAAATTGCGAAATGAGTCTTATGGGAAAACTGTTTACTTGGATTAAATTCGTGAATCAATCAATGAAGCATAAAGTGACAGATTGACTGAAACGAATCACTTTTGGACGGAATAGCAAAATAAGAAGAATCTGTTAACCGACAGAACGAATCGATTAAAATGTCTCGCTTTCACTTTAATGAGTTTAGGCAATCGCTAATCATAAGTATTTGTTAATAGCGTGATAACGGATTCCCTTTCGCACGAGTTGATTGAATTCAGGAGAAAAGCCGTCGTTTTAACTCGCCAAATTATGTTCTCGGCAAGAAACTCATTTTCTCTCAAATGTACCGACTTTTTGTTTCATCTCCAAGGGAAGAAAAGAAAATTTATTCACTCGTCTTTACCGTTGGGATTCCTGCCCGTTTATTCAATTAAACTAACCCAAGAAAGAAAAAAAAAACGCAATGAACGAAATTAAAAATCGAGCACGGAATGAATAGAAAGAGAAACAAAAAGAACGACAAATGTGAGAAAGAGAAGACTTTATTAGAGAAAATAGTAATTACAAACCGAGTAAAGAATCAGTTTCTCTTTTTTCCCCACAAAATGCATTTCACTGTTTTCCGGGGAAAAAAGAAGGAGTTTGAAATCCCGGAGAAAGTGGAAATGTCGGCAGCCGGTTTTAATACAAACGGGAACGTGTTTCTCGGAGAAAAGGGCATCAGAGAGATGGAGGTGCGGAAATCTGTCTCGTATTCTGAGATTGGACACAAAGAGATTTCGAGTTTTAGGGAATAGAAACCCCCCAGCTAATTTTGTCAAACTCCCACAGACGTGGGGTTAAGACAAAGCCATCAGAAATGTCCAAAAAGTTGTAAAGTCTTTGTGTTTGTTATTTTTATCCGCGTTCTGTCTAAATATTTTGCTGTTAGCACCGTTAGGGGATTTCATTTAGAATCCGAATATTTCCCCCCTCTAAAGATAATATTTTATATGCTACTAGTGGTACCCGCACGGCTTTGCCCGTAATAGAAAAAATTAAAAGCTCTTTTGGTTCACCTGTATGTTTAAATAATGTATGGTAAGTTTTCTCGCCAATTGGCTTGTGCCCATGTTAGGGTTCGACGTTATGATAATTTCGTAGTTTACTCGTCCATCTTATGAGAATTTTATTCTTAAAATTGAAACAGAAAAAGAACCACATCGAATTTTTGAAAAATCGCTTCGAGGTGCACACCCCATGCTACAAACTAACTTTGTGCCACATTTCATGAAAATCGGCCGAACGGTCTAGGCGCTATGCGCGCCACAGAGATCCAGACATCCAGACAGAGATTCGAACAGAGAGAGATCCTGACAGAGAGATCCTGACAGACAGAGAGAGAGAGAGAGAGAGAGATCCGGACAGAGAGACTTTCAGCTTTATTATTAGTAAAGAAGAGAAAAGTACGTAATTACTTATTATACTCATCTAGTAAAGATGAAATTTGCAAGAACTGACAGTTTCAGACATTTGTTTCGTATTTTAAGAGTTATTATTGTGTGAATTCATTAGGTTGATTAGACCGACCAGTGGATTAAGACACGTTTGTTTGCTCTACGGTTCTTTTAAAATGTCGACTGCATGATGTAAGGTGATGGTAAAGAGTAAAATGAAGATGGCAAATTGATATAAAAAAAAAACATCTCGAATAAACATTTCTAAAATTCTAACGTAGCGACATCATGACGTACATTCCATATTAATTCGTAAACAACTGAGTGTTGCCATTCAAAGACAGTTTTAACAGATAAATATAAGTCAGACTTTAAAATTACATCATCAGTTAAAATTTAGTGCCAAATACCACAGTTTTGCACTATGTTATAAATTAAACAAATAAATTCCATTTAAGAGTTCATTCACTGGCCTCTCTACAGTATTTATTTCGTTTCGTCAACTTCTATATTTTTCTTTGTACGGTTAACTAAAGGATTTCAAATTCTAACCGATCGGGTTCAGAATAAAACTCCTAAGAAGGAGTTTAGTTGGTTGTAGTCAATGATGTCATTAGTCGTATACCTTCCCAAGCTTTACTAAGTTATGAAAATAGAAGTAGGCGAACATGGGGCAGAGTGAAATAGCGGGGCAAAGTGAAATGGTGAAATATTTACTCTGCTTTTAGCTCCACCTATCGGGTATTATTTTAACTATGAAGTATCATATGCACTCTATTCCAGTCAGGAAAAAAATACAGCGGAAGATTAAAGCATTTGGTAATACAGGCAAATAAAAAAATGATACTCATATTGTAGTATTGCACGCTATTAAGACTTTGTACTGCAAAACGGTGTGTATTACGTTTTTTTTAAAGAATGTTTCACTATATAATTTCTATTGTAGGGGAATGTGGGGCAAAGTGAAATGGTAAAATATTTACTCTGCTTTTAGTGCCACCTATCTGGTAATATTTTAAATATGTAGTAGCACGTGTAGTCTATTCCAGTCAGGAAAAAAAAATACCACCGAAGATTAAAGCATATGATAATACAGGCAAATTTTAAAAAATGATACTCGTATTGTAATATTTTGATGAAAGTCAAAAGTTATTTTTGTAACTATAAAATGATAAAGTTATTTTTGTTAACATTTAAAATATTAACCGAGACCTTCACATATTCAATGCAGTAAAAATGTAGTTAATATTGAGCTTATTTGTATTTTGAATAAATTGTGCAATTAGTCAGGTATATACGGGGCAAAGTGAAATAGTTTATTTCATTTGCTCACTCAATCATTTAATATAAATCACTTACATTTTCATTTATTAATTCATTTACATTCCTACATTTAGTAATTTACTTATTTATTCATTCATTCATTCACTTATTTTCTCATTCATTCATTCTTTTACTCGTTCATTTATTTTGCTTAAATTAATTGATTTATTCATTTAATTATTCGTTTATTGTTTCATTATCTTTTCATTTATTTATTTAACCTTTTATTTACCGATTATTTTGATCAAAAATAAGTTTTATAATCGAATAGAAAATTTTTCATTCGAAAAATATTTTATTTTTACTTTGCCCCATGAAAAAAAAAAGGAAAAAATTTCCATATTTTTTTGAAGATTCAAATTTACTACCGAAAATAAAAAATACTGTTTCAACGCAAGTTTTATTATAAAATATAACGATATTTCTTTATGTACTGTAATTTTCAAAACAAATATCCTATTTGTTCATTTTGAAAAAAAAAAAAAAAAACACAGTCATCTAAACCATTTCACTTTGCCCCACATTCCCCTACATCAATATTGCTGTACCTCAATTTTAGAGTAACTTAAGTCTCAAAAGGGCAGTTTTCAGGTTATTACTGCATTGTTAGTAGGAAGTGTGTTCCGCATTGATTCATAAAAACGTTTTTAAAAAAAATGCCTTTGTAATTATTTATCAGTGTGATAAGAGCGATTGTTCCAACTTTTGTATTTTGTATACTATTGAAAAACATTTTTACATCCTCCTTCGAGGTAGTGATGCCATCAATTACGTTATTTTGGCTTTAGAGTGCAGATTTTAAACCACTTTTGTTACTGAAAATGATAACATCAAGTCAAAATAGATGCAATATATTAATTTTGTTTTTGAGTTAGCTAGCGTGAATTTTTGAAAATAGTATTAAAAAAAGATTTAAATTTAAAAACAAATTACAATTAAAAAATATATGATTCAACAACAAAATCCTTGTAAGTTAATGTAATAAAACATTTATCAATTATAATTGCAATACATAAAAAATTGCAAAAAAAAACAAACTTTTTAACAAAGGAAGTCATTACGTTACGTATAAATGCGTTTCCGTGATAATGATTTTGAATTGAGGTTACAGCTTGGAATTCTAGTCTCGCACCGTATAATGAACCGTTTTTAAATAATTTTTTCATTAATCAATTATAACAATATGTAGCACATCATCAGTCATTTTAACGCCTCTACATTACAATAAAAGCTGCTAACAAAGGGATTCATTGTGGTCACATTTCATGAAGTTCTTCGTCTCATAGTATTTTGGTCATGTTTTGTTATCTTTCTTGAATAATTTTTTTCACTGTAACTATGTGTACTAATTACAATAAAAACGGTTCCCAAAATACAACAGGACTAAAATTATTCAACGATGTTTTAAGTTGTTAATCGTATAGAAAAATAGTTATAACTATTTACAGAACTTGCGATGAATTTGTGCTGTAATTCATAGACGCCACGCTGAATAGGGGCACGGAAAATTGGTATTAAGACTGATTTATATAGGCTAAATGGATAGCATAAATATTAGCGAACGTTTTTTCAACATCGAATTTATTGGATAAAAAAAACAATCTAAATGAATTCTGTAAAACAAGTTTCTCTGCCTTAGCACTGTCAATGCAAGAAAAACAACCTGTCGTAGCTCGCATCGCATGGTGTGATATCGAGGAAAAAACATCGATATTTCGAAACATCGATATTCACAATTAAAACATCGATGGCATCGTTACATCGACCCCAAAACATAGATGGTTTGAAACATCGAGCTTTTTAACGTATATTCCTGTTTAATAAGCACTAGTAAGTATCTTAATAATAGAACTAAATTCACAGCCTCTATTAAGTAATTAATAACTACCCTTTTTGTACTTTCAATGAAAAATTAATAGCAATAATGTTAATTAATTATTAACAATTCATACAAAAGAAAACATAACTTTAAAATAAAAGAAATTTAAACCTAATGCAAATTAAGAATAATTTCGTAACATCTTTTAATTTTTCACCCTACATAACATAAACATTGAAAGTAAGTTATTTAATAATCAATGCGAATCAATTTGAAAAACTTAATATTTTTCAAGTTAGATGACAGAAAAAAACGAAAGTGATAATAGAAAGAAAAATTAAAGAAAATGAAAGAAAGAATATGCCAAAAAGAAAAGAAAAGGAAATGTAATAACAAATACTTGTTCCAATATACTTACTTCCATCGGAGTTTCATGGAATACTTGTGCAAATTATATTTAAAACACAAAATTTATTCAGATTATAAATATTTAAAGTGACTTGAAATACATATCAGTAACAGTATAGTTTATAGTAACATATTTAAAGTAAAATTATCATTTTTCAAACAAACGACTTATTGAGAGTGAGAAACTATAATATAGGTTCATATTTATCTTAGAAAAAACTATAATATAAACTCATGTCCTTATTTGGGGAAAACTTAAATAGCACTCAATATTCTAGCTAACAGTCTGCTTTCACGAAGGATTGTCAGCTTTTCTGCAATATAAGTCTACTTCTATTAACGACTAACCATAGAAAACTATTTCCAAAGTGATAGAGGTTCCAATAACCAATTGATAATGAAGCTTTCATTATAACTGTAAACATGTACACATTTTAAAGGATATTTTAGGTTTAATTATAAAACATAGACATAGAAAAAACACAAAACACAATATATCGATGTTAAAAATAACACCGACCCGAAAACAACGATGTTTTAAGAAATACAACAAAATAGATGCTTCGAAAACATCGACATCGATGTCGCACCACTTATATCCATAATGGATTTAAAAAAAAAAAAACTATATAAAAAATAAACTATATAAACTAAAAAAAAGTTGTCTGAAGTATCTCACGGTCACATTGTTCAAAGTTACTACTATATGACGGTGGAGTCATATTAACTGAATAAACGTTATAATTGTTAGCGAACGTTTTTTTAATATCATTGATGTTGGATGATATAAACAGAAAACTTCAAGCATGTGAATTCTGTAAAAAATGTTTCTCTGTCAAAGCACTCACAATGCAAGGAAAACAACCAGTCTTTGATATAATCCGTTCTTATCCACGCTGGTTTTTCTTCAATATATACATTAAAAAAAAAGTTCTGCAAAGTTGGTCTACAGAACAGCAAATTCTTAAAAGTTAATATTTCATGACGCCCACATAGTGTAATGTACTACTATATTACAGCAAGAACATACTGGCTGATGGGATGTCATAAGCATCAGCGAAAGCTTTATTAAATATCGAATTTGCTCGATAATAATTTTTTTTTAAAAAGTGAATTCTGTAAAGAGTGTTTTTCCGTTAGAGCATTCTTAATGCACGGGAGAAAAAAAACTTGTGCCAGCTACAATACGCATATATCCACGCAGGTTTTTCTTTTTTGGAGAACTTTTTATGACTCTCTGAAATTTCATTCTCACAATGTCTTCTAAATTACAAACATAGCGAAAATAATAGTTTGCTTCTTACAAAAGCCCGCCTCAAGATGTACCAACAGTTTGCCTGATTTTGAATTATATTATTGCCTATAAAATATTTAGCTGCCATCTGCCCAGAGCGTAGTCAATCTCGGCAGCATATACAGTTCTTAACGTGCGTAGAGATTTGTCCAAAAATATATCTGTCATTTGACACAAAATACTGCTGCATTTGTAGCTTGCTCAACCCATGCGTACAAAAAAAATATTTTTCGTATATATTTCCATGCGTTTGCGGAATTTTAAAACTTAGGCATTTAATTGTCATATATTCGAATGTAAAGAACTATTGTGCATCGTAATATGAAGTGTCAACTTTCTAAAAAATATATCTTTTATTTAAAAAATAACGATTTGTACTTACGGTTACGCCCTCAGCATGTACAAATCATTATTTTTCAAGAATAGTTTTTTAGAAAGTGGATACTCCATATAAAATGTATAATAAGTTCCTTATGTTCTAATGTATCACAGTTAAAAGCTAAAGTTTAAAATTTCGGTAATAAAGAGCAAATATATGATCAAAAATGTATCATTTATGCGAAATGATTGTGCAAGCTCCTGGCTGCGATAGAAGTTGAAATCCAAGCTGTGTTTCATGCAAATGGGTTGAGAATTTTTAAACTACTCAAGACAAATGTCAGCGATGCATTCAAACATCAAATGGCATATTTCTTGTACCAATAAAAGTAAACATAAAGCAACGTCTTGCATTTAAAAATGTGACACTTGGAAAATATTTTGGCTTTTACCTAGCCTGTCATCAGAAAATAGTACGAAATGCTCAAAAACCTGTTTGGAAAACTGTTGGCACATTCAAAGCTTCGGCACCAACTTACTTTTAGAGGATTTAATCGTTTTAAATGGATTGAAGAAAAGTCGACTAGAAACGCAGGCCGATTCTTTAGATCATTTTTTGAATGACATCTTTTTCTTCTATTACCCAAACCTATTTCATTTCGCTCGAGTGACTCTGTTTACGAGGACTAAAAGACTTTTATTTTTCAAACCTGGAAAAGGATTTCTGTTGCGAATGTTACTCAGTAAGCATGTCAGATGCCATGAAAAGGCTAGCGAAGGAATTGCTTGAAAAATGAACGGAACGAAATACAACGCACCAACATAAAAAAAGGCCTCCATAGAACAGAATACTGTTTCGAGCTTGAGATTTGAATTTTAATGGCATTTAATTTTTATTTGATTATCTTTGGGTGTAGAAAGAACATTACGAATCTTCCGAATGAAATCAATTCAGAAAACTAAATGAACATTTCAAAAACGTTTAAAAGGTAGTAAAGCCTCGATGCAAAACCGGGACATCATTACTTTTTGAAAACTACAAGGAATTACAAATAAATAAATAAATAAATAAATAAAAATAAAAGCTTCTTTTTTATAGATGTTTGGATGTGTGTTTGGGTATGCGTGTGTATGTTCTTTAAACAAATCCTCAGTTTAAGCTGAATCTTTGCAAAATTTGGCGCAGAGTTCTTTTAATAATCATTAATTCGCATATGGTTTTTTTAATTTAAAAAAAAATCGAAAGAGGTTTAAATTTTAATTTTGAGCCATAAAATTACTGTTTTCTACATGTTGATGTGCTATTTTACACTATTTTTCCTTTGATCATTTTGCATGATTGTCGAACATGCGTCACTTGAGAAGCTTTTAGTTTGAGGTTGGCCGTGCAACGCCGGGCAACTTAGCTGGTAACTAATATGATGCGAGAATTGGTTTTTATGGAAATAATTTCAATGGCGTTTTAATGAAATATAATATTACCTTCGTGTCACTAATTATTACGTGTTGGAGCTGTTTATTCTTGCTCTAGACTCATATAACTCAAATATTTTTTTAAGTTTTAATAAAAGTTCAAATAATATTAGGCTCTAATACGAAAGAAATATAAGTCTTCTGTTAAAAAAAAATAATAAAAAAACACTTAATTTCAAATATTACATGCAGGACATGTTTTTCTAAACTTTCTTTTGTCATGCAGTATATTAAAGTTCCTTTTTTATTTCAATTTCGTACGGAATATTGGTTGAAGATGTCTCGTTTTTGTACAGAATTAAATTTTATATTTTTCTTCATATATTTAAACGTAAACAAAAGTACGACAAAAAGTGGAGCTGCCCCGTTCTTGCACTGAAATCTTCAGTTGAACACCCAATGACTCAGTATCAGAAGTTATGGGTTATTCTCATTCAATTACAGTTATTTAAAGTAACTTTGAACCACTTGTGTCAACTTTGCGTCATTTTAACCTTTTAGTAAATTTGACTTCAAATGATAACGTTGAAGGTCCACTGTTGTACTCTGCTGTCAAGAGTTACAACATATCACCGTCTCAGAGCAACAGTAGGATATCGTCTTACGCTGTCGTTCTGAGGCGACGATATAAGTTTTTTACTTTTTATTTTATAAAATAAGTTGGAACTTTTTTACTTACCGATAGCATTGACAAAAAGTTGAATTTTACTTTGTACTAACTAGTTGACTCGTGCGAAGCATTCAGACTTGGTAGCGGTAATATAAAAATCTGATTTTTTTAACGGCATATTTTCGAAAAAAAGTAACAGTATAAATTGTTTATTTTTTGCCGATGAGGGTGAGAAACAAAAGAAAATTAGGCCTTACTTTTGTAGCTCTATGAAGTATTAAGGAAGAGGTAAAAAAAACACCATTAAGAAATATTATTTATGACGATGCGATTTACCATACTAAAATATATATATATATATATATATATATATATATATATATATATATATATATATATTTGGTTTTGATTTTAATGCAACAGTACAAATGTGGTTCAGAATCCTGCTACGACTTTAGGTTAGTATATATATTCTTGGAAATTTGCATCAAAATTATTCTGAGGGAAAAAAGTAATTCAAGAACCCATGGAGGAATTGAATCCACGATCTCACGTTATTAGCACGACCCTTTTACCAACTGCTAATAGGCTTCATTCGTGGTTCGTTATATGTAAAACCAATACGAATTTAAAAAACATAATCCACCAATTATTTTGGAAAACCACCTCAATATGAGACTTCTGTTTACTGTTTCGAAGAAAGCAGATGAAAAAATTCTTTAAAATAATGTCTTACTTATGGAATTTGATAAAGTTATGGTTGTGTCAAAAAAAAAAAAAAAAAACTTTTGAGAAATACCAAAAACAGATTATATAAGTTTATAGAGCATTCAAAAGTATGAACGATAAGCCAAAATTGTTTTTAATTGCGCATATTTTCTACTAGAAGTTAAACAGTCAGTGAAAACCCATATTCAATGTATAGCAATTGCTTTTTTTTATTATCACATTTATAGTTACCACTTTCAGTGCATTATCAAACTCTCTATACCAGATCTTAACACTCTCACATAAGTTTTTATTTTTCAGTGAGAAAAAATATTTCCATTAGTATTGAACAATTCGAGATCGCTAAATACAGTCTAATAATCAGGCTGAAAAACATATGTTATAAATCAGAGAGAAAAATGATCTTGCAGACTGTTAATCAAAGCTTTAGAAAACTTTTTGGTGTTGGTTAGTAACTTTCGTGATTCATTTTTCATCAAAACCTATATAATGCAACGTCAAGCCAAAATGAAGCGTTTAGTATTGAAACCAGCTCAATCCACTTTTTAAAATGTTATAGGAGAGGCAAAAAACTTTTTTGCGCTCCGCATTTTTCATTTTTACTTCCTTTTACAAAAAAGGAAGTAGTGTATTCGCGAAAAAAAAATTCACTCAAAAATCGGCCTTAATATCCATTTTGCTCACCGCCGAATGAATGTTGATTTTTTTTTTCCAACTCGACCACACGCGGATGCCAAAGAATGTATGAACACCCTAAATATCCATTTTGACCATCCCCGAGGTAATTACAACGAGTTTTTTCGTGACGTCCGTATGTACGTATGTATGTATGTATGAGCGTCGCATAACTCAAGAACGGCATGTCCTAGAAAGTTGAAACTTGGTACTTAGACTCCTAGTGGGATCTAATTGTGCACCTTCCTTTTTGGTTGCATTTGAATGTTCCGAAGGGGGTCTTTTACACCTTTTTGGGGGGAAATAAGTGTTAATTTCAATGAAACCTCAAGTGTATTATAATTTGGCAAACACTTGGCGATATATCGCCAAGCTTTTAGTCGTCAAGTTTTATCGCCAACTTGGCGGCAAATTTGGCGACATTTTTTTTTTTTTTTCAAATCTGGTTTCATTTTGCCCATTATTGGCAATATTTAGAGAGTTGACCATTGAACCACATTAAAATGTCCAATATTGGGAAAATTAATCTGTACTGTATAAACGTTTTTTTTTTTTTTTTTGCTCCGGTTCGCAACAAACTTGGGGTAAAAATATTTAAAGTGTTTCTTTGCTTAATCCAAGGCACTACTATCATTAAATTGACGTAAGAGACAGTCATGTGATGCACACAGCAGCTCGTTTAAAACAGTTTTTCATTTTCGTTTGAAAAACACATTCTTTGTACGACTTTATTTATTTATTTATTTTTTTAACTATCAGTATTTTCTAATTTATTTATAGATAATATTAATATATATTGAGCTGGTTTTGAAATATATTATTATTTTATCTTTATTTATTTTCTATTTGAACTTCTATTATATTCATGTGTTTTCTCACTTTTGTGCTGTGCGCAATGAAAGATGTGAGTTAATTCAGCAATTTATTGCAATAATGTTGTTGATGTTGTCCGTGCGTTTTTTTTTCAGTGAAGATATGGTGAAAGCATCAAATCAGCTGGTTTTGAAATAAAAAGAGTTTTGGGCAGTGGTTTCGACCGGATTATCCAAATCACTTTGTGGCGACAAAGAGTAGACAAAAAAGTGTCAACTTATGGGGAAAAAAAGAAACATTTTTTGAGAATTCATGAATTTAGCTGGTTTTTTTGGACAAACGCCTCATATAATTTCCAACAAAATAAAATTTTCTAAAAACAAACGCTTTGAATTTCTTAATTCTATAAGAGCTAACGTTACAAATATGGCCAGACGTTAACAAGAAAAAAAAGGGATAAAATTAACATTATTAAACGAACATACTGCAATCATGCGTTTCGGGTTGCTAGGAAATCCTTAAAGCAGTTTTGAAAAGAGATTTTAACGCTTGTTTCTTCGTTGAATACTACTTATCACAGGAAGCTGTAAACATTTCGAAATTGAAAAACGATTATGAAACAAATATATGCCAAAATTTTGCAATTTTGTACTTCAGTAATATATAAACTTCGTCATTTATTTTTGTATTCAAAGATAAAAATTTTCTTTTTTTTTTTCCTTTTTTAATCTGCAATGTGAAATTATGAATGAAAAATCAAAAACTAAATGTCTGAAAATTTCAGATGTTAATAGCATAGTGGAATAAAATAAATTAAGTTTTTCTAGCAAATTAAATAAAATATGAAATGGAAATCAGCCTTTTAAAATACAATGAATAATAAGAGAGCAATATAATTTCAATAGTACTTTTCGTGAAATGCTATTTTTTAAAAATATTTCTGTACCTATGAGATAAAGCGCATTATATCACAAAAAAAACTTCCCCGGGAGATGAATTAAAAGTTTTTCTTTTGTTATGTTTGTATTATTGGATTGTTATTTGTGGGTAAATACAATGAATTTTTTTTTAACCAAAATCTTAGTGTTTTGTACCTCTGAATAGAGTAAAAAGTTGAGCAAGATGGTACTAAATCCCGATTTTGGAAAAACGGACATAGTGTCCTTGATCTGCCTGGTAGGTTTGCACATGAAACGGAAAGTAACACTTTGTCCCATACATAGTTCAAACTGATAACTCAAAAGCATTTTTCTTTTAACAAATTTGTCATTTTTTTTCAAGCACTGTTAGACACTTTAACTTTTCTCAAATGTCATTGCATATTAAAATAATAATAATGTGTGTGTATTTTACGTAATTGTTTTGATGTAGCAAAGACGTTAAATATTTTATGAGAAGTATTTTATGATCATAGTTTCAAAAAAAAAAAAAAAAAAAAATCCAAGTGAACTTTGAAGCATGAAAGCAAACACAATGACCGTTCGCATGAGTTTTTTTTTTTTTTTTTTTTTGTAACTATAACACTTATTAATTCCTCATAAAGTGTAGCAATGAGATATCTATTGGTCTAAAACAAAAAAAATCTAATGCATTCTTTTGATATGTTTTTATTCAGAAAATAGAAATAAGATTTTCCCTTAAAACTTCGATCGACCCGATCACTCCGGAAAAAAAAAAAAAAAAAACTTGAAACGTAGCGTACGTTGAGCCATTTATCTTTTCATATGATGATACTGCTTGCATTTCTGAGTTTCTGAATGAAATTTAAATGCCCGTATGAGCTCAAACTTTTCCCTTGTCTGTATCCCATGTTATCGGGGCAGAAACTGAAGAGGGAGGGGGGGTGGTCCGTGGGGTGAGAAATTGATTGGATCTTGCCTTGTCACCAGCTGGAAATGGAGCCACTAAGAACGAAACAGAGACTTCGGGGACGTCTTTTCTGATCAAGTTCTGATTTAAGGAATGGATAGGCTCTCATCCATTCATCTTGTTTCACTCAAAAATTCTTTCAAGTGATTGTTGCGTAACGGTTTTACTTCACTTCTATTAGGTAACAATTTCCGTCTCTGTTGGAGTTTGAAGCATGGAGCAGCAAAATTATAAATGAAAATATGAGTTTGCTCTGAGTTAAGGAATGGAAGGAGTTTATTGTACATTTATTTTATTTCCTTTAAAAATTATTTAAAGTAATTGTTACGTTAATTTTGAAGCGTGGTGCAGCAAAATTATAAATGAAAATATGAGTTTGCTCTGAGTTAAGGAATGGAAGGAGTTTATTGTACATTTATTTTATTTCTATTAAAAATTATTTAAAGTAATTGTTACGTTAATTTTGAAGCGTGGTGCAGCAAAATTATAAATGAAAATATGAGTTTGCTCTGAGTTAAGGAATGGAAGGAGTTTATTGTACATTTATTTTATTTCTATTAAAAATTATTTAAAGTAATTGTTACGTTAATTTTGAAGCGTGGTGCAGCAAAATTGTAAATGAAAATATGAGTTTGCTCTGAGTTAAGGAATGGAAGGAGTTTATTGTACACTTATTTTATTTCTATTAAAAATTATTTAAAGTAATTGTTACGTTAATTTTGAAGCGTGGTGCAGCAAAATTATAAATGAAAATATGAGTTTGCTCTGAGTTAAGGAATGAAAGGAGTTTATTGTACATTTATTTTATTTCTTTTAAAAATTATTTAAAGTAATTGTTACGTTAATTTCGAAGCGTGATGCAGCAAAATTATAAATGAAAATATGAGTTTGCTCTGAGTTAAGGAATGAAAGGACTTTTTCTGTCCATTTATTTTATTTCTCTCAAAAATTATATAAAGTAATTGTTACGTTACGATTTTACTCCAATTGTATTAGGTAGCCATTTCCGTTCATGTGGGGTCTTGGATTTTGCAAAAATAATATAAATAGAAATGTGAGATTGTTCTGCCTTAAGGACTAGATTGGTTTTTATCCATTCATCGAGTTAAAATCAAAAGTTCTTTTAAATGATTGACTGCATAACGTTTTGTTTCACTATCATTAGGTATCTTTTTCCTTCTCTGTTGATTTTGGAGCTTGCAAAAGCAAAATCTATGCTATTAAATGTCTGTCTTTGGGTATGTAGCCTTATCTATTCCGGACTCCGAATGTCTACCAGGTCAATACTAGTACCATTCGGTAAAGGACATCCTGGGAAGCCATTTTGCTCTGTCTCACCCCACTAATCCTTGAAAATGGCCGGATAAAAAAGGCATGACATACCTTAAGCTACCTCAGGTGGTGAACGAAGGGTAGCGAGCGAAGCAAACAAGGGGAGTACGTTCCTAGGTATAGACTAGGGATTTGCCGTTCATGAACGAACGGATCTAAAAGAACGAATCCTTAAAATGAACGTGTCAGAACGATCTCCTAAAAAAAGAACAACTGCGCTTGTGAACGCTGAGTTTGGAACATTGTATTGATGTAATTGTGATAAAATGTTTTCTTTTTATTTTTAATCGCAATAAGAATCATCTTCAAATTTTTAACTCGCAATCAATCAAGTTTCTTTTTTTTCAATATAATATATTCATTGCGAACCATTTTACGTCCTGCTTTATTCATTGTTTTTCTTTAATCGTTGTCGTTCATTTGCATTTTTTAATGTGCCCATTAGTAATATATTTTGCAACTTGCTTAGACTATAAACAAAATGTTTGAACTTTCCACTTCCAATCCCACGCACCTGTTAATATGCTTCTCAACTTTTCTGTCGACAAAACTATTTCTAAAGATTCCTATTATCTCTTTTCAGGCGATCATTTTGTCGTAATATCTATAACATCCATTTTATCTATCATCTATATTAATTTAGCTTTCTTTGTAACTAGCTTTGCAACTTCTAAATCTCAATTTAACATTCAGTATTCTGAGAATTTTGAAAGGGGTTGTTACTGTCATTTTTTTCCTTATTTTAATAATTGCTGCGTTTTATTTTTTGGTGTTATTCCATGGGTACTATCGGATCATTTTGAAGCTCCCTAATATTCAGGTGAAATCTGTTTTTGAACAATTGTTCGGTACCCAGCTGAGTTACTGACATTTTCTGTTAAATATGATCTATTGCTATATACACATCTGAACTTTTTACATAAGGAGAACAATAATGAAATATTTTTTGGTTTAACACTGTAAAAACTATTCAGAAACGTTTCTGGAAAATATTGGGCAGCTGATGTTCCCAATTTCTGCCAGTAACATATCTTGCAAAATCCAGGAGTATTTTCCGCTAAAATTCAGTAACCTTCCTGAAGTTATCCTGGAAGTCTCCTGAGAAATTCAGTAATCTTTCCGTTAAAAGCCAATCGTGTGTCTGGAAAATTAGAGTAACCTTAAGAGTGTATAATATAATAGCTCGGCGTCTTCCTGACTTACTAAGGTAGTTCTAAGAGCATTATTGTAAACATGGCTAAAGCTAAGCCAGAATGCAAGTAAGTGACGAGAATTTTACCCGCTTGCAGTTCTTGCAAAACAAATAGTCCACACTTATTCGCTCCCTTAGGGAGCTTAATTAGAATAGACGGGCCGTAATTGAGCTGAAGCCGATGCACTTTATAAATACGTTCAGTTGATCTTTAAACTGGGAGCTAAAAATATTTTTCACAACAGTGAAAAGTCTGCATTTGTGCGACTTGTAGCAATTCAGGAAACTTTTTGACAAGGATACTTGATTTTTCCAGGAAGTGGATAAAAACCATTAAAATCCCGAAATGTAACACGGAAATTCCCAGTAACGTTTTGGAATTTTTTTTACAGTAAATTTTATAGAGACATTTTCTTATTTTTAGATAATTTTTGTTGTTTTTCCTTAAAAAAAAGAATATTACTGATCTAATTAAACAAAGATTTCGAATGTATGTGAGTATGTCTTTTAGAAAAATCACCTGCAACATTTTTAAAAGAATGACGTCGTTTAAATGAAAAAGTTCGGTGAACGTGTCAAATGAATGAACGATCTTCTGATGAACGGATCATCAAAAAGAACGACATTACTCATCTGTATTACACACGAAAACATGTGTTTGTTCTGATTCAAAGTGATTTCCAAAGTGATTGTCGCAGAATGTTTTTTCTTCAGTTGCATTCGGTAACCATTTCAGTCTCTGTTGAAGTTTTCAAACTGAAATCATAAATCAAAGTATTAGTAATGTAATACTTGAATTCATTAAATTATATCATATTTTCGGTGTAGTACTTCTAGGACTTTTTTTTTTAACTTTTGAATTGAAATTTAAGTAACTCAAGCGCAATTCGACTGATACGTTAGCTACTTAACAATTTTATTTTTCTCCGATTTTGATACAGTAAAATGTTGCGCATTTTTAAACACTAACGTGTAGTCAATGGGACTGTTTTCGACTGATTAGAATATAACATAATCTGTATTTGAAGCAAATATTTAGTGTGAAACTTTCCCTTTCAATACTAATAGTTCAAAAATTATAAACCAATACAGTGACAATATCTGAACGGCACAACCAAGAAAGGCAATAAATACACCTACGATGCAGTTTGAAAAATATCTAATTTTTCAGTGAATATTACATGCACGTTTTGAAGTAACAATTGCCTCCTCTGTTAAGAGCATAAATGTTATATTTTTGAAAAAAAAATGGCTACATTAAATATTAAAAAAACATATTTATTGTTGCTGTTACAAAAATAAGGGGATAAAAATAAATCCAAAATATTTATATCAAGGTCTTAAAAATGGCACATTAAAGCATAAACCAGAGAGGTCAAGAAAAATAACTCAAGTTTTGAGAAGAATGAATTAACAGTTTAAAAAACAAAACAAGCACGCTTTTGTAGGAATATTAACTTTAAAAAAAATTATTTTTGAATGCAAAATATGTTTGACAGCGAGAGAATGTCCCACAGTTAAATATAATTAATTTCTTTTAACTAGCTTAAAATAATACGAATAAAATAATTTGTCAAACAATTAACTTTAATGTAAAAAATAAAGGTGGGGTGCTCTCCATTTATATTTTTGCAAGGTTTTGTTGATCCATGTTTTTAATCAAGTTCCTGCAATGAAATAAGAATCTAACATATTTGTAGCTTTTTAGGACTTTTTATGCAACAATTAAAGTGATAATTACCTATACATCACTTTATGTGTATTTGTATCTCACAGAACCGTTTCGGTTTTATTTATAAAAATAAATAACGCAAAAATCACCGGAAAATTTCCTACTTTAATTAGCTAAATTGTGTGGAGTGTACAAGGAATATAACGTTGAGTTTACGTACACCTCACCACTTACGTTACAAAAGAATCATCTAACCAGTTAAGGGTTAGTGATGGGTATAATCGAGGACTTTTGATAATAGAAATATTGGGAATCGAGCGCTTATGATAATCGAGATCTTTACAAATAAAGAACTCAAACAATTGTAAGGAATCTTTCGAAATCGAGAACTCGAGCGACTAATAATAGAGATCTTTTGAAATCGAGAACAAAAGCGACTGATAATTAAGAACTCGAGCTGTGTCAATCGAGAAATCGGGATGTGATAATCGAGAACTCGAGATGTGATAATCGAGAACTCGAGATGTGATAATCGAGAACTCGAAATACGATAGTCGAGAACTCGAAATACGATAGTCGAGAACTCGAGATGTGATAATCGAGGACTCGAGATTTGATAGTCGAGAGAGCTCGTGATAATTGAGTTCAAGCGTGATCTTAAATAATCGAATGATACGATTATGAGAACTCTATTACACCCATTACTATTAAGGATTAAATAGTCGTCCACAAATGAGATCAGGCTTTGAGGGGGAAGGGGTTCGCAAAATTGCGAGTTTGTGGCGAGGTGAAGGGAGGGAAAACAAGAATACACAACCATATGCTTATAAAAAGAAGCGTGACGTAAGAGAAAAAGAAGGAAGGGCAAGATGAAGTGTGACACTATGTAACAAGTGAGGGGGGGAGGGGGGTAAAACTTATTGAAAAATAAAGTGTGACATTTTTAGACAGCCTTTAAAAAGCAAAAACACATTTAACACATTTTTTATTATGTACATGAAAACCGGTAGCATGGCTTGATGGAATTATTAATAGCTTTAAAAAAAATGATTAAACTATCGATACTCAGCTCCTCCGGTTAAAAGTGTAATCAATTTAAAAAAAAAAGTTTGAAAAGATCTACCTTTCAATTAATTTAGGAAAGGTTAGATTGACTTCAAAACACATTTTCTACTTCGTACTCGACTGAAAATACATCCCAGTTTTAAAAAAATTCAGCAATCAGGAGCTCATTGTTTGTAACATAAAACGAGATTTTTTCAAAGGAAACTCTTCAGTAATTGTGTACTTTTGTCTTGAAGTATTTTGAAACGTTTCTTATTTTTCGTTTAGTGAAAAAGTAAACGTGTGAAGAAAAAGTGTTATTTCTCGGACTATTAAAAAAAAGAAAAAGTATTTGGAACAAAATGTTTCAACGTTAAAAGTAAAGGTTTATCCCACTACATGGTGTCAATTCAGGCTATTGAATAAAGACGACTTTCAAATGGAAAAGAAAATGCAACATGAAATTATATCCCTACAAGAAATGTTTTGAAAAGGTAAGACTGTTCTGGGTTTAAGACATTTGAAGCGCTCCTTAATACTTCCCAGTAGCATTTTTAATGAATGAACTCGTTGAATTTTATGGCGCTATTCATTTTCTTTCACACCTTTGTTCATTTAACAGAAGACTAAAACTGTTAGAGCTTGCATTTTACGCTTAGTTAAAGCGCATTGTTGTTCTTTTACATCAGAGCACAAAATGCAAAATAATGTTAGCAGTCCTTTAAAAATCGGAATTAAAATAATAAATTTAATGTCAAAATTTCGAGCAGCTGCTTCGTGCGCATTTTTAAGTTTTTTCGTAGCAAATTCTAATTGTCTGAAGAAGAGATGAGAAAAACAATGAATATTTCTTATTGCTTTCACTTTTCCGTTGGCTGTCATTTATCTCATTTCATTCACTTTGTAATTGATAGGGTAGACCGACCAGTGAGTGAACACCACCCAGTGAATGAACAGCGCGTCATTTTTTTTTTTAAAAAGAGCCTCGAAATTTTTTTTTCTTAATAAATTCACTACAAAAGCTTTCTTTGTTGATATTCTAAGCTGTCTGACACCCGATTGGTTACTTTGGTCACGTATTTTTTTCCTGAAAAAATATAGAATTTTTACTGCCTTGAATCGCTCTTTTTCTCATCCAAAATAATAAGGCTGGTTTTGTGCATGCAATTATTTTGATAAATATTAATTGTATTTATGAATTTTATTTTTTAATTCTACGAAAGATAAATTAAGTATACATATTTTGGCTATGGATTTGAATTGTTTCAGTCAACGTAGAATGCGTAGATTTTCAGGCAGATAGGTGTTCAGTCACTGGGTACGAAAAATTGCGACAAACCAGTGAATGAACACTAGCGAGATTTCTTTTGATTGAAAAAGAAATTTAAAGTTTCTTTGAGATAGTTTCATTTTCGTACTTTTTTGTAAAGCAGATAATTCTATGTGTTTATTTTTCTTTATATATTCCATTCTATATTTATTTTTTTATTTCTTTATTTTTTTCTTTGCAAACAAAATACACGTTTTAGCATACAACTGACTTTTTTTTCGTTTTCTCTAATTATTTCAGTTTATATTACATTACATTACACATACCTTATTTGTTTATTTATCAATATATTTATCTCTCTGTCTATATCTCCTTTTTTCTATATACCTAGTTACCTATACATTTTTATTTATCTACTTACCTATCTATTTCTATCTATCTACCTATATATACTTCTACCTCTATCTACTTCTATCTCTATCTACCTATCTGTTTATTTACCTATCTACTTACCTACATATCCATCCATCCTTCCATCCATTCATCTACATACTTTTCAATCTACATGTATCCATCTATCTATCTACCCGTCCATCTATTTATCCATCTATCTTATCTATATAGGAAGATAAGTAGATATATAGATGGGTAGATATACATATAGAGAGATAGAGATAGAATAGGTAGGTAGATAAATAGAGAGATAGATATAGAATAGGTAGGTATATATTGATAGATAGAAAGATCGATTGATAGATAAATAGATAAATATAGACAGGTAAATAGATAGATGGATGGATATAGATACGTACACAGATAGACAGGTAGGTATAGATACAGATAGATAGGTATAAAGATAATTAGCTATATTTATACATAAAGATAGACAGATAGAGATATAAATAGATGTATAGATAGATAAATACGTATATAGATAGATAAGGTTAATAGATTCGTAGATAAATAAATGGATAGATAGATAGGTAGGTATATAGACAGGTAGATAGATAGATAAAAATAGGTAGATAGAGAAATATATATATAGCTCGATATATAGACAGGTAAATAGTTAGATATATAGGTACAGGAAGGCAGCTAGATAGAAAGATAGATACATAAATATATAGGAAGATAGATGGATACGTATCTTCCTATAAGTAGATAGGTAGATAGAAAGAAAGATAGGAAGATAGGTAGGTAGGCATATAGAAGGAAAGATAGTGATATAAGTAGATGTACATACATATAAATAGTTAAATGGATATGTAGATAGACAGGTAGACAGATGGATATATAGTTACTGGTAGATAGGAAGATAGAAAGATAGATAGGAAGATAGATAGCTAGATAAGGAGATAGACAGATAGAGATTTGGGTAGATATATAGATCGATAAATAGGTAGATAAGTAGATAGACAGATAAAGTAGGAAGTTAAATCGATATATGGATAGACAAATAGAGATATGAATAAATAGATAGGTAGATGGATAGAGATATAGAAAGATAGATCGAGATGTGGATAGATAGATATATAGATAAATTGATAGACAGAATAGAGATATAGAGATACATATATAGATAGTTTGATAGATAGAGATATTTCAAAAACTCTAAATTTCGTTTTAAATCAAAATTTATCATGTTCATTCACTGGACTAATCTGTTCATTTACTGGTCGGAGGTGTTCATTCACTGGGTCATTGTGCCATTTTTTCTTCATACCCCCAAAAAAGTCGGAAACGGTACCATTTAAATTCCCGCAATGTTTTTAAGATATTTTCATAGATCAATTAAAATGTTTTAACTATCACGATTTGAATAGAATAGTATCTAAAATTCCTACGATTTTTTTAAAATGAAATTGTGCTTAAGTGTTCATTCACTGGTCGGTGTACCCTAGATAGTAATCCACATGATCCATTGCCATTGCTTGACGAATGAAACCCATGAATGCCAAATTATTGAAAGAATAAACCGCGTCTCTGGTAATATACAGTGACTCCCAAAAGTGTTCGTACACCTTGAAATTTTGTAGTAAAACCAAAATAACGCGAAACTGAATTCGAATATAAAGTCTAATTTTTTTTCACATCATTCCTATGCCATTCTAAATAAAACTCAGTTTTTTTTTCAAAACATTGCCTAATTTACTTTTTGAAATGTGTCAAAAAACGAAGAGACAGGGGAAAAAATACAAAAATACGCCATAAAAATCATCGTACACTGAAATATTTTCGTATAAACTCATGGTTAAAGTTATCAGATGTCTATTTTTTATTATTTTTGCATTGTGTTAACACAGTAAAGTCATTTGGTTTTAATTTTTCTTTTATTTATTCGCTATTATTCTGCTTATTATTTTTAAATAGCTGTTATTCGTAAAAAACAACAAACACCATTCGCAATATGATTTTTTTTCCTCACAGTATCGGTAAATTGGTTTGAAATGTCTCTAAATTAGTTAATTTATACCATTCTATAGTGAAGTGCTCGATAAAATGCTTTGAACAAAATAATAGGATCAAAAACAAGGTTAGAAAAGATCGACCGGCAAAGTTAACAAAGCGTGATCGGAGATTTACAGTAAAAAAGTGATGAAAAATACACATTTGAGTGCAGTAAAAGTTTCTGAAAAATTTAATAAAACATTTCACGTTAAGTTTTCATCCAAAATTCTTCGCTAAGTTCTCTGATTAGCTATATTAAATGAGACCTCTTCCCGCAGACATTTTCTTGTTCGAACGAAAAACAGAAAGCTTACGCTTTTCGTCACAAAATCAATGATAAATAAGCTCAAAACGTTTTGGAATTACGTCTTACTTACAGATAAAAATAAATTCAACATTTTTGGTTAAATTGTTCTACAATTGTTAATAGAAGAAAAAATTAGGAACTTAATCTTAAGAACTTAGTTGGACCAGTTAATCAGTACGGTGAAAGTGTTCTTGTGTGAGGGTGCATATCAGCATCAGGACTTGGTAGTTTGGAATTTTTTGATGAAATAATGAACCATGCTGTTCATTTAAATATTTAAAAAACCAATTTTAAAATTTTAGCCAAAAATTTGGTAATCGGAAACAAATTTGTTTTTTTTTTTTTTTTTTTTAAATCAAAATAACGATAAGAAGTACACGGTTTTCAACGTGTGCGTCTAGTGCTTCAAAAATTGTCATAAAAAGTTTAGAAAACACCCCTTCAATCTCCAGATTTTAACTTAATGTTACATATTTAGAGACATCCGGAGGCTAGATTACGAAAATACAGCTTTGAAACGAAAAGGTAGCTGGAAACTTTAAGACTCGAAGTGTGGTTGAACACTTACTCAGAAATTATGCAAAAAACAGAAAGAAAAAATAATGAAATCTATTCCCAGACGTTTAAAAGGTGTTGTTAATACTGCATGATATTCTACTAAATAATAACTTAATGAAAAATAATATATAGACTTTGAAAGTGTACGAAGACTTCTGTGAAATGAAATTTCCGACACTTTTTAGCTTTTGCTTTTTAAAAAAATTAAGTTTTAATATTTTTAAAAAAATTTCATGTAGTTTTGTTGAAAATTGATCATAGATCTTATAATTAAATACCTATTCCGAAATATTAATTCTAACCAATGGATTGGGTCCTATTTCATTGAAAGTCGTAGGTGTACGAACACTTTTGGGAGCCACTGTATATTATCGTCTGTTTTTTTTCTTTTCGCATGATATTTTTTTTTTCTAATTTCATTTCCCATTTCTTATCTTTCTTTACCAATTTCTTTCTGATATGACATTTCTTTGTACTTGGTATTCTTATACGTTTTTGAAAAATTATATAACTTTAAACGCTTAGATGCGATGTTTATGAATCATTAACTTATGAATAATAAGTCTAATACTGAAAATATTGACATGAAATTATCGTCTGCATTTTTTTCTCATGTTAAAGTACATTTTTCATTTTTATTTCCTTCCTCTTTTCTTTTTTTTTTTTACCAATTTCTTTCGGATAGAGCATTTCTTTGTACTTGCTATTCATATACATTTTTTGAAACATTACTTAACTATAAACTCTTATATACGTTATTTCTGAGTAATTATTCTTCATATCCAACTTAGAATTTCTAATAACAAAGGTATCAGCATTATATCCCTTAGAATATGTTGTTTAGTTCTCATTTAATCTGCATAAAAATAAAGGTTTTTTTTTCTTCGGTATTACAGTTTTTTAACAGAAACTTTCATTTAATGTATGAATTGTGCATTTTCCTTGCTGAATACACAATTTTTATTGCTTTAATGGTATAAGTTTTAAAATATTCAAATTTATTTGTAAAATTTAGATTACTAAATTAATTTATAAAATCTGTGGACCTTTAATCAATGGAGATATTAAATAAAAATCACAGAAAATGGTCCTTTTTCGGCGATACTTTTTGGACAACTTTGCTCAAACTAACGACGACTTTTATCACGCATGGGGAACTAGATAAAATAAAATGAAAGTTTTGTAAAAAAATGTTTTCTCTACTCTGAAAACCTTGAACAATATATTTATAAAACAACTATTATTATTGTCGACGTTTTTCATAGCATAAAATTAATTCTATATTGCCGCGAAATTTGTCAAAGCTTGCCTCATAGCATGAAATTTAGTGACATGCTAGCGACACATTGTGACACATAAATAACGCATAGTAATACATTGTAACATGTAGAAAATATGAAAGAAAGTCAATAAATGGGATATTTTAAGTCAATAATACGAAATGTATTCATTTATAGCGTTCTTAACACAATGAAAAAGTCCATGTTTTTTCAATAACACTAAATAAATGAAAACAAAAATTTTTAATCATTAACACTTGTAAACTCTTCTCTAAGAGACACTTAAAAAAACTGTGCTGATAGGAGGAACTATAGGAAATGAAAATCGTTTCATTATTCTAGGGAAACAAATAACGTCGTCAATGTGTCAAAAATTACTATTAGTAGCAATATGCTGAAGCGAATGTAGTTTAATTATAATTAACTCTTAATTTTAATTATAATATTTATACATAATTCATTTGAGCTAAAGCAAAAAAAAAATAAATAAATAAATAAAAAAGGAAAACAAAAAGAAAAAAACGGAATTTATCACCAAGAGAATGCGAGTTCAAATCATTTTCAAAAATGTTAGTTTATGTTATAAACATTTGATTGGGATTATGAAAAACCTTGTTTTTTTAATAAAAACAATAACTACAGCAACTACAGCTTTTTCAAGTTTTACAGAAGCGTCGAATATATTACATCTTATCCTTATAAATAATTTAATACAATGAAACAAACGTCACATATTTATAAGGGATAGGAAACGCTTCCTAGTACATCCCTTACTCGGATCGAAACTAGATTTGCAAAATTTGATGAAAAACTGTCGACTGGTGTTGAACCAATGCGAAGTACACACAAACATACAGACACATTTTTGCTTTTATCAATATTACAGGTTACAGCAAATATTCTTCAGTTATGCTTAAAATTTATTCAACTCTCTATATTCCCACAAGTTTTACTAAACAATGCTATATTTTTCTTAGAAATAATTTAAAAAATCCATTTGCGTTCATTACTCATCCGAAGGTATAATACGTTTTGCATTAGTGATGCTAGACACGATGGCTATCTTGTCTTTAAATTATGTTTTTCATTCACAGACTTTTTTGTATGCTACTATCTTTACATCCAATTAAATATTCAATAGTTTTTAAGCTCTTCTTTTTAAAAAAAACAATTTTTGCTCAATTGTTGAACATTTTTATTCAAGTAAAAAATTTTCCATCGCACGCGGCAGTCCGTGAAGTCGTTATGGTTCGATATGTTATGATTATTTTACAGAACATTTCACTGATTTGAAAATATACATAAACTTCTCTGTAGATTTAAAATGACTGAATTCGGTGCTATGTTTCATAAACATAGCGACGACTGCTAGATTTATGTATGACTTCCTTTGGTGCTACGTTTAATACAAGGTATTATTAGGTAGATTTTTAAAGTGATTCATTTTGGTGCTATTTTTATTACGACTTACTGTATTTTATTATATTTTAAAGTGTCTCACTTTGGTGCTATATTGAAAGATTTGTTAGATTTCAAAGTCACTCACTTTTATGTTTAGTTTATTAAGACGTGCTACATTTTAAAGTAACTCACTTCGGTGCCATTCTTAATGAAGCTTGCTAGATTTTAATCACTCGATTTGGTTCTATGTTTATTACGACTAGCTAGATTGTAATTTAAAAAAGGCTTTTACAACCGTTCGAGCATATTTATTAGCAGGGAAGGGTTAAAATAAAATTGCTAAAATTGCCTCATAATTGTTATCGCGCCATTCAAAGCATCAACATATTAGACAAATAATTTTTCAGAAAATCTCACACGCATTAAAACCCCTTATTTCGAAGCGGGTCATTACGAGTCGCGGCTTATGTACGTAATAAGTGGAGTGTGAGCCAAGCAAAAAAAAAACAAAACAAAAAGAAAAAAACCAGCGGCGTCGAAAGCTCCTCTTTGTGAAATCCAGCGATTCCATTTTTCGAAATCAGTGAACCTTCCTTAATAAGAAACAGCTTTCCGCAGGAGCGGTGATTAATTGAGAGCGTTTCTTGGTGGGAGGCTGTTAGCTCCCGTGGATCGATTTCCGTGAGCATCAGTTGAGCAATTAGTGGCAGCACGGAAAAGACTCCAGAGTCGAAATCACTACGTCCCGTGGCCGCTCGCATCCAAGCGGAGCTATCTTTTAGAAAAGACCAGATGCGATAAATGAGGGCCTGTCCGAGCCAATTTCACTCTTTTAAGAAGAATTCCTGACGCTTTTCGCGTGTGCGCGACTGCGGTCGCTGTGGGAAGCTATTATGTTGCCCGGGATTTGATTTTGGGCTCCTTACTTATTCTGATGAGAATCTTCGTCGTTTCATGTCGTTGGGTTGGCCAAATTAATGGACTCATTTAAATTACAATGTTTTTTGAAAAATCAGTAGTTTAATTAAATTTATTCTGGTTATGGCTGCCATAATATGTCAATTTATCAAATAAAACTCCATAATTTCTTTTTTTCACAGACAAAGGTGTATTTTAAAATTTTTGATTAATTTCTTATTCTGCCGAGTATCTTCGTCATTTAAGCTTGTTTACATCAGTATTGGTCAAGTTCATCGAGAAGAGATGAATGGAAGGGAACGACGACTTACATTCGTGAAACATAGACACCAAGTCACGTGATTTCAAAGCGAAGCATTGGAAGATATCAGGTTTCTTTCGCTAGTTTTACGCAAAACGTGTCAACCATTCGTCGCTGGTAAGTCATGTGACTTGAGATCGTTGCCCAAGCTTTTGCTAAGCCAATGATTGGGGCTTGCTCCCTCAGTTTATAATTCCTGCTCTAAGGTCAAGTTATTAGTCTCATTCCAACAAAAAGCAGTTTTTTTTTTTTTTTTTGTTTACATGTGTTTTCCTTAACTATATTTCGGTAGGGGCTGCTATAAATTTTTTTATCGAATGCAACTAAATGATTTTCTTTTAAATTTTCAAACGAAAATTCAAATCTGATTTCTTACTTATTCTTACGAGAATCTTTGTCATTTGCATTTGTTTACAGTGCTGATCAAATAATTGGACTAATTTCAGCTAAATTTTCTTTTGTTGGATGGGTGTTTTAATTAAATTTAATTGGGCTAAGGGTGGCATAAATCATTTTATCCAATGACGCTTAATGACTTCTTTATTTTTTCAAAGACAAAGAAATCATTTAAAACTTTGATTAATTGCTTATTCTAGCAAGAATCTTCTTCTTTTGAGATTACTTACCGTGTTGGTTAATTTATTGGATTCATTTCACTAGAATGTTTATTTTGTTTAAAGGCATTTTAATTACGTTTATTTGGACTAGGGCTCTGTTTAATTTTATCAAATCGAATAAAATATCAAATGAACTTGAATAACCTCTTTAAAAAGAAAATGACATTTCAAACTTTTATTTCTTGCATATTCTGGCAAGAATCTTCGTCATTTTGAATTATTGTGTTGACCAAATTGCTACAATCGTTTCAAAGAAAATTTTTTAAAGGGTGATTAAATTTAATTTATGCGGGTTAGGGTTTCAATAAATCTTTTTATTGAATGAAACTAAATAACTTCTTCAGTTTTCGAAGTACAAAGACGTCATTTAAAACTTTGATTTCTTACTTATTATGGCAAGAATCTGCGTCATAATAGGTTGTTTACAGTGTTGGTCAAATTATTGGACTCGCTCATTTTAACTGAAAGAGCCAAACCATGTTAAAAGTGTTCCTTCTGCAACGAAAGTTTTGCCATAGTCTGTCCCATATATGTGTATGCATGTATATTTTGACCCATATATGTTTCATACTGGTCAAAAATATTTATACATTCTTGTATATGTGCCAAACAACGGTGAAATTTTTCGTTGCGGAAAAGTTTTATCTTCGCTTGGCCTAAAAGCACTTTTTAACAGGTATTGTAATTAGATTTATTTGAGTTAGGATTGCTATGCATTTTTATTGAACGAAACTAAATTGTTTTTCCAATATCGTTGCGTTTATCAAAGTGTCACAAAGACTTTGATAAACGCCTTTTTCCTTTCTTTTTTTTTCCACAACAAAGTGACAACTCCCCCCCCCCCCCCCTTTTTTGTTTAAATTTCAGTCTTTTTGCTTATTTTTTTTCCCTTGGAAAGTTAAGTAAAATGGTTATCAGTGCTTATCCAGTAAAAAAAGTTTTGATAATGTCAAACGTGTGTTTTAGTTTTAATATTTTAAACTGAAAATATCCATATTTATTTAACTTGTTAATTAAAAGAGGACAAAAAAATGTTCTTCTGCTTTAAAAAAACTTACCAAAAAACATTTACCTTCTTTTAAAGATTTTTAATATGTCGCAAGCTGAAATTGCTAATGGATTATATGTTTCCTAAAAAACTAAATGCAGGATTTTAAGACCTGTGAAGTAGAATCAAGATGATTCACCAAAAACCAAAAAGTTTTTCTTTCTTTTCTTTTTTGAAGTCTAATTTCTTGTGCAATCCATTAATTAAGCCAACACTACGAACTTTAGATACCTAACAAAATGTATTCATTTCTTCAAAAAACGAATGGTTGCTATTTACCCCATGATGAAAAATGTTTTAACTCCTTTTGCATAGATTCTGATAACCCCTCAGAACTTTTTTGCGTAAGTGAAGTTTGAAATGGAGCGCGATAAAAATAATGTATTTTTGGGGGGACATTCAATTGTATGAAAATGAATAATATGAATTCAATTTTCTGCTGTTTTGTACTAAACAATTTGGTCAGTTTGCCTTTCCTGACGTCGAGTGCATGACATTTCTATTGAAGCCCGTTCGCTGATACATTCTGAGTAATTGAGAAGTTAATTAAAGTTTCAACTAATGAAAGCTATATCTTTATGCTTAATTATTTTTCAGTTCACATTTTTTAATAATTTTTCGAGTTTCCCACTGCTTTATCATTTCTCATCCACTTTTCGCTACTAACGATCCGGTTCTCAGATTTCTATCTGTCCGCACATTCTTTTTTTAAATATTAATAAAAGTAATTGAAAGATAATTTTTAATTCAAAAAATGATCACGAACAAATTAAAATTTAAAAAATTAATATTATTGAAAAATATAATAACTACTGTAAGATTTATTTTACGTTTATGCAATAATATTAGTATCTATAGAGTCCATTATTTTGTTTTTGAAGGCTTGAAACATTGAAGTGCTTACATTTGCAACTTTTTATTCCAAACAAGACTACAAATGTTTAACAGTACTTGATTTGTTTTCCAAAAACTTTCTTACTCATAAGTAAAGAAAAATAATTGCTATAGCCATTTATGCAGGGTGTTCCATTTTAACCTGCAAAGGCCTCTATTTTCGCAACCGTTAGTCCTGGATGCATACTTCTAATTGCAAAAATATTCAAAACCAGATGCAGTATTAAGATATTTATAAATTGAAGTAAAAATGAAAATGAGTCAAAAAATACAAAATTTAACCTTTCATACGGGCCCTAAGTCTCCTAACTTATATTAATCTCCATTGAAAAATAATTCCAATACAAAAAGTTTGACATTAGTACCACCAGTATTCACTAACATGTACGGGGAGTTATCCCGTATCTCACGGTGAGCAAGGTTTAAATATTAAGGGGTAAACTCCCAGCTGGGCTGACGCCCAGCACGAGGAACTTTCCCGGCGCAATAAGAACCAAGACCGTCCGTAGCAACCAGACGACTATCGACCGTCGCACCCAGCCGTGCGGGGGGGGGGGGGGCGCTACGTGGAACCCCCGGACGGTGGAACCAAAGGCTTACAGCTAATGCAACATTCAAACAGCGGCCGCACATCACGTTCGCCACGTAAAGCGGACAGAGTAACGTTTTCCGAAAAGGGAGAAGCATTCATACTTTGCGGAGCGCGAAAAAGTCACATGTCAGTCTCTCATCCAATAGAGAGAGCGGGCTCATCTCGTAGAGACCAATGCAATGCGACGCCCAACTCTACGGACCGTCAGAAATCTGGCTTCTCGTCCCGTCGACAGGTCCCGTACAATACGGCTTGCTGTCATGGCAACGCCGGTCGAAAACTGGTTTTAGGGAGAAAAGCATACGTCGGTGACGGATGTGCGGACGTAGTGTGAATGTTGCATAAGTGGTGGGGTGCGTGCGGAGAAGTATCATCAGTATTCATCAAGATATGAAACGCAGCGTTGTGACTTACACCACTTTACACTCGCCGTCAATAACACATTTGGGGGGGGGAGGGGGAATATAGCAGTTAACAAGGGTTTTAAACTATTTGTGTGCATAGAGTGGTTTTTCAAATTGATTGAGGTTTTGTAGTATATTTTGCGTATCACGGCATACCATTTGAATTTATTTTTGAATACCAATGAAAAATATCAATACTTCGTTTTTTACTTCAAAAACCTGTCAATCTTCTGAAAGGGCGATAAGTTCCAATCTCATCTTCTATATAGATCCTTAAAACTTTGAACTCGAATATGTCCTTGAGTTTTGGTCGCACAAATGTCATTTTTTGTGTTAGTAATACTTTTCAATGGATATTATTTCCCTAAATATAAGTTTGGGGGCCTAGGGCCCATATAAAGAATTAAATTTTGTATTTTTTGACTCATTTTTGTTTTTGCTTCAAACTTTCAATATCTTAACTCTGCACCTGGTTTTGAACATTTTTTTGCAGTTGGAAGTATGCATCTAGGACTAACGGTTCAGAAAATAGAGGTCTTGCAGGTTAAAATGGAATACCCGGTATAAAGTAATAAATAAATGGTAGGAAAACTCTATTGATGTTTCTTTGAGAAGGAAAGTTGATTTAACTAAGTTGCTTCTTTGGAGCACGACAAAAAACACCAGTCAGCTAGTTGACAGTCACTTTTTTTCAAAAGTTGATTCAACTAACCGCCTCGTGTGTAAAAGGCTTGAAATTGAATATTGAAACTCATGTTTTTACGATTTTATTGAAACATTTTTTAGAGATTACAGGATGATATGCTATCAATAAATAACATTAAGACCTCCAACACACGAGGCGGTTACTGATATCACCATTTCGAAAAAGTTGCCTGTCAGCTAATTGACTGGCGTTTTTCGTTGTTTTCACACGAGGCAGCTTAGTTGAATCAACTTTTTTCTAATAAGCAGAGTATTTTCTAGCAGATGTTCCACAACGCTGTGAAAACTGAACCAAATTAACTCTCAATTCGTTTACTCGTGTGTAGAGAAACCGCTTGGATCAATGTAATCAACTAAAAAGTGTGGAGCGTAATCAGCTAAAAAATTGATTGCATTCATCGGGATGAAAATGGTAGCGGCACAAGTGCCTGGGGTGCCGGGTACACCAAGCACAATTGAATGTAGTGTGAAATATGACAGGCAATTCCTTTACTTTTCTACCTTCCAAATTTGCTTAAAAAATCCAGGTTTTGAAATCGTAAGCCAAGCATCATTTACTACGGACTCTTCAACCAGTGTTTGCATAAAACTATCTTTTATCTAATGAATCGTGAGTTCATTAGAACGCAAACTGAACTTCTTTTTACACTGGCTATAAAATTATAATCTAAATATTACACTGGCGCTGTTTTTTCTAAATGGGGCGTGGCTTAAGAGTGAGAAATCTGAACTTTTAAAACTAATTTGGTTCTGATTTAAAGATGAAATGCGTGGTAAGTAAATGTTGTTGATACCCAACCACCATGAAATATCTAAAAAAGGTTTAAACAAAATCATGAAATCATCAGTATCAATAATCAGTACCAAAGTATTTAAATGTAACAAGGAATTTAGTACTGATTTAAGGATGGAATGTGTGGTTAGTGAATGTTGTTAGTTGATACTATGCCATCATGAAATATCTAAAAAAGGTTCAAACAAAATCATAAGCTCATCAGCATCAATAATCAGTCCAACAGTATTCAAGTGTAACAACTAATTTGACACTGAATTAAGGAAGGATTGCGTGGTTAGTGAATGTTGTTATTTGATGCTATACTACCATGAAATATCTTAAAATGTTTCAAACAAAATCATAAAATCATCATTATAAATAATCAGTACAAAAGTATTTAAATGTAACAAGGAATGTAGTACTGATTTAAGGATGGAATGTGTGGTTAGTGAATGTTGTTAGTTGATACTATACCATCATAAAATATCTAAAAAAGGTTCAAACAAAATCATAAGCTCATCAGCATCAATAATCAGTCCAACAGTATTCAAGTGTAACAACTAATTTGACACTGAATTAAGGAGGGAATGCGTGGTTAGTGAATGTTGTTATTTGATGCCATACTACCATGAAATATCTTAAAATGTTTCAAACAAAATCATAAAATCATCATTATAAATAATCAGTACAAAAGTATTCAATAGTAGCAACTTATTTATGACGGAAGAAATAAAAAAAATAGTTTTAAAAACTTTTCCAAAATAAAATCTTTCTTCGAAAATGGCGTAGGTAGAGACCTGCGTTTTTGAAAAAAGTAAATAATATTTCCCTCTTTGAGTTCGAGAGAAGCAACTGTGCGGAAGAGACATCCACAAGCAATTTCTGATATAATACTCCACAACGTGACAAGAAGAACAAATCGGTAAATGTTTCTTTTTATTTAATCGATTTTTATTACGAAACACTCTTCTTTTTGTATTAAAGAAAGAATGAGTTTTTGTTTCCCTTCACTGTACAGGAAGAAACCTGATTGAGCAACTCTGATTTTCAACATTCCTCAAAAAAAAAAATGAAAGGTATTTCTTGAAATTACTGATTTGTTTACCACAAAGGAACAATAAAAGCTTCTAACTTGTTAACCTTACGTTACGCTACTTTACATATCTGCAAACTGAGTTTGAAATAGATTTTGATAGCTCTCTGGGAGAGTTTAATATAGTTACTTGCTTTCATGTATAAAAACGAAAAATTCAGTCGAATAATGATAAAACTTCTGTTTAGTGTGTACCTTTACTAATAATAAAGCTGAAAGTCTCTCTGTCCGACAGGATTTCTGTGACTCTGATAGCGCCTATAGGCCGTTCGGCCGTTTTTCATTAAATTTGGCACGAAGTTAGCTTGTAGCATGGGGGTGTGCTACAAACTAGGGGGGGGGGGGTGCTAGATTTTTAGAAAATTCGATGTGGTTCTTTTTCTATTCCAATTTTAAAAACAAAATTATCATAAGAAGGACGAGTAAATTATGAAATTATCATAACGTGGAACCGTAACATGGGCACAAGCCAACTGGCGAGAAAATTCACCATGCATTATTTGTAAATATACAGGCGAACCAAAAGACCTTTTAATTTTCTATTACGGGCAAAGCCGTGCGGGTACCACTAGTAGGAAAGAAATAAAGTAATATTAAATAAGTAATGAATATAGTAATGCATATGAATGAATATAAGTAATGAATAAGTAATATTAAAACTCGGTTTTATTTCATCGCTTCGTGCTTCGTATTATGAAGTATGTATTTTGTTTACATTTCTATTTGCGTACACGAGTAAATGCAACCATGTACACTTCGTTTACCGTGCATGCATATGGCAGAAGAGAAAAAACAAGAAAAAAAAAGGAAAAATATAAGAATAATAAGCTACCATTAAAGAGTAAAAACTCTTACTGCTTGATCAACTGCGCATTGCAATTAACATTAATAACCACTTAAAATGGGATGAATTGAAGAGTTAAAAGAATTGTTTAATTGACAGATTTAGTTTCAGTTTGGCTTTTATCAAATATTGTCACACAACCGAGAACAGCAGGACTTTCATTCACCACGTCGAACTCTCGTAAGGAATAAGGGGAAAAGAGCTTAACATTGTTATCATGCAACGGTTTTACAATTTTAAACTCGCATTTGCATAAGCGTAATGTGTCAAACAATGCGAATGGTGAAATATACAAATAGATAATTATTATTGAGACTTATTCCGGTACCAGCACAGATTGACATCATAACTCATCCCTCAAACCGTCTCCGCATAGAAATTCTGCAAACGGAGACGATTTAAGTGAATATTTATGACGTCAATTTGAAGCGGAATGCTACCGATTGTTTCCGGAATAGGGCTCATAATTTGAATATCATTTGAAAAAAGATGAAATTGTTTACTTAAATCAACTTTGATTTATCTGTACTTTTTCAGCCTTTTCCTCTCTCTCTCTCTTACCCTACTTTTATTTCCTTCTTCACCTTTATCAGCTGGAAATCAGACACAAGAGCCCATGATTTGTCATTGGCTCTGGCGTCACTTTTCTTAATGCACATGTAAGTCTGTAACATAAGCTCATTCAACTTTCTTCTTTTTATTGGAACTTCGCTTCTGTTCAACAAAAATTCCAATATCTTTTAGATGATGATTTTTCTTAAAAACCAATGCGTACTTTTACATCATTGATTAATTCATTCCTGGAGACAGTTTTAGAATCTTTGGAGAACACAATATCAAGAGATAAAAACTCATTTTATAGTTCAGTTGAGAAGTGATAAGGAAACCGTAAGATGATTTGACAATCGATTTCAAATCTTCATTTAGAGGATATAGTCCGTCATATTGCGAAGTTTTATGGGAAGAATCTTAAATAGTGCCAAAATCTCTCACATATACTATCTTTGGGTAATTAAACGAAATATTAAAATGTCTTCCTTTTTTTAAAGGAATTGCAAAAAAAAAAAAAAAAAAAACACTTAAAATGACTTGCTCCTTTCATATTCTAATTACAGCGTCGAATAGATACATGTCAAATAACTTTTCCCTACTTTTGGAATGATGTTTGAGGTCGTTCAACAGCTTAGTAGGAAATGATGGATGCTTTTTCAATGTGTAGTAAGATTATTCCTTCATTATTGAAACATGATTATTAATCAAATATACGTCTTTCCCAATCTATGCTTAGCTAGTTATCAATCAATTTCAAGAAACGGAAATGCTTTGATGTATTTTCCTTTAATTTTGAACGGAGCTTTCGAATCTATCTAGTGTCCAAAAAATATTTCCAAGTGAAAATCTGAATCTAGAAGGTTTTTCTGCTCTTCACAGGATATTTTACATTCAGAGCTTCTTTACATGCTGGGCAGAGACTATCAGCCCGATTATGGGATACCACAGTTTAATCTTCCTATCGTTTGAAGTCAGCTACGTGACGAATTTGATGTGCGATTGGTGAATCGGATGCGATAGCGTCTACGCGGCTGGTACAAAACGACAGGTGAAGAAGTTAGAGGCATGAGAATCACACTAAATGGATCTTTATGTTTATTCTATTTCGCAATGCTCATGCGAATTGAAAATAAATAAATAAAAATTAATGATCTTTGTCTCTATTAGAAGAATGACAAATGCAATTCTAAATTCTTTTAATCTGCTGATTCATATTTTCTGTAATTAAGACGATATTATTTTATGAGAGGTTTAAAAGGTTTTATAACTTTACAACGTCATAACTGACAAAGAAATATGTTAAATATGAAAAATGTAATTACTTACATAGCTTAAGGTTATCATGATACCCAACCATCGCTTCGTCGACATCTCGACTCGAACTTTCGATATAAAAACGATATAAAACTTTCCTATGTCAAATCACGTGGCATGACGTCACTACATCAAAGCTTTCGTTTTGACACCAGATGCTTGCATTTTTCGTAAAAACTCGTTTTGATAACAATGCCTTTTCAGTTATAACTTTGATATGTTTAGCGTATGTTATGTGCATATAAACTCATTGTAGTTATAGAAGACTTAGGTTTTCTTAAGTAAAATATTATTTTTTATTAAAAAAGTACTTGATTATTATACTTGATTGTTTCTCACGGGCAAGGAATGCAAGGGGTTGAAGCTATAAACAAGAGACAGTGTAGAAAAATAATAGAACAACAATTTCATTTAACTGGAACTGAACAATGCTATACAACTAGTTAACGTTGAAAGCAAGTTAAGTATTATTTGTCGACTGCTTTGACTCTATTGCCTACAAATTATTTGTCCGATAAAATAAAAACCCAATTTGTGAAATTTAGTCAAAAACTGCCATTTGAACTCGTTCGGTGACCTTAAACGTACGTAGATCGAAAGCTGAATCCTCCCCCAAGCACTCCAATATTTAAAGAAAATCCCGATTGTGAATGGGGCTACTTTTCCAAATAATATCCCGGCAGAAAAAGCTCTCGAGCAGCGAGTAGCTCTTCTCGAGGCGAAATCAATTCTTTCCATTAAGGAATAGGTGAGGGATATTTTTTTCCCAATAAGTAGCTCGAGATGCTATTTCCTCTCTCTAGGCAGCAATCATTATTTTCTCATAAAGAGAGCTCCTTCTACTTATCCTCACGTCCTGAGCTGCGAGTACACGATGACCCACAGATAAATATTAATTACGCGAAAACGATAACACTACCATTCCCCACGTCCGAATTCTTTCATTATCTGCGTCACATTATTAGTAGAGACGAAGGAGAGAAAAATAAAAGCAATCGCAGTTACCATGACCAATACTCCAGTATATCATTCTCTTAAAAAAAAAAAAAAAACCGCGAGAGTCATACCGTACAAGCTCTTATTTTTGAGAGCCGTGATTAATACTGCATTTTTATACTAACGAAAATCATTTCCAAAAAACTACCAAATCTTACAATATGTGTATCAACATTCGAAAATGATTTATTTTACTATACAGGGTGTCCCAAAAGGTCGTTTACAAACTTAACATGCTGGTCTGTCATATCATGATGAACAAGATTTACATAGGAACATGTGTTCCCAAACGCAATGCTGGCGCACTCCATGCACACAAAGTCAGACACTAACGGATGCACAACATGTCGCATATCTATTACAAAAAGACAGTTTTGCACAACATTTTAATTTTTAAGGAAAGCTTAAAGTAGTTGATAAAATTTTCCGTCCTGTCAGCTCTCATAATCACGTTACAACAACAACGCAGCGATCGGTGAAATCTTGTCCGAATGGATCGTTATTACAACGGTCGGTACTTTGTCGTTGCGACGCGTGTATGACAGCTAAAGGCAGCAAATTTCAACAACAGCTATAAGCCTTCCTTGAAAACTAAAATGTTGCGCAACATCGACTTTGTGTAATAAATATGCGACATGTTGTGCATCCTTTAGTGTCTGACTTTGTTTGTATGTAGTGTGCCAGCATTGTATTTTCGAACTTATGTTACTATGTAAATCTTGTTCATCATGATATGACAGACCAGCATGTTAAGTTTGTAAACGACCTTTTGGGACACCCTGTATACTTCTATCTTTAGAGCTATTTATTTTTTGACTAAAATCAACAACTGTAAAAGCACTTATTTTCGTGAGCCGTAATTTTCATGAAATTGAAGATATGGGGCATTCCATGAAAAACGGTTATTTTGTCCTCCACGTAACGCCTCATATATTTATTTCATTAAAAATAACACTTAAAAATATTAATAAACAATTTTATTCTGCTTAACAAATTAAACATGTATGTGATTTCTAAAGAAAAAAAATCGTCATTACTCTTTAAAATTATTACTTTTAACTGAAATATATGAACCGTTACGTGCGGGACAAAGGGTTGACTTTTTCGTGGAATGGCTTTCATGCGAAGGTTATTTCGCGAGTCGGAACAGATTTAATAAGAACAGAACCGCAAAAGTTGATTATATGTAAATAAAGTTTCAATATTTCGCGAGGCTTCAATTTTCGCAATCACGACGGGCTCGCGAAAATTAAAGCCTGACGAAAATAAGTGCTTTTATAGTAATGATTCTGGGAGTGGTTTATAAATACGATTGAAAATGTATTTGTGATAAAAATGAAAGTGTTGCATTTCAAAGAAAAGCTCCCTCTTAAATCCCTTCTCATACTTTTGTTTTCATTAATGAGACATTAGTTGTGAAACTGGTCTCAAATTATGACTGTATGTAATCAAAAATTAGTGCTCAGAAATTTGATCTGAACGCCCTCTCTTAAGTTCCTACTTCTATTTTTGTTTGCATTCAAGAGGGATTAGTTGCAGAGAACTTGTTACAGATTAAAAGTGTTTGTTCCAAAAATGAATGGAGGGAAATTCTCAGAAAAACTTCCGCCTAAATCCATACTCAAATTTCACTTGTATCGATGCTGTATTCAGCAGCTAGTTAATGTGCCAAAATAATTATCACTGCTGCTTATTTCATCAATATTTAAAGAGCTAACTGTAATGAATCTGCTGCAACTCTCACAGCAATGTTTATTAAATTTTTTCATTTTTTAAGCTTGCTCAACATTTTGGTATATTTTTCAGATTTGCTTTTGTGGTAATTTTATTGCAATTAATAGAACAATATTTTTGTACATTTTTTGAAAAAAAATTCAAAAATGTTTAAAATTTTACAAACAGCTAGCATTTTTCAAATTTCATAAAAATATTTGCAAATTAAATTGCAACACAGCTTTTCAAAAAAAAAAACTCTGAATGTGTTCGTTAATTCTTTAAGAAACCACTTATATTTTTGTCTTCTTTTGTTCGTTGTGATTTATATTTTATTTTCCAGTTGACTTTAATTTTACTTTTAGGTACGTCATTTTGTCATTCGCGACTTGAGACTTCGACTACGGTAGAACGTCAAAAATCCGAATCCCAAAAATCCGAAACATCTAACATCCGATCTCGCTCTCATGAAATTTTAATAAACCGCTCAACATTAGCTGAGGAACAGACACATTTCGTGGGATACATAATTATATAAAATGGTTAAATATATGAAACTGAGAACATATTAATAGACCTGTAGACCTTGAGCATTATATTTATGAGTTCAACAACATTATCAAACTTAATATTGATTACTTAAGCAAATGAAGGACTTGGCAGGTAGGAAAAGAGAATTTCAAAACTCTCTCAGCCCAAAATCAGAGATTTTTTCAAATAAGTTTTTGCCAATTTTTACCTGCAGAAATTAATTCAAATTTGTGTGAAGTCAGTGAATCTTCCAGAAATTCGTTCAATTTTATTTTGTGTAGTTACTGTATAATAGTTCTTTTCAGAGTACATGCAGTACTGTAAATATTTTTCATTTGTCCTTTATAATCAGTAAACAATGGGAATATGTTTGTTTAAAATGCTTTCAAAAATTTTAATTACATATTGAAGCGTTATACTTTGCACTGTATATCATGTACTTACATATTGAATAACCATTCTATATGTAAGTAAGTTATATTAAATCGTATATTGTTTTCCTAAGCGGTATGTTTTTGGGTATTTTCGAAAATTTAAACAATTTGAATATCCAAACTACCAGGTCCATATTAGTTCGGATTTTCGACATTCTGCTGCAATTGAAAATTCCCTTGTATTTAATTTCTTGGAATGTACTTACTGAAGTGTCATTAAATTCAGTAAGCTAAACCACGGCTTTCCACAGCAGAATAACAAATGGTTTTCTCTCTACCTATGCTAATTTTTCAACTTCTATACGTAATATTTACTTTTCACAGTTGCGATTTTAATTCATGAGGATTGTCCCTTTATTGCATTTTATGTCCTTTATTTTACAGAACTTGAAATCAAAATGTATTTTTTATACAGTAAAGCAATTTGAAAACAATGATAAACAATCGATTAAAGACCATTTTGTCCCTTAAGTGTTTCAAGCAAAATACGTTATTTACTATGTTTGTTGTTACTATGTTACTTTTTAAAAATAATTCTCAGATGTGTCAACTAACTAATAACCATAAATATTAAACTCTATTTCACTCGAATCCCTCAAAAAGGCACATTAACAGTTTAGAATTATTCTATAAGAGTGCCTATTTGGTACACTGTGAGTATAGCTTCAGATTGAATAAGTGAAATGAAAGTAGCAAATGAATAAAACGGTTATGAACAAAGATTATTAATCTGAACATAATAATATAATATGAGTTTAACTTCAGTTATACAATGAAATTATTGTATGAGTATACTAAAATGTATATGAAGTTATACTATGAGTCTAACTTCAAATTGCAAAGGAGAAATGAAAGTAATAAATGAATAACACGATTATGAACAATCATTATTAATCTCAACCGAACCTATCTAATACAATGCTGATGAAAAAAGTTCACATTGCAAATGCAAATCCAGGTTATGAATGCAATGGGTAGTACGATGCTGATTTTTAGGAATTAATATGATTCCCAAAACCCAGTATTTAAATGGTTGAAAACTACTGGTATAGAGCATCTTAATGAATGTATATCTTTCTAAAGACTCTCACGTCTCGGGGCACTGTAAAGTACTCGACAAGTAGATATTGAGTACAAGATAACCGAGAAACGTCCCATTGAGTAGTTTGCAGTGGAATAAAGCATAACTCACAATGTGTACTATTAAAGGGAAAATTTATATCCTCCTTTTATAAAAGCGATGGAGCAAAATTAATTATGCAAAAATAAGTAACGAAATAAATAAATAAACGCAATAACGTAAAAAGGGAAAGAAACAAGAGATGGAAAACTAAATCAAAGAGAGAGCATTAGCAGAACTTTGCTCTACGAATGGGGGCCATAAGTCAAAAAGGTCGCTAGAAGTGTTAATTCATTGCAAAAAAGCCCCTTTATCCCCACCACCTGAAATGGTTAGTGAATATTCACCGTTTTCATTCGTTAAGTGGCTTTCGAGAGAAAATAAAAAAAGTTTTTTGGGGAGCCACATTTTCATTTCATGACTCTCACTTGCTTCGACGAAAATGTGTACTCTTTCTTTCTTTCTTTTTCTCGTCATTCCAAAAAAAAAAGAGCGGGGTTGAGTGGAAAGAAAAAACATCGTCGGCAAATTAGAGGAAGCCAAAAAATGATTGAATTATTTAAAGAGTCTTTGTTAAAAGACATATATTTAATTATCTGCTTTAGGGATTTCTGAAGGGAATGTTCGCCGGTAAACCGCTTTTTGCATCCAGGCGTAAAGTCAAAGATTGCGAAGGCTCGATGGAAATCGGGAGTCGTGCAAAATCCTCTTTCATTAGTTTTCGGGCGGTGACTAGGACGTAAGAGGAATGATTGCAGAGTGGAGGAAATACGTCATAAGCTTACACGTTCTTATTAATTGCAACTGGTCAGACGGAAACAGAAATCGGGACCCATAAAAATGTAAGTTCAGTTCACCATGTAATTGCTAATATTTTTTACAGAACTGAAACCACGCTATGCGCATGCTTTTATTTTATCACAAGCAAAATTTCGGGAAATTAAACGAAAAAAAAATTTTTTTCCAAAACGATATAGTAGACTTTTTACAATTTCTAAGTTCATCATACTGAATCATAAGATGTCAGACTTTTAATTTACAATCTATAAACTGTCTAATAACTATGATAAACCATTACAATTTAAACCAGGTCTGTGAAGTCAGAGCACGGCTCGATCAATCCAAAATGATACCTATGTTTTGGTAAGATTTCGTGCCCTCTCACAAGAAAGCCCACACGCATTCAATGTGTCAGTTTCCATAAAAATGAAGAAAGAAAATAAATTTACCCTATTTTTTTGTGCCTTTAAAATTGTGGTGACCAGGTCTACGGACCTGCAGGACCGTGCTTCACTTACTTTTATTTGATACAACTGTAATGGTCTTAATTGTAGTGTCATCTGTTTCAATAAGCATCTATAGGCTCAATTTTTACAATAGTCACTCTTGAAAATACTTTAAAGTTTAAACGTATATGAGCCACGGCAACTCTACGGAAAATTAAATACGTTCCGTTCTAAGATCAGAACAATGTAAATTCTCAAAAACTTGTCCTAATGGGGACCAAAGAGTGGTCGAGTTTGTGAAAATCCCAGGTTGTGAGGAATGTGCGAGTAATATTTTTTTTTGCGCGAATTTTGAGTTTTTTCCGGCCAAAATGTTGCCGAGTTTTCTGGATTCGTCTAGTTTATCGAGTGTCGAGTTCTCAAGTCTCTACTATACTTTCAAAACACGCATGTTCAAGAACACAACGTCAGTTTGAAAATAAGAGGAAGGTCAGGAAGTCACAGTTCACTTTGAATCTTAGTGCTACAAATCATATAATTTTAGTGTGCTGATTGTACTACACAACACTTATTTTGGAAATAGTTTTCCCGAAATTTCAACCAAGCCCTTTAGAAAGATATATTAATTGAGAAAAAGCTTTTTTCTCTATCTTCCGATCCGGAAACAATATTCAGTGATTACGTATCTAATTATTTCTTTACATCGTACATCAACCCTTTCTCTGTTGATTCTTTAAAAGCTGAAGTTGGTCGCTGATTTTTCGTTTTCTTCCATATTTTGTACCATGAAAACTTTTAAAGATAAACTAAAAATGACTAAATGTTAACCTCTGCAAACCTTTGTAAAACCTTTGCAAAAATTGAATTTACGCTTATCATGCAGGGACACTAGAGAAAAACTGCGTTGATTCTCGTCCAGCGCTTACAATAGCAAACCCGTCAACTCTAGAAGAAAGCTCCCGGTTTTTTAGGAATACAATCCATTTAAAAAATGTAAGGGAAAAAATGTAACAAACACAGTTAAGCTCGAAACAAATGTTAATTGTTTTCGTATCTGCACACTTTCATTGCTATACGAGATATTGGCAAATCCGAATCGGTATCCCTCCGGCTTTACGAGGCTTCATTTAATTTCGGTGAAGTTTCTATCCTCAAACGGGTTAAATATTCTGAGGGTGGATCAAGCGTCACATTTTGCGTGAGTTAATGCGAGCCCAAAATGGAAGCGAAACTAGAGGTTTAATAGAGGGTTACTTCGAGAGAAGCCGATGCAGATGAGACATTGTAATTGCTCGGCCTCTATTATCGACAAGTAAGGGAAGGCCACGTTATGGCCGTGGGGCTGGAGTTTATCGGATTCAAAGGGCTATGATTTATGATTTTCTCTAGAGCAAAGTGCCCTTTCTTTTGTGGGCGCCGTACAAAAATCCATTCGATGGACAATAAAGATGACAAACGGGGGTCCGCTAAACTGTGAAAACATTTCAGTGTCTATTCATAAATCTCGTTTATTCTCTAATCTATCTATTGATGTCTCTCAAAAAACATTGGAGATCAAAGGGTGCATATAGTACTGTGCTTGTCACTGGTAAAAGATTAGCTTAGTCATTCGTTTCGTGCTAGTCCGAAATCAGTTAGTCACTCGGGCTTCTTTCGCCATCTTCTTTAAGTTGGCTATAGGAGCGTTGCTACTAGCCTCTCTTGTGAATGAAATAGTTGTTGTTATTGTGCCATAGTTAATAACTACTATGAAGATAACGGGTGACATTGCCTCAAGAGGTTGGTCTTCTTTATTAACATATAAAACATCACAAGAAAGATTTACATAGCAATGAGAGGAAATAACAGCCAGGGCTCCGGTGGAAATCGAACCTAGGACCTCCGGCATTTGAAGTGAAATTTCTCCCTCAGAGCCGCGCATGCTTCGAGCCGAGTAGTAGAGGGTGAATATCAATATTTCTACACTGCTAAATATTTCTGGTTCGGTTAAAATAATCGCAATCAATGAAATTATGTTTTCCTTAAATAATAGATCAGCCCATAGCGGATAATTAATATGTTAAGAAAGGTGGTGTGTGCTGAGAAATCGTAAACCATTACCAAACTGAAAGATAAAGAACTAAATTTACAAAAGAGAGGTTCGAAAATTTGGTGAAAATGGTGGAGGTGGAGCGCTTGCTGACAAATCATAAACGACGAACTGAAAAAAGAAACAAACCGATTTGACTGAAATGTCCTTCGAAAATTTTCTAAAAACATTCGCATTTGGCCATTTGACAGACATCGTGGTCCAAAAAGAATGTAAGTGCCAATTTTAAAAATTACCATACATTTAACAGTCTAATTAAAAATTAAATCTGGCGTATCTGATGATCGACCCTGTATAATTTCAAGCACCTTAATTGCATTGTGTTGTTCGCCCATTATATTTTTAATATAAATGTTATATTCTATCATTTTTAGGGGTTTGGAAGACAGAATATGGCAGTAGTGAATTTTTACAATTTTGTTAAAGCTAAACCGGAAGAATACAATTACGACTTAACTGGATGTTATAATGAATCTTACTCCAAACATTTAACATTGACTTTTCCAGGTAAGTGTTCTATCATTAGAGTTAAACTCTTTTAATTTTTAATCCTCAGTTTCCTAACTAGTAACCACATGAATTAAAAGTCTACAGTGGAAATAAGTTGAACTATAGTGTTCAAAAATGAATAAGAAAATAATAGGCACCTAATTTACATACGAGGGATGTTTTTAAATTAAGTCCCGTTTTGAAATAAAAAAAAGAACAAGCAGAGATAATTAAAAAAATATATTGCAGAAAAATCTACTACCCTTACGTTATTTTACTCCATTGCTTCCGTGATTTCCAAGCATTTGTCATAGCGTTGTACAAGTTTTTGAAAACCTATTCGTAGAATGTTACCACCTGTGTAGTCAATCATTAGGACAATTACAGGGCTTTGGCTGGGACGTTTATGAACATTTTCCGGACTTCCCTGAACTCGGACGCAGCATCTTTCATTTGTTTTGGCATCTTAAGTTTACCTTGGCGGTCGATGGCCCAGCGTCAATGATGAGCTCAGAGAACCTGTTATCCCATGGTTGACTACAAGGCGGCAATTTTCTAAGAATAGGTATACAAAAACCTGTACCACGCTATAACAAATGCTTGGAAAATCACGAGAGCAATGTCGAAAATTAGGGTAAGAGTGGTAGATTTTTGTGCAATAAATTTCTTTGCTCTATCTGTATTTGCTCTTCTTTTTTATTTCCAAACGGTACTTATTAAACAACCCTTGTATATTTGAAACGCACAATGTTTAACCCTTAACTGGTGAAGTGACGATTCTGGTGGGTGCCTTTCACTTCAGAAAGGTCGGACTCTTTCACTTAAACGTTTCGTAATGTTTACATATATGGCTTTATAAGTACATTTGAATCTTACTTAATATATGGTGTGGCTCTGGTAAGCTGAGCAATGATCTTGATGATGCTTATCTTCTTTTTTGCGGGGGGGGGGGGGGGGGCTAGTAAATGACATAGGACGGAGTGTTATTTGCACGGATTTGAGTTTGAATACTTTTGCAAGACTACTACGAAATCAACCCAGCTCAATTCAGCATCAATTTTTCTACCCTATTACTTCAAAAAGAGATAAACGTTGCAAAAGGCTGCGCAACTTAAGAGAGCCATATTATACTAGCTCAATTTTTTTTAAAAATAAATAATGGAAATGTAGTTGAAAAGCTTGCTACTTTAATGTCTTAAATTTGTGGAATGCACAATAAATGTAATTTTGAGATTACATGCACCCCACTTCTTCGCTTGCGTTGCCAAAAGAATCATCTAACCAGTTAAAGGTTGAATCATAAGTTTGGAACTCTTAGGCAAGGTTTTTTGTTTTGCACTTGAAAAACACAAATATTCAAATTCAGATAATACTGTCAATAGGGCAGCATTGATCAAGTCGCAGCAGTAAACATCATAAGTTTATGCTGCATTGCAATACATTACGATATTCGGTAAATCATAGTGTCTATTACGCTATTTGTAATATGCTGCGACTAATGTAGCAACTGATTAACAAGTTAGACAGTACGGGGGTGTCCAAAAACTCCTTGACACGCACAGTGTTTCGATTAATACAAGCTAGGTGGAGAAAAGTCACGTTCAAAATTCTAAACTTTGGTATTGGGATAATGCAAACAATAAACCAAAACATGATACTTAGTTATTTGTTTATGTCTAACTCCCTTCCGTCTCGTGAGTAATAAGGTTGAAAGGTACGTATCCGTTTGTAATTGAATAAATCAGTTTAATTTTGTGTGATGAAATGATGTCTGGAACTAAAGTGTTCCTAATTTCATATGATTTTATTGTTCAAAATGGATACTTTTGATACTAGTAAGCGCCTTTTTCTTCCTAATTTAATTAATCTATCTGATAGTTAAACAATATTAATTTTTTTTTTAAAGATGAACGAAGGATTTTTTGCCTATTTCAAAACTTTCAAGTGATGGCAATGACTTGTACCCATTTGTACCAGGGCTAAATTTTCTTTATATAGTAGCTGCAGCTTTCCCATTAATAATAAGACATATTGTGGTCAGCACACTAGAGTACAACATATTTTTTTTACCCAAAGCTTTGAGTGCTTCAATAATTCTTTAAAGAAATCCCTACTCGAAAGAAAGTACTCTAGAGAAAAAAAAAGTTGTTCTACAGTGTGCTGACTATAATACGCCTTATTAATAATTGGTAAAGTGCAGCAGAAAATTTATCCCGGGTACAAACGGGTAAAATCATTACCATCACTTGAAAGGTTTAAAAAAGAACAAAAATTCCTTCGTTTATCTTCAAAAAATTTTTTAAATATTGTTTAATTATCAGATAGAGTAATTAAATTAGGGAAAAAAAGCACTTACCAGTATAAATAATATCCATCTTGAACAATTAAATCATATGAATATAGGAACACTTTAATTTTGTGGGATGATATGATGAATTCTGAACTTGACTTTTGTCCTCCAAGCTTGTATTAATCGAAACACTGTTACACGTTTTAAAAAGTCGTAGAAAAGCAACAGATTCTAGTATCAATACGCGGTTTGCGCCGTAATAGGTACTTCACAAGTTCAAGAATTTTTTTATAACATCGTAAAAAAAGGTAAAAAGTGTAATTGTATAAGTAGTTAACATTGATGGTTATATTGTCATAGTTGGAAAACCAAACGGCATGTGATGTGTTTAATTATTTTATCAAACACTAGCTGTACCCGACGCGCGTTGCTACGCCAACAAAAAAATACATCATTATACTGATTTTCATGACAATCGGTTGAACGGGGCAGAAATTGCTACTCTGCAGTGCCACCTGGTGGCGAGTGGCTTCAATGAGCATATTATGCACCTTCTCCATGGAAAAATACATATAAATAGCAATTTTTATAATAATCGGTCCAGGTATCAAGTGAAGCCGTGACTATACTCAAATTTTGTACTCACGCAGTTTGCAAGATCAATCAATCGCTAAAAATATCAAATAGAAAAAGTTTTAAATCCCCCCGTTGCATGAAAAGCCATAAAACAATAAAGAAAGAATTTATTTGCTCAAAACTCAAGAAAAATGGCAACAGCTAACTTCTTATCAATGAGGTTTTACACGCGAATTAATTTCTGCAGCCGATAATTTTATTCGTATTTATCCAATGGATTGTGACTTAAATTGGAATAAAAAAGAAACTATCGATCGGATTTTTTTCGAACTGTTCTATAAACATTCCCAGTACCAAAAATAACAAACGGTGAAAGTTTCAGTCAAATCTGCCGGGTAGTTTTTGAGTTCATGGATGACATACAGACAAACATTCATTTTTATATATATATAGATAAAGCAATAGCTTTCATTACTAGAGTTCAATGTGTGCACCGTATGTTGCTCAAACCATATCTGAACGTTACTCAAGTTCATCCCATGTCCACAAACGGTGCACACATTAAACTTGAGTAATGAAAGGTATTGCTTTCTGTTTAATAAAATTATTAAGCACTTTGCATAACGATTGTTTTTCTTAATCCATTCACTGCTAGTGTTGCGTTTTTGCAACATTAATTCAATTTTTTATTTTAATTATAAAATTTATCTAATCAATGAAAACAAATGAAACATTTTATCTGCAATAGTTTGAAATATTGCGATTAATTTTTTTAATCAGTAAGTTATATTTATTTCTTGCTAAAATCCGTAGTTAAAGATAATGTGTTTTTAATAGCTAAGATTTGTTAACTTTTGTTAATTCTCATAGTTGGCAACGCATATATAGTTTAAAAACAGTACTATTGATTAAAACTACCATTTCTTCCCTGCAAAATGACTGCATTATATAAGCTCATTTCTGTTATTGTTTATGCATAATTAGAGATTGTAATTAATGTTGCGAAAACGCAACACTAGCATAATGTGACATGAATTCGACGTCATAAGTTCATAATGATATTTTTATGAATTCGTTTCATTATTTCTGTTTTCTTTCGAAGAACCCCTTGAATGAAGCCACTGAATAGTTCAATAAATTGGAAGCTAGTAATTTTTCGACAATTCTTAAGAAAATAATAAAATTCATCATTCTGACCTAGTTATTATTCCTTCTGATGCTGATGAAATTACGGATGACGAGAGTTAAGATGATGCGATTCTGAATGAAAGACATTGTTTCCAAATAATGTTTCTGGTGAAATTGAACTTTAGCAAGTCATGTTAAAATCAGGGAGGGGAAAAAAACTGGAAGGAAAAAAAAAGTTTTACGAGAAAGAAAGTGGAAAAAAAAATCACCTCCATCTTACAATATGAGGTCTGTTTGCAATGAAGCCCAAAAGCATACAATCAGTATCAGTTGAATTGTCCAACCTCCAGCCTGTTGTGATGAATCTTTTGAAATAAGTCAAAATTTCACATGATCTTGTAGCATTCTTTGATATTTTTTTACGTCTCATAACCTACTATGTAATTTTTCCAGTGTGGAATTTTGTGTAACAGGAACATTTAGGGAAAACAGAACCGGAAATTTCCCTATAATATCTGTAAAAGCTATGAAGAATGAACTGAATGAGGAACACATGACACGGCCTTTGATGAAAAAAATGGAAAATTTGTTACCCTAGGTGGGATAACGATTCGGTAGCCAGCATTGGAAACAACTGATGCATTGGCGACCCCCCCCCCCCTTCTCCCCTCCCCAACATCTGTGAAAATATACTCTAGGAAATATAAGAAACATATTAGAAGCTACCACAATTAATATCCAATTATAATTATCTTATGGATGGAGTTGGTAGATAGTCCTTGATAATTTTGTTGCAGTCCTCCCCATTCAGAAAAAGAGCAAAAATTGGTGGTAGCCGATATTTACTATTTTTTTAATGTAGGGTAGACCGACCAGTAATTTTAAATTCTATACTATACAGATTGTGATAGCTAAAACATTTTAACTGATCTATGTAAATATCTCTAAAAAATCGCGGGAACTTAAATGGTTCCGCTTCCGACTTTTTTAGGTGTTTAAAGAAAAAATGGCACAAAGACCCAGTGAATCAACACCTCGAACCAGTAAATGAACACAAATTGGTCCAGTGAATGAACATGATAAATTTTGATTCAAAAAGAAACTAAGTTTCTTTGAGATCTATCTATATAACTACTATATCTATTTATCCATCTATTTATCTATCTATCTACTTATCTATTTTTCTATCTATCTATCTATATACTTATCTATCGATCTATTTATCTACTTATCTATCTATATACTTATCTATCGATCTATCTATCTACTTATTTATCTACTTATCTATCTATCTATATATCCATATACTTATCTATCGATCTATCTATCTACTTATTTATCTACTTATCTGTCTATCTACCTATCTACTTATCTGTATCTAGCTATCTATATATATTTATCTATCTATCTATCTACTTATTTATCTACTTATCTATCTATATACTTATCTATAGATCTATCTCTCTACTTATCTATCTATCTATCTAGTTATCTATCTATCTATCTACTTATCTCTATATATATCTACTTATCTGTCCACTTATCTACTTATCTATCTATGTATGTATCTATATATATGTAACTATCTACTTATCTATTTATCTATCTATCTACTTATCTATACATCTATCTACTTATCTATCTGTCTATCTACCTAACTATCTACCTATTTATCTGTCTGTACATCTAAATATCTACCAATCTATTACCGTTCCTCCTAATCAATCTATTTATCTATCTATCTACCTGCTTTTTTACCTGTCTATCTACCTATCTCTATATTAGTCTCTCTATCTACCTATCTATCAACAAATCTATCGATCTATATATCTACCTACCTATTCTATCTCTATATTTATCTACCTATATATCTATTTACCTCTTATTTTTTATATCTCTATCTCTATATCTTCCTCTATCTATTTATCTATCTATATACAAACATACATACATATCTACCTATCTATTCTCTCTCTTTGTATATATATATTTCTCTTTCTCTATCTCTCTATCTATCTATCAAGAGAGATAAAGATATAGGAAGATAGATATAGGTAGGTAGGTTAATATACAGATAGAGATATAGATAGATAAAAGATAAAGCTCAGTAAAAAGTGCATTGTTTACAAAGACAAAAATAAAGAAATTATAAAATATATAATGAAATCTTTACTAATAATAAAGCTGAAAGTCTCTCTGTCTGTCAGGATCTCAGTGACGCGCATAGCGCCTAGACCGTTCGGCCGATTTTCATGAAATTTGGCACAAAGTTAGTTTGTAGCATGGGGGTGTGCACCTCGAAGCGATTTTTCGAAAATTCGATGTGGTTCTTTTTCTATTCCAATTTTAAGAACAAAAATATTATAAGATGGACGAGTAAATTACGAAATTATCATAACGTGGGACCGTAACATGGGCACAAGCCAATTGGCAAGATACGAAATTATCATAACGTGGAACCGTAACATGAGTACAAGCCAATTGGCGATAAAATTTACTATACATTATTTGTAAATATACAGGCGAACCAAAAGACCTTTTAATTTTTCTATTACGGGCAAAGCCGTGCGGGTACCACTAGTACATAAATTAATAAGCATATAAAACTATCTGCATTACAAATAAGTAAGAAAATTAGAATATCTCAAAGAAACTTCAAATTTCTTTTTAAATCAAAAGAAATTTTGCCATTGTTCATTCACTGGGTTTTCGCAATTTTTTGTACCCAGTGACTGAACACCCCTCTACCCGAAAATCTACGCATTCTGCATTGACTGAAACAATTTAAATCCATAGCCTAAATATGTATACTTAATTTTCTTTCGTAAAGTTAAAAAATAAAATTTATCAATAAAAATAATATTTATCAAAATAATTGCTTGCGCGAAACCAGCCTTATTATTTTAAAAGAGAAAAAGAACGATTCACGGCAGTAAAACTTTCAAATTTTTTTCAGGAAAAAAATACGTATCCAAAGTAACCAATTAAGTGTCAGATAACTTAGAATATCAATAAAGAACACTTTTGTAGTGAATTTATTTAGAAAAAAATTTTGGGAACTTATTTTTTTAAAAAAATGACGCGCTGTTCATTCACTGGGTGGTGTTCACTCACTGGTCGGTCTACCCTAGCAAAAGTAAATGCAAGGAGAATCTATCGACTGTATAATGATCCTAATATTATTCGATTGGATTGTCAAAGGTCACTAGTATTTTAATTTGTCAAAACGCCGAAAATAAACTAAGCCGAAAATCAAAACTCACTATCTAAATTTCTAAGTCCTAGACGTCCTTCGCCGCTTCAAAATTTATTTTTTGAAAAAAAAAAGAAAATAATAACGAATTTAAGTACATAATTGAGAAAAATTTCGGCAATAAAATAAGGTTATACAAACACTGTGGTAGTCAAAATGTAACCACGTGCAACAAATGTTCTGTATCACTCCATTCAAAATGTTTTAATGCATTTCATGCATCAAAGCAGATGATAACGCTTCTTGCCAGTGTTGCATTTTTGCAGCATTTTGTAACATGTAAGATTATAAAATATTTTTTTTAGTCAACTATGAACAAAAAAAAAATAAGTTTTACACATTTTTATCACATCTTTCTATGTTTGTGTGGCCGGGAATGGGTTAATGTGACGATACAGCTGTCAATGTAAATTACTCATAATTAATTATTTTTTCTTTTTCTTTTTTTTACGATGTCATAAAAAGTTCATGAACTAAAGAAGTATTATAGAGTAAACTGCATGTTCATACGACAATTTGTTGCTTTTCTTGAACTTTTAACATGCGTTCAGGACTTGTCAAACACCGTGTGTATCGAGATGCTAGAATATGCATTCAAATTGTGTATCAAATGTGCACTGTACGAGCAAGGTCTGGTGAGCTGCCAAATCAAAGAGGGCCATTACATCCTTGTACACATTATTATTGAATGATATGTGTGTGGTCGTGTCTTTTTAGCTGCTAAATGATACTAAAGTGACTTGTCACGATATCATGCTATCGTCAATGTATCATTAGAATATCTAGCAAAAGGGCAAATGATGATTGGCTATTTCAGCCGATAGTTCCGGAGATTGTCTGATCAATTGGAACGGCAGCGTAATTTGCACTAAAAAATGCAAGATACTGGTGACATCTTTACCTCCACGCAGATATACCTGGAGGCATTAGCAATGACGGAAAAGTAAAGCTTATCACTGAAAACTACATCTCTCCAGTAACACAATTTCTTGTTTAAATTCCTACAAAATATAGCGATTTTACGTAAGGTTATTTCAACAGTTCATTGGAATAGTTTTTAAGACATAAAAATTTTTTGCGATAAATGGTTAGGGTATTCTGCCATGGGAAGGTATCTTCAGAAATAGTTCATGAAAGTATCTTCAAAAACTCATTTCAGAAGGAAGTATCTTCAGAAATGAGTTTTTGAGATATTTGAAGAAACTTTTTTTTTATTTTGTTTTAAAAACCGTGAAATGTTGAAATTTGACACTCTTTTCGCGCTTTATTTTCAGTGGAAACCAAATAAGCAAGCTTGTACACTAAAGTAAAGAACAGTGCATAACAGAAACGCTAAAAAATGAAAAGCGAAGAATTTGCAGATACTGTTCTTTACCTTCCCACAGCTGTATATAAATTCATACTTAAACATTATAAACTTTGTATTTTGTTTCTTTGATAGCTCATGAATCCTTAAAAGGCTATGAAAAGCTCATCAGACAGTTCGTGACTCGTGCTGTTGCAAATGCGACAGATATCGACAGACATAGAGTTGCAGTTAAAGAGGTATGCCAATTCACCTTTTTAATCATTATTGTAAATTATTACTGTACCCTACGTTACCCGTTTATATTTTCCTATGACTTTTTATTAGGTAATTCCATCTCAAATAGACCAATGTTCCCGCACATCCATTTTAAATCTGGACAATTTTTACACTGTTTCTAGAGTGGATAAAATCAAGTTTGATTGAGTTTTACATTATACATGCTAAAACTGAAGTATTACTCTAAGATTTTGTTTAAAAAGAACGCGACTGTCGCGTGAATCCAATAGGTCTAATAGCTGTGCTTAGATGCTTCTGAAGCTTTATATATATATATATATATATATATATATATATTTCAGCCTGATATGTATGCTCTAGTTGCAAAATTGCCATTTCCAAAAGAAATTACCGTATATAAACAATATAAGATCGGAACCAAAACTCCATTGCTTTATAGTTATAGAAAGTGCATTTGATAACTCGAAATAAGGTGACTGAACCACGTAAAGGGAGACGTTATTCGAGCTTTTATTTTGGATTTGGTTCTCCTTGTAATTACTTTAGTGTGACTTGATTTACAACAAATCAAAATTTGAAGCATGTTTCGACACTATCCAGAGACTGCAGTTTCACCTTTGTGGGCTTGTTAGTCTGTAATAGTCGATAACCAAGTTGGAGGCAGATATGTTACCTATAAATTGGTCACTGAAATTAATTTAGCTCACCAGCTGCGAGAATATTTTTTTCATCATCTTTACGTCACAAAAGCTTGTTACTTAAATCGTTTGATCGTTGTACAACACGTCATCTTCCAAATAATATTTGTTGTGATACCTCTGGTCATTCTTAGTGCTGTTTTTTGTGTGACCAGCAATGTAGTAATTCTGTTACTATGGTCATAAATATAAAGTTGATGCCAGTCGAAATATAAATAGCTCAAAAGATCAAGGCATATAATAATACAAGTCATTTTTTAAAATATGATACACATATTGTAATACATTCGGGTTTTTAAAAAATATTTATTTCTTGTTCTTATAAACAATGCAATTTTTGTAAGTAACATTTTACACATTAATCGACATCCACTGATCTCCATTGCAGTACTTATTTAGTTAATATTAGGCAAGTTTTGATTTTCAATGTTGAATACAGTTTGTCATGTTCACGTCATGGAGGTAGAGTACTATTACTACATCCATGGTTCATGTTAGGCAAATTGAAAGGGCAAAGTGAAAACAAATATTTTGCTTACTTATTCATTTGTTTATCAAACAATTTACATGTTCATTCATTAATTCATTCTTTTATTGATTCAATTATTTTTCGTTCATTCGCTTCTTTTGTTATTCTGATTCACTATTTTATACATTACTTTATTTTTCTCATACATAATTTACTTACTTGTTGATTCGTTTATTGTTTTATTATTTACTACTTCATTCATTTACGCGTTTCTATATTCATTCATTTGATGAAAAATATTTGTAATAATGAAGTAGAAAATGTTTCATAAGAGAAAAATATTGTATTTTCAATTTCCTCATGCAAAAAAATGTGCAATTTTCCCCATTTTTTTGAAGATACAAATTTACTGCCAAAAACGAAAAATAATATTCCAATGCAAAAGTTTATTTTATATAGAATGTTTTTTCTTTATTTTGAGTAATTTTTAAAACAGGTTTTCAGTTTGCTCATTTTGAAAAAGGTAACTTATCTTAACAATTTCACTTTGTTCTCACACTCTCCTATTATTTAACAATATTTTCTTTTTTTGAAAGGTAACCTTCAGTAGTGCTTATATGTACGTAGAGTTCTTTCTGCTTGACAATCCTCCAATAAAGACAAAGTTTTCAAAGCCATCTACCACTCTGAAAGACGCATATGATAAGTTACAAAAGGCCGTAGCAAATGAAAACTTCGTAGTAAGAGTTGAAACTGCGGAAAAGGTAGGTTTTGAACCGATTTATTTCATTTTTTTTTAATTTCCTCAAATATTTCAACATTATGAAAATCAGTCAGATTCATAAGTGTTTTAGGGTGAAGGAGTAGGAGTAGCAGTCAGAGTCAATGTAGCGCAAATTTAAAAAATAAAAAGAAAACTATGATAGAGCTGGATCATCAACCCTCACAGTACGCCTCATATGAGATCGTGTATTTTGGTTTCACAACAACTTACTTTTTATTTCTTCCTTTATTTTTGCTCAGTGACAGTTTAATTAGGTATGAAACATATGAGGTTTTTAAATGAGAATAACAATCAACCATAAATCGCAACAGATGCCAATATCTTATTGTCGACCAATCGGTGCAGTTTGTCTGAGCAGTAAAAATACCTAATTATTTAAACTGCGTATAAAATATTTTTTTTTAAATATAAATACATGTTCTCTCTTACATGAAATACACCGCCAGCTCAGTCATTTCATCCGAGGACTGCAGTTTCGTGTTTATTAGCACCGAAGCAATGGTTCGGTTCAGCTCGAAGATTGCAGGCAAGGCATGTTCTCTACGTATTCTCTTATTCTTCCACCTTTACATATCGTGAGCTGGTTTTTAAATTAGCTTTAAACAAAAGTCAGTTACTAAAGAGGAGAAAAAAAATATATTGGGTCTTATATGAGGATACTAAAAAAGCTCGAAAAGAAACTTCTGTATTTTTTTTTTTTTTTTTTTTTTTTTTGTGCTTGATTTGAATGCAATTTTTCTGATGTTCTCGTAATTCTCATGCAAGAGGGTTGAAATAGACATAAAAAAAACCTCTCTTGCACGTAGTTGTATACTTCAAACTTTGAACGGATTCTTTTTATGGTAACACTTTACCGATTATGGGTGCCGGAAACTGATTTTTTGAACTTTTACCTTGCATAAAATTTTTTCGCTTAGTGGGATCGATGGAGACTTTCGACATTTCATTTAAAATGATGTATTTTAGGTAGCTACCAAGTTTCAGCTATATACATTGTTTTCCTGGTTTTCTGTTTTTTTCCCACTTATTTTATCATGATGTTGATTTCATCAATAGATAATTGCAGTGCAATATGCACCATCAGTTTAAAAGCTTAAGGAGTTCAGCACCAAAGATACTAAACCTGCGGTCGAAATGTCGCATGCAAACTGCTGAATTCACGAAAAGTAATCTGAAATCATTTAAAATGAAAAATAGCATGCAATTTTTAATTGCACACTAAGTATGTAAAATACACACAAAAGTGTAATTTACATCAAAAATTAATCTTTCAAAAAATAAGAATAGAAAATTCAGTATCAACCATGAACCCCAGAAAACAGTATTTATGGGTAAATGACAAAGGCCTAAATTTCACATCAAAAATAGCTGGGAAAATAAAATTAATACATATTTTTAGTAACATTCCAGATGAATAAGTTAAGCTAGTTGAAACCAGTTACTTTACAATTGAAAACTTGCTGGAAAAGGAAATGTATTTCAAAAAATACCACAAATGTGGAAAAAGAGTGTTTTTACTCCATCTTTCCATCTACCTACACTAAACTTACATATCTTAGCGAAATTTTTTTGATCTTAAATTCATTTTTTGACTTGTATATATCTGAATCACGAAGTCCAGACCAACAGCTCAATTAATTTGAGTTGAGTTTCAATCAATATAATTTCAATTTTGTCCTTCGCTTAATTACTATGATACAAATGTTTATCATTCTAGGTGTGCACAATTGATTTTACAACTTCAAAAACTTTAATCTTCAATTTTAGTTTCTCAATTTTTAAAAAAAGAGAGAGAGAGAACAGATTTGATGCATTTTTCAAAAGCTGAAAATAGTACTTCAATGTTTCAAAACAATAACTGAAACCTCTTCATATTGATATTTTTCGAGTCCTTGGTGCTGTTTTTTTATTACCATTTTATTTTTTTAATGACCACTAATTTTCGTTCGTTTATACTTCAGGCATTCGTTGTTTATGGTTTATTCTGAACTCACAGATGTACAGAATACTAGCGAGATAAATATCCACATGATGTAACCTCACGACTTAAGAGCTAAGAGTTAAATCAAGCGTCGAGTTTTCCTAGCTGCACTTCAAAATTCCTTTTTACCCATTTAAACTGAACCGCACATAGTGGTGCACGGGACAACCTTAATACATAGTCATGAGTATTATCTCCCAGCTCGGGAATTATCAACGATTTCATTTGCCACTTGACTATAGAAACGCTCTGGCGAGGATAGTTGAAATGTAACTTAAAATACAGGTTCGTCCTAAACGAACCTTCTTTTCATGCACCAACAGTTTGCCAAAGTGAATTGTTATTGAAGAAAAATTATTAGCTCAAAACTAACTTAATCTTTAACGAAAATATAAAACTATTATCTGCCGCAAAAATTATGTTTAAATAATTCATTACTTTTAATATTTTAATCGGAAAGTTTAGAACTTGAGCAAGCTTTTGCAATGTGTGGTCTTACAGAAATTTAGAATACAAAAGATTGGAAAAAAAAGTAAGATTATTTTTACATTGTAATTTATAAAGGCACTTAGTTTGAGACAAAATATATAAAGAATGGTAAGTTTTATAAAGTTAGTAACTTTTTTAAAACTTTTTAATCGTTTCCAAAAAACAAAAAGTATTAACATTGAAAAAAAAATAGATGTAATACTCCTAAACAATCATATGTAACGAAAATAAATCGTTTGCTGTCACTCCTTTACGTGAAAAATAATGTGCTCTTTAAATTTCAGGGATTTGTAAATTCAATCAGACTGTCCAATTCATCATTCAGTTAGATTCGTCATTTTAGGTCCATTGAGAAATTTATTTCAATTTTCATTCTTAACATTTTTACAATAAACTATAAAGATACTCAAAAGTATTTTAAATTTCTCGTTTTTTACTTTGTGTAAAAATGAATTTCGGACAAATGTTTTAATCACTAATGCTAAAACTTTTTCAAATACTTAAAAAACATCGTTAAAATAATCGTTATACGTTCAAACGATTAAATATGGGAATGAGAAGTCCTTGACAAGATGTTTTGAACTAAAGAAAAGAAAAAAGTTTTTTTTTTTCGTCTGATTATTTCCCTACAAAGAAATTAGGGGTTGACAGATTGATATGCACACATTCCCCCAATCCTAACTTATACTTCAGAATTTTTGTTTCAAAATATTTATCGGGTTTTTTCCTCCGATTTATCTTGCTTAACGATGCTTTTACGGGTTATAAGCCGAAGAATTAAGCCGCCCCCGATCAACAGTTTGCATTTAGAACTAATTTAGAGGATTGAAAGTGCCCACTAAACATAAATGAACAAGGCAATCATGTTACTGTCCGACCTCCTTTTTCAGAGGAAAATTGGCAAGTAGCATTTATTACGATCATATCTAAGTAAGTTTAGCAAGGGGGGAAATAAAAAAAAGGTAAATGCGTGTTTTGTTCATTTCGAACTATCACTGCTTCGAATTCAGCTTACTGGCATCCCTGCAAACTAATAGACGCTCTCGTTTCCTCCTGTGAACCGGATGTTTTCTTTTTCATCTCATCGCTGGTCGAACAGTAGCATTGTGTATCATAGCAATGCATTTTCGCTTCAAAAACTCGATTGTCTAGTATGACATCTGCGTCACAAGCACTTTAGTTTGACTTGTCTGCGCAACGAAGGATCTTGCTGCACGCATGTGCCTGCGTGTCAACTTACTCACTGTCCCATCATCTGTAATAATCTTTTCTATCGTGTGCAACCAAGACCCCATGATCATGAAACTATACGTAGAAATAACCCCTTTTCGTTTTATGTTGCAGATAGTGATATTAAAAGTGGAACCTAAAGGCCTAAATGAATTCTCTGGGGACCGTAACTTAAAAGCACCAGAAACAGGTTACAAGCAAGGTAAGGACATATCAATTATTGAGCAATTAATGGAACTTTCCCAAATTTTCCAAAATAAGTTCTATGAGTAATTACAGAATAACACTGATGACAATCGTTACTGGTTCCAGTTGAAAGAAAGTAAAACGAATTGAAATGCTCCTTTGAAATTATTGTTATTTTTTTTTTCGAAAATCGCCTCTTCACATATTTTACTGCAATAAAGTACCTATTAAAAAAATATATTTCCATTCAAACATTGTTTTTTAACTACAGATAAAACAAGAAAAACTACCTTCATAACATGAAACACGCCATAAAAGTTTTTGAGGAAATAAAGCAATGGTTTAGAAGACAGTTTCACAAGACAAAGGAAAAAAACATTAAAACGTCCCTTCATAACGCAAGACACGTTGTAGAGCAGTTTTCAAAAAATAAAAGAAGTTTAGGTGAATTTCAGTAACTTGTAAAAGTTGGTTGAGTGGATTCTTTAACATACTTCAGTTTCTGAAAACATTTTGACTTTCATCTTATAAATAGTAGAATTACAGATTTTAATAACTTGAATGTGAGAGAATAGACACCAAAGTAAACGCAACTTCATACCGAAAAGTTGTCCCACGCTACGAAGAATAGTTAAAAATAAGTCATTTTTTACATCAAAAACAAGTGATGACTTAATTCTTAAATCAGCATGTATTATTAATTTAGTTTTTGTTAAAAAGGTGAGTTCTTATTACTTTTAATTATCATGCAATGTATCGATTTTCAGCAATACATTGAACTACTGACTATATATCAGCCCTGAAATGCATTTTACATAGCTGATAAAAATTAGCAAACTTTTTAAATTTCAAATGTGAAACGGAATTTTTTCGTTCTTTATCACAAAACAATATTTTAGAGTCCGATCACATTGTTCAATTGGGGGTAAATTTAAACCCTAATTGGCTCTTTTACAAAAACAATTCAGAGAAAAGGCTTAAACCTGTTACGTGTGGGTTTTCGATAGTACCCGTTTACGATGCAACCTGCAGCTGATCAATACTATCTCTGAAACATGCCACTTTCCACGTGGTTATTTAGTAGCTTGGTAACTCCTCTTTCAATGATCCGTTTTTTTTTTTTTTTTCACAATTTTCCTTATCGTGGTTTGAAAATACCTGCAAGGAGCCAGTTTTTTGGTAAATGTAAACGGACCCAGTAATAAAATTCGCCATAGTAGGGGGAAAAAGTGGATCATTGTGAGAAGGATTTCCGATCTACTCAATATGAGATTTAAAGTCTGTTTACTTCAATACGACTTACTAAAGATGTAGTGTTCGCCAATTGCGGGTTTCAATGTAAACAGAATGTTTTTTAGTAAAAACTCTTCACTCCCTCCTTTAAGTTAGTTCAAAGTATATGTCCTTTATAAGAGCACCTTTAAAGTAAATGTTTTCATAGTTTAAAAAATTAGAATTTGAATTTTTTTCCTAATCTTACAAACAGGGTTAGCAAAACTGAATCACCCGTCTTCGAAAAGTTATGTTTTCCAAACTACTGCACAATTCACAAAAAGTGATAGATGAATTTAAAGAAAAATGTACCAAGTTTTTTTTATACAGTAAACTCCCAATTATCCGTGGAGCGGATTATCGGCTAGTCAATCAACAATCAGGAACATGTATTTCTGCAGCAAAAAGCAAATACAAAAAGCTGTTTTTTTTTTCCTTGTCGAAAAATTGTAAATTTAAATTCGGATATTTTTGTTTTATTTGTTTATTGATTTGTTTATTTATTTATTTATTGCGTTTTCTTTATCGTGCATGCATTCGTTCTTTATTGATGGTAAGTTCTGTTGGGCAAAAGTACGAAAAACTTTTACTGTACTGTTTGCAGAAAGTATTATGCATCAATGCAGTCGAGTTTTTGAGTAAGAACAAGTTTTACCTTATTAGTCCTTCATTTTAGCCTTCATGCGGTTTATCCGCGAATTTTATTATCCGCGGCATTTGTGCCACTTAATTCCACGGATAATCGAGAGTTTACTGTAGTTACAAATGAGCAATGTGTGAACCTTTTGCTATGCGGACAGACGATTAATCTTCAATCCTATTCGTTCCACAAGCCACCTGATTCTTTTGCTGGGTTTGCGTTAAATAAACTGTTCATGAACTACCAGTAATAAAACAGTTAGTTTTACTCAAGATAAAATATGAAATACAATCTGCTATCGAACCGATTTTTTCAGGGATGGACGACCATGGTATCTTTCAAAAATTGGTCGAATCTCCTTGCAGTCGGTCACTATGCTGAAAATAATACTAAATGTGGTTTCAAAATGTTAATTATTTTAAAATTACTAACTTGATTGCTATTATGCGTATGCGAACTATCATTTTACTTAGTCACTAAATATACTACAGGCCTCAATGCGAAAAAGGCAAAAGCATAGTACTGATATTTCAATCTCAGGTCTACTCACGTGTCGGTAAGTTAAATCAATTTTTCGAAAAACCTACCAGTCAAATAGTCGACTTGCGTTTTTCGTTTTGTTCACACGAGGAAACTAAGTTGAATCAACTGTTCTTCTACAAAGAGGAATATATTAGAGCAGCTGTTATACTACGCTGTTATATCTGAACAGAGCTGACTCAACAAGTTTACGAGAGAGTAGAGCGAGGGCTTGGCAATGTCTTGAAAGGTTGAATCACCTAAAATGTTGATTCAATTCATCGGGATGAGAATGGTTTGGCACATTTGCCTTATTTGTCTGACGAGTTGATTTTCGTGTGAAGGACGCCGGACGATTCCTTCTCTTTTCTACCGGGGTACACTTCCTGATAACTGCCTATTCGAAAGTTGATTCAACTAAGTTTCATCTTGTGTAGGAGAACTTACGCATTCGTTTATCAAAGTCTCAAGTCATTGTGCGATTAACTTCATTTGTGCTCTGTGAATATATTTTATTAAATAACCTACTTAATTGTTATTTTTTTGTTATTTACAGGTAGCGTGATTGGATTAACTATTGGTATGTTGTTCCTGGGCATTGTCTTGGGCGGAATGACGATTAATCTTGTCGTCAGCAGAAAATTTGGTGTTTCCCTATTCCAAGGCAAAAGATTTGGAGATCAGCCCTTCGACAATCCTTTGGGAGAAAGCTCCATGTGATAGCTGAATCTTAGGACTACTTTCAAAATAGCTACTTCTATAGAAGTATATCTGTACATACCAGCGTTGCAATGTGAACTATTAATCCTTCAACAGCGCGAACTTGGAAGCGCGATTCCAATGTGGTCAGAACTCTTATGCTGAAAATACGTCAATTACATAATATATGGTTTTTTGTCCGAAAAACTAATCATATTTTCATATTTTTGGCAACAATAAAATCTGATCTGAAATAAATTGTCTTTAGAACAAAAGTAAACGTTGAAGATCATAATGTTTAATGTATTAGTCATTCATTTTTCGATACCTATACCCTCCTCAGTCTCAGTGTCGCTTCAGGAGAAACTAAACACTTGCAAGGAAGGTAATGCAAGTGTGTCAATACTGCACGGTATTAGTTAACGTTCTTGTTAGTAGACGAAAATACTGAAAAGGATATTTCATTGACAGATTTTTATTCAATGCTTGTTCATAGTCAAATGGAAATAGCATTTTCGGAAAAAAGAAAATAACGTGCATGCGGAAAGTGAAACTATTTTTAATCATTTTTACAGTAGAAAATTATAAAAAATGCTGCTGAAAATTTTTCAAATATTGTATTTTTTAGGAGATTATCAGTTTCTACTCAAATATTCCTTTTTCTGATTTAGAACACTAATATCTTATTGTCGTTCCTGCAAGAGACGCTTATTTTATCCAAAATGACTATTAAAATAGTTTTTTAAACTTCATTTCTGTATTTATCTATGGGTTTGGAGCAAATTAGTACAAAAAAGTCTTAAATTTATCATTCAAACTTGGTCTCGTGTCAGAGGAGGATACATCACTATAATTTATTCAAGAAGCTCATAATACACATCAATTCATTCACATTTCCATTTGAAAAACATAATCACTGGTTTTGGTGTAATACTTTTTGCCATTTCGATTTCTAATGGAATCGCTGTATCTGTCTAAAGGCTCTATTTTTAAGAGTGGGTCCAACTCCATATCGTCGTCTTTGGCGGCATTAACGCATAGGTTCTCTATTACGAAGTCTCCCAGACATCCTAACGATACTTAGAGCATGTCCATGCGATGTCAAGACAACTTTGGCGGCGGGTGAACGTGAGTGTTTTTTTAAAAACTTAGCTTTTAGTCATTCCAACTGGAATAATTTGAGCGTCAATCGCAATAGTCTACTGTTTCTGAATGTAATTTTAACAAATCTTACTCGGAAATAAATTTTTCTGATTGAATGTACGTGAGATATTTAGGTTTAAGGATATGAAGGACAATACACCCAAACCTGTTTTTGTACGGTCTTTTTTTTTTTTTTTTGTACGAATTTTTGTTTTGTGTGGTATATGAAAATTTCAATCCGATTGAGACTCAACGAAGTTATCTTTAAAACGAACGGATTTTTTATGCGACTTTTTTTTATGCGGTCCCTATCCACCGCACAAAAACAGGTTTGGGTGCAATTTATATAATATGTAAGTTCACATTTCTTTATAATAAAATATAGAATAAAATTTTAAAAGTATTTTGCATTGTCAAATCTAATTCCAGTCAGAAACAGAGAAGGATTTTTTTTTTTTTTTTGGCTAATACCTTATGGTTTATTATCAACAGCAGTATATTAGAATAGGGGAAAAGGGCAAAATGAAATAGTTACCTTTCCTTTGCAAATGCCACACAATAAAAATAGCTCTTATGCCATTAGTGCACGTGCTCTCCGATACTTTTCAATAGCAGAACTAAAATCACTTAGCGCAGTGCACACGTCCAAATAATCGGAGATCATAGCCGGACCGGAGTCGCAGAGGATTGAGGAGAATTGGCGAGTCTAAGTTTGTAGAGATAGGATATCAGACAGTCATGTCCTGTTAAAAGTCTAAAGGTCTACAGTCGCCTTTCTGGGGGCTGCAGGGTCACAAGAAGGATTCTCGTTCAATACTGTCCAGATATTGCTCTTTGATATCTTCGGAGCTTCCCTTTTAAAATTATATTTAAAGGTCATGTTGGTGAAAAGCCTCAGTGAATGAAAATTCGAAGTATTAATAAGGGGTTTTTGGGTTACGAGGGCTTCTTCGAGCTAGTTCATTCCCAGCTATGGCGCAATGCCCCGGAATTTACTGGAAGGAGATCTAACTTTCCTTTCTCAAAATGAACAAATTTGTAATTTGTTTTGAAAATTGCATTACATAATAAAAGAACAATGTACTCACAATTAAACTTTCAGTGAAATAATATTTTTTATTTTTGTTCGTAATTTATACCTTTAAAAACTGGATTTTTTCCCCCATGGGGTAAGGTAAAAAATAAAATATTTTTATAATGAAATATTTTCTGTTTGATTATTAAAAATGTTTTTGATCAAGCAAATGAATAAATGAATAGATAATGACACAATAAACGAATTAATTAATATGTGAGGGAAAATAAATTAAGGGACTGAAATAGAGAAAGAATAAGAAAATAAGTGAATGAATGAATAAGTAAGTGAATAGATAAACAAAGAAATGTTACTGAATTAATTAATACCTAATAGATTTAATAAATGATTGAATAAATAAACGAAATGAACTATTTCACTTAGCTCCACATACACTTGAAATTATATAAAACATTCAAAGCAAAAATAAGCTTAATATAGAATTAATTAATTAATACTACATCGAATGCTAGTAGGTCTCAATAAACATTTAAAATGTTAATAACAAGAACTTTATAATTTTATAAATTTTTGACTTTCAACAAAATATTATTTAATTTTTGAAAATTGCTTGACTTATCATACGCTTCGATCTTTAAAGCTAACTTTTCCTGACTGAAATAGACATCATGTGTTAATATATAGAGGGATCATTCCATTCTAAAGTGTGACTAACGTAACATTCGCAGCTGATTTTCGTACTCTTTTTACTTACAACCGGGGGAAATTCTTTTTTTTTTTTTTGGTTTAATATGCAGATTTAAAATGTACAAGACGACTATTTTTCGTTTCTACCAAGACTTTGAAGCAAAATAAGCGCTGGCAGGTACTTTTTCACCAAAAAAGGATTTGTGACTAACGTAACATTTTTGCTACCCTGAGAAACAATGTTTATGTTACGAGGCAAATTTTTCTGAAAGTTACGCAGACATTTAAAATTGGCCTATATATTTGTAAGAGGTAAACAATCTATTTTTAAAAATATACTACAGATTTATTACAGATGAGTCGTTTTTGGCCCTTAATGGTACTTTTACGAAAAACCGTGTGTGGGCTTAACGCAACGTGACTAACGTAACCATCGAATAATAAGCAATGAATGCATATAAAAAAACTTTTTGTAATTAATCTCTTGTAATTAATCTGTGTAATTAATATTACTTTTGCACTTTTTAGGAACTTTTTTTTTTATGTTGCATTATGGTTCTTTATTTTTTTTCTATATTAGTGTAAGAATTTTGGGCTAATTAAATCCTAAATATATCTCTTTTAAAAAGTTAACTTTATACAAGTTGATAGTTTCACCAAATTCTAGTATATTGCCGATGTACTAGTTATCGTCATCAGAAACTCCGTAGTACTTTTGAACGGCATATTATTTTTTAAGGTTTACTGATTCATCGAACGAATAGTGTTATGCATCCTGAATTAAAATGTAACATTGAAAAAAAAAATCGAACATTTTTGCAGAACGAATTTTAATTCCAGATATCACCGCAAATGTTTAAATTTCTAAATGATCATTCATGCATTTTCTGAAATATGCTGCAGCAGCGCTTGTTGTAACTGTGTCATGTAACATCTTCAAATGTTTTCCAACGAGCTGCCATTACTTCATTTTAATAATAGGTGGAGATGTAATTTCTAAAAAATAGAGACGTTCTCCTTTGTTAAGACTCTTTTTTCTATTTTCTTAATTCCTTAGCTTTGATTCTTGTGTTGAATGCACATTCAGCAGAGTACTCATTTTGTTCTCGCTTTACTCGCCTTTTTTTTAAAAATAATAATTCTTTAAATTGAAAGTATCGTTTTAAAGACCCTTAAAAAAATATTTTTCTAAGTAGACAGAAAGTCTACGGTGTAATATTACTGGTATTTTTCACCCTAAATATTTTTAATCAATATAGAATGCCCACTTATTCAAAATTGTTCATGAAAATGTACATTAAATTAAATAAGTTTTAAATATTAGCAGACATTTTCAAAATGTTACGTTAGTCACAGCTCAAATGTTACGTTATTCACACTAATTATTTTATATCTACTGATACTAAAATAAATATTTTGCACTTTTTAAGTAGATATGACACAGTATAAAAAGTGCTGTTTGGTTTAATCATCTGTTTTAGTTTTTAAGCAAAAAATAGTACATTTTTGTGACTAACGTAACTTAAATATTTTCAGTGAAATAACCAAACGAATTAAAATACTTATCTTTATAATGTATGTAAAAAGAACAGTCAATTTCATTAGGCCAACTTCTAATCTTTCAGAATTATTACAGTTCTTTTAAAAATTAGCAAAAATTTTTACATTACGCTAGAAAACTTAGACGCATTTTTAGTCCTTTTCTACAACTTCACACGTTTAGAGCCAGAAGAAAAACACCGAATGAAATTTTTGCAAACTGTTACTGGATTTATGTACTAGAAAGTATGCTGAATAAGATGATAGGTCACAATTAGGACTTCGTGGAAAAAAAAATTTCTGAAGTTGAGGTTGACCCAGAGATATATACAGAATAAAAATTTCAACGTTTCAGTTTGCCCCGCATTCCCGTACTATGGAATGTAGAATAAGAGTAAAAAGTTAAAGGAAACGTTTGCTGATTGTAACTTTAATACATGTCATGTCCCTGCCATACACCAGTAATGGATACGGTTTAGGCCCGGTAGCAGAAATAGTGCGACGCTGATTCCCAAGGAAGTCTGCAGGCTGTTTCCCAATTGAGGTGAAAATAAATCTTTAATTTCAGCGAACAAGGTTTTGTACCGTATTTTCTGGGATATAATCCACGGTGTAGCATGAACTTGTAGTTTTTAAGTTTAGCTTCTTATTTTTAAGTGGTTCTCGAAGTCGTTTTAGATCTAATTATTCATCTAATGTCAAATATACCGCAGACTATTTTTGGATTTTTAATATGCGTCGCAGTCTGCTCAAGGAAATTCTGCTGCGGGGTCATCTCTAGTTAACAGTTTCCTACCTAGCTGAAAACACTCATTGTAACTTTGCATTTACTCAATACAAAACATAAAGAAGGCTCGGATTAGAAAGCTTTTCATTTCGAACACTAACTAACATCAAGAATGGTTCTTTCCCTTTTTAGTGATAAGCGACAAAGTAGGTAGTTAAAGAGTAAAGACAGATGACGCTTCCATTTTTCTTTCATTATTACTTCTTCTTTTAAAAAAAAATCGAGCACTTAAGAAGTGATTTTTTTTTCTCCTTCTTTTCAGAAGCATTTGCAGAAAAGTGAGCTTTACACGGTTAGCGCTTTAATTTGGCGCTTCAATGAACTGAAAAGAATACGGGGTACAGAGCGTAAAGTGCCCATTGGGGTAAAGAAAAGTTAAAATAAGAAGGCAATTTTCACCACGAAAACAAAAGTTAAAACTCTTTTTAACTTGACCGGAATAATAACACTCACCGATCTTATTTTCAGCGCTTAACAGGCGCTCACGATTCAGCTGGCTCTCTCATTTGAAATCTCACGCGGTTTAACTCGAAGGATCTTTCGGGCAAATTCAACTTTTTAAATCGAGATCATTTGAGCAAAGAGAAATAATTCCCCCATAAGACGGAACATCCGAAAGCTTAATATTTGCCACGACTTTTATTTCTATGAAGGATGTTTCAAATCGAACACAATTTATTCGTGTTTTAGGTAAAATCGTGAGTTCATTCCATTAGAAGCATCAAAATGCTGTTTGTAGGATTCAATATACAGTTGTCGGAATTTATAAATACACAGTTCATAATATCAAAGGATATTGCAAGTGTTTTTTTAATGTAAAACAAAAAAAAATCCAACCGGACGATTTTTAGAGAAATTTTTAAAAAGTTCAAGGAATGTTTAAAAGGAAAATGTCATCTGCGACGTCAAATATGGTTTATGAGAAATTGCGAATAAAAATAAAGTTGTCACCCTACGAACAAGAACGTTTAGAAAAAAAAACGATCGCCGTACTTTTCAATTTTTTATGGGACATACATGCCCCCTACCCTTATGGTATATATACTATGTTCCCTACCCTTACGGTACATATATGTAACCTACCCTTATGGGACATATATGTCCCCGAAATTAAAGTTTGTTTTATAAAATAATGAGTTGGGTAAGTGACTGGTTATTGGCACCCAACCAGCAATGTGCAGGTTTGTCTTGTATTGTAAATTTCAAGTTTAATCGATATTCCAAGAAAAACATCAATAGATTCTCAATATAGCATCTTTCAAGAACACACCCCCTTCACATTTTTATCAAACATAAGTATTAATCAACAATGTGATTTATTATTTTAATCCTTCTTAGTCACCAAAAGCGTTTTTTCCCCCTTAAGGACCTGACATAGCAGTTTTTTTTAAAATCAATATCAGATCGTAGTTTTATTGGTACGCAGTTAGAGCGCCCATAACTAGTCTGTTAAAAATAAGTATTTTAATTGTAGGCATGAATGACCATAACTAATTTTTAGTCACCTTACTCAAACTTATTAAAATAAAATTAAAGCAAAATTTGGCAAACGGTAAATAAAAATGCAGCAGTAGAATACTAGTTTCTATTTATTTTTGTTGTTGTTGCTCCGACGAACCTTTCAAAGGCGATTCATTCATCTTTTTAATTTTAATTTTGTTCGAAAATTTATAAGTCAATATTCTTTAAGTTTGATTATATTGTGAGAAAAATAAGTGTTTTAATGTAGCTGATTTATTTGTTTTTACTTTTTTTTGAGTGTGTATGTGTATGTATTTCCCTAAAATAATTGAATTCAGCTAGCATGACCATTACTAGTTTTTAGTACGCCCATAACTAAGCGAGTGTGAGCATAACTGGTCAAACCAGTGCATTCCAATTTGAAAAAAAAAAATATAAATCACAGTTGAAAATTAAGATAAACTTCAGTTTCAATAGTGCAACTTCTAACTTCTAACACTGTGAGAATTAGTTTTTTCCATGCACTAAAACTGTTACATCAGAGTTTAACAACAATCCAAATATCCAAAAAAAAAAAAAAAACCCTTTACCCTGCTCGTGACAAATCTTTTACACTACAAACAGTTTATAAATTATAGTTTTCTCTTCATGTTACTGAGACATCAAAATCTTCTCAATATTACACCAAAAAAATAAATAAAATAATTGTTTAGAAAAATGTTTGTTTCCCCTTCATAACAATATAAACTTCATTGTACTTCTTCAGAGCTTATGGTTCTCAAAGCATTAAAGCTTTGCATCAAAGAAGAAGCGATAAAGGAACGAAACTATTTACACAACTTAAAAACCAGGAAAATCAATGGTCACTAAGCAGCAGACCCAGTTCAGGACATAGTTTGGAAATCGCGGGTAAGTAATACAAAGTGTGATTTTAGGGATTAAGAACCGCTTTTTTAGAGACAGAAGTTATACACGAAAGACCAGACCATGGTCGTACAAAAGAACTGCCCGAGGGTTCTATATCTGGAACAGTCACAACTGTGACAGGAACAGGGGACCCTCGGGTGTGTAAGTGGTACAAAAGCAAAAATCATTCCTGTTTTCGTACATCTCGGATTGACTACGATATCATTTTTCACCCAGTCACGTGACGAATTTGAAATCAGATTGGTGAATTAAATAAGAATTTTTCACGTGACTGGTTGAAAACCACCCTGAATGTCAAATGAGGAACGGTGCTTAAGACTAAAATGGCAATAACAGATCGTGCTAAGACTGCCCTTCTTTGTAAACAACGCAATCCCTCGTCAACTAGCAACGAAATTTCGAATCACAACTTTAAACGTTACAAAGATTCATTGTCAGAGTTTCGTAGATTACTACGACTGTTAAATGAAGTAATTATCTAAACAAAAGAAGCAAAATCTACTATTCCAGACTATAACCAATTTCAATCGAAGAAAACTACATCTCTGTTTTAGGATGAAGTATATATTCACATTTTGTATGCATGGCAGCAATTATATGGTTTTTTAAATCGAAATTCAAAATGTCTCCGTAATTTATAGGTTTCCCCGGTATTTTTTTTAGTGCCCTTGACAGATCTCTGTTTGTTCAGATCAAGATGTATTTACTTCAGAAGGCGAAACAATTTGCTTCATCATCTCAAAAGCTTTATCTCAATTTCTTATTTTAACACGATGAATATATGGTGCTACTCTCATTTTTCATCATTTTTACACTTACGGCTAATATCAGAGTCAAACGAAATCCAATAAGAGAAAAACGGAGAAATGAGGGGAAAAAATCTAAAGCTAAAGGTTAAGATTAGCGAGACAAAGAAAACAGAGACAAAAGAAAAACATCTTTTTCGAAGACAAACAAGTAAGGAAAAAGGAAACGGCTGGAAGAAAAAAAACTTTAGAATTGCTTTTCATTAGAAACGAGAGAGAAGAAAAGGCTATTTTACGTGGACGACGTTTTACGCCGAAATCAGCCAACTATTGATTCTAGCAGGGCAAACAGCCAATGAAGGAAACGACTGGCAAAAGGAGAAAAAAGAATAGCTCCCATCCAGGAGTTCCGGCAACCCTCCTTAATAGGAGTTTAGCACCATTGGACTGGGATGTGTGAAAACGGTCTCGACTTATTAAAGGAGCTCCCCCCGCATGCTAAAAGGACCTCTCGTTCCAACAGACACTACCGGAATAAAGGCAAAGCGGAAACATTGCTTGCCGGATAGGGCCGTTTATGGTGGCAATGAAGATATCAGCACTGCAGGAAGGATTAAACAATACGGGGGCAAAGAGAAAGGCGAATCTCTTTTGATGTTTATCCATGAAATAGATCCAGTCAGGAAATCGCGGAAACATTTCATGCACATGATGCCATTCTAAGAGCGTGCATGATCAGGAATGACAGGATAGCGACGGAATCCATGCGAAAGTTACCCTTTCTGCTCGATAGAATACCCCTTTGACAAATATTTTTAAAACGCGCCAAAACATCCCCCAACATCCACCCTGGTTAGCAAGTTTGAAAATGCTTTTATGCTAGGTTGAATCTTTATGTGAAATGGAAGCTTGTCTGGAATATGGAAATAGAAATTTGAGACACGGTCGTTCCATTGTTGATAACATTTATAAAAATTCTTTCAGAAAAGCGAAAAAGGAATTGAATTTTTAAATGTTGCACCAAATTATGTACGATCGCTCATTGAGCCAGTTGGGGTAAAAGAGAACATGGGGGGAATGAAATAACCCCCCAAACCACGGGTCGAATGCTACCTATTGGCCTCAGAGTGAGTATTCTTAGTATGGAAATTTTTACTCTTTTAAGATGATGGTGTATATTGTAATTCATACCTTCATCAACCACATAGGGAAAGAAGTAACCACTTCAACCCACCTTATTCTCTCAGCACAAAATTTTACCTGTCCAAAAGAAAAGGGGAGGAACCAAATTTTAAAACATCGAAGTACTGTTTCCTTTCACCCCAACTGATTCTGTTGATTTAACTCTCAAGTCTGAAAGAAAATATGAAAGGATGTACGATTCAGAAACAGAACTGAAAGAACAACTCTTTGAAAATTTCAAGCATTTTTTTTTTCTTTTTAATGGGGCTGCGTTAGAGCAAAACCGTCTGCAATACCCCGATATAGCATTTTTTACGTGGCATCACTATCGACAGATGCTTTTACCACGAGAAAAGTTCCCACTGGATGGAGACTCTTGGGCTCTCTTCGATGTGAAACTGCACTAGGAATTTAAAACATTTGACTAGTCACGACAGCATTTTTTTTTTTTTTTTTTTTTTTTGAAATATGGTTGAGAATTTACTTAACAGTTTTTTTTTTTTTTTTTTGACTGGTTTTGAGTGAAAACTTATAAAACTGGCAAAAAATAGAAGAAAAAGTTCTTATTTTATTTTATTTTTTTGATTTTTTGCTGTTGAAGAAATGCACTTATAATAATATGTTTAAATAAGACATGTTTTGAACATTACGACAGTCACTATAAAAAAAAAAGTTGTACAGCATAATTTGAAGAAACTCATATATCATGCTTTTTAGAAGGTTATTTTTTGTGTTTTGTTCTATTATCTTTCAGCAACTGTCATTTATCTCTGAATTAGGCATCAAAGAGTTAAAAAATACAAGTTTTAAAAAAAGTTTCCATTTATGGCACGAAAAATATTAAAAGAATGTATAAATACTCTGTTATTTTAGTTCTTAGAACAAAACATCTGTATTATAATACTCAATACTGGTAGACCGGAATCCCTCGCCCTTTTTCGTCATTCATTACTAACAAGCTAATTTTCTGTTAGTAGCTTCATTTTGTCGAGACGCCCAACATTAGCCAGTACAAAAATTGTGTAAGTGGTAGCTAACAGGGGTAATAAGGACATAGTTTGTTGATTTGGCGGTTATCAAATATTTATAAGTAACTGGTTTTTTTTTCTATAATTCTAATAATAATTATCTAAATTAGCCGGAAAAAAATTGTCCTACAAAATGCACGATTTGATCAAAGATGTCCCACTTTTGCAACATGTACTATTTACGAAGACATGAAATATAATTACTAACCAGCTGAATTTATTTTGATCAGTTAATTAATATTTATATAATTTTAGACACACATTGTCCTACAAATTGCGTGGTATGCTTTTCAGGTCCGACACTCCAAAGTTGTAGTACAAATTCCAAATATAAAAATAATTACTATCAAGTTGAATCTTCGTGAGTAGTTTCGTTTCAATGAGACGCCCAACAATTACTTTGGCAAAAGTGCTCGATTGTGGTAACTAAGAGGAGGAGCAGGTATATAATATGTTGTTTTGATGATAATAAAAAATTTATTACTAACTGGGCTTTTTTTTAAATTCTCAAAATAATTATTGATATTAGCCGAAAAAATATTTGTCCTACAAAATTCAAGATTTTTATCAACGAGGTCCCCCCTTTCTAACATGTATCATTAACGAGGTCATGAAATATAATTACTAACCAGCTGAATTTTATTTAATCAGTTAGTTAATATTTATATGATTTAACACCCACATTGTCCTAAAAATTGCGTGGTATGTTTTGCCGATCCCCCAATGTAATTTGAAATTCATACAACTGAAAATAGATTCATTCACTGCATTTTGATATTGGAGTTCAGTTATATTAGTACGCATGCGCACATAATTATTTACTGTGTATTAGGTATTTCACGTTGGAGCCGACCATAACCGTGCTAAGTTGTTTTATGTTGACCACGTGTTTATCGCTCTGAAATAATTTCAATTACTTTGTGAATTGCTACAAAATAATGGAGTGTTTTTTATGCAATATATAGTGCGACAACCCTCGCTTTCGAGAGAAAAGCGAAGAAATCAAGAAATTTTCTCAAGATATTTTGTTTTCTTGTCGAAATTTCCTATCAGCTCGAAAGCATCATAATCACAAATATTGTAATGTCGTACTACCGGAAAATTGGAATGACGACATAATCGGGTATCATTCCTCTTGCTATAAAGAATTTAGAGTGAAATCATAATATTTATGTTATGAAAGGTAAGTCAATTGACTATTTTTTCATTTTATTTTTAAAATATGTGAAAAATAATTTATTAAGTAGAAATTTTCACGCAATTATGTAAAAAAAATGGAGTATTTCCATGATAAAATTATTGCTATTTTTTTAAACAATCATTTTAGTAAGTACATTATACTTTACATATTTTTCTAAAAAATTTGGAGTATAATGCATATAGTACAGTAAAATGGCCAAATCAAAACATCTGAAAAAAAAAGTTGAAACCTGTTGCAAATTACTTCTTACCCTTCCAGAAAAAAGGGGTAAAATGTCCCAGCACTTTGTGCGTCGGGTTTAGGGGGAAAAGGGGGGGGGCGAAATAATCCTCTTTTTAAATAAAAATAATTTCTGTTACTTAAAAAAAAACCTCAAAACTTGCAGAAACCACACTCTATAATAACAAAATAATAAACTCTCACAGAAAAAAAAATCTAATTAACTGGAGTGCACAGAGGGGGGGGGGGGGTACATGGTGAAAATTGCTTCATTGGAATTTTTAAGGCAGTTTTTTTAAGGGGTATTTCTTTCTTTTTTGAGGGCTTTTATTTTGGATGGGTACTCCGCAGTGGCGTAGCTACACTTTCTGCCGCCCGGGGCGATTACTCAATTTGCCGCCCTTTTTGATGGGAAATAGTTGACACATTAAAGAGTCAAAAGTATTTTAATAAGAGATTTTAATAAACAAGAAAACATTTCTTTTCTTACTTATTTTTTCTGCAGAAGAAAAAAAAAGGAATTCAGAGCTCCACCGAAACATTCCAAAAGTCAAATTTCGGAATTTTAAGCAAATTTTAGTAACGCTTATAGAAAAGATGCTTGGAGCTCTTTCCAGATTTTTTTTTTTAATTATAACATTACTTTTATGCATTCTTTGGTGACGTTAGGGGTCGGGACTTCTTAAGGAAATTTTCTGAAACTGAAGTGTCAAAAAAGCAATTTCATGCTATCTTTGGATACGTGAAGATATTGGGGAAGGTTCGGGGCTCTGTCCGGGAAGCTTTTCAACAAAGCTGAAAAACACGTTAATGTAGGCTGTATCTAGTGGTGTAAAGGTCTCCCCTAACTCCAACAAAGACTGGATTTTCCTCCAGAAATATTTTCAAACTTGAAATCAATTTTAGTCTATCTTTGGTGCCGTTAAAGAGAATAGGGAACGTTCAGGAGCTCCCTGGAAATTTTCCGATGTTGAAGTTTCAAAAACGCTATTGTAGGCTATCTTTGACGGCATAAGTTTCCAAAAATGTTGGGAAGTCAGATAGTATTTCCGTCTCTTCTTAAAATGTTCTGAAAATGACGTCCTAAAAACGTGAATTCAGCCATTGTTTGACGGACAACGTTATGAGAGAGAGTTCAGAGGCGGTTTCCCGCCCGAAATCTACCTCATATATATATATATATATATATATATATATATATATATATATATATATATATATATATATATATATATATATATATATATATATATATATATATATATATATATATATATATATATATAACTGTTGCTCATTTTAAGCTCTTCACCACTAAGAAAAAAAGGATTTGGGGTCTTCCCTCAGAAATTTCTAAGAACGAAATTTGGAGCCAACTGTGATGATGTTAGGTGATTTCGTGCACATCTGAGGTCCCTACCTTAGAGTTTTTCTGAAGTTTAAATTTCAAAAACCCAATTTTAAGCTATTTTTGGAGACATTGGATGAGATGGGGATTTTTAAGTTCGAAGTTGATGTCCTAAATACACACTTTAGGCTATCTTTAATCATTATACAGGAAGGGTCAGGGCTTTACCGCCCTCGGGAGTTTATGGAGTTTTTAAAACTTCAAAACTAACAATCAATGTTAGGTTAAAAGATGAGATGTGAAGGGATCATGTGGGCGTTATCTTTTTGAAATGTTTCGAGACTCAAGGCCTAAAACTGCACTTTTGGGCTGTTTGGTGACGTTAAGAGATAGGAAAATTCGGTTGCTCTTTCCGAAAAATGCGACATTTATTGAGGGTTCAACAACGCAATTTTAAGCTATCTTCGGTGGGTCAAAATTCTCCGGCCTCAAAACACCTTTGGCACAGTTTAGACAGCAGAAAGCGGGGAAGGGGGCTGAAAATGGTGCCTCCAAAACGCTGTTTTAGGCTATGTTTGGTCAAATTAAGGGAGGAACGGATGGTAAGTGGCTCTCCTCTGAAATTTTTTAAAATTAATGCCATGAAAATGCATTTTAAGCTTTGTGACAGTATGAAGAAGCGTAAAAGTCGGGGAAATTTTCCTAATTTAAAGTTTTAGAAACGCAAATTTATGGTCAATTTGGTTTCTCATAGGGAGTTAGAGCGACTCACCTAATGTTGACTAACTCAGAAGTTGCCACCCAGGGTACGAGCAAGACCCACTCCCTTTTCTTAGATCCAGTACTGCTATATTACCAAATTTAGACGATTCTGTTTTTCACTAATAGAGATCAAAATGTAAAAGGCTTTGCCTAGAGATCATAGAGATTACTAATTGAAAACCTTTCCTTAAAATGAATGACTAAATGTGAAACTCATTGTATAAAGGAATTAGTTGATATAATACACTAATACAAGCAATTATTATTTGTGAGTTGTTAATAATTTTTTTCATAAAATGAACATAAAATTCATTCTGTCTTTGTGAAAATTTTGTAGTCAATGACCAATCAAAGCAATTGTTGAAACAGATAATGCTATCCTGAAAATGAGCAAGAAATCGCCCATCATTTGAGACCTCTCTCCTTTTACTCTTGTTGTCACTTTCCTTATTATTTTTTTTTTTTCAAATACGGTGGTTTCCTAGGAACTTATTAAAATCAAGTGGTAGCTTCATCATTAACGAAAGGTTATGAAATTTATTGTTTCCTCCGTAATAGTTAACCTTAACAGCAAAAAAAAAAAAAAAAACATGGTCCTTTGACTTTACACAACTACCTCCCTCAGTCTGTAGCTAGAGACGAAGGAAGAGAAAAAACAAACACTAGTGCTGAGATGTTCACAAGAAAAACACATGTTTTGTATTAGAGTAATTTTATTATCATAGTCGTACTAACACCTTACAATTCGAAGACCTTTTTTTTATTTTTTTCCTCCAGTAATAGATCAAATGCATGGTTTCCTATTTGGAAAAACGTGTTAAATTTTTTCGCATCAAAAGTGTGAAATCGCCGCCCCCAAAAAGTGCCGCTCGGGGCGGACCGCCCCCTCCGCCCCTCCCTAGCTACGCCACTGGTACTCCGTTACACTTAAGGGGTGCGCCATCGTTTGGGGGTTTAATTTTTTCATGTTATTACAGTTTTAGATATCACAGACGAACAAAATGAAGAAGATACTGATGAAGATGAGGGTGATACTAGCAGCGACGATGACGAATATTTGTCTGATGAGTTAGATGAAAATTAATTTATTTTTTTGTGCAAAAGTAAATTTTTTTTTGTTTATATAAGATAATAAAGTTTATTTATTTCAATAAATACATTTTCACTTTACGTTACGTTTCACATAGGAAACGAAAATGACAATTATTGTAGGACTAGGGATATATACCTGTTTTATCGTAGGACATTGTTTTATTTGGGCACAAAACACACTAATCTATCACGTGATATTAGTGTCCTACGGTTACTAAAAAAAATATGGTCCTGTGGTATTGACAACTTTGGAGTGTCGGACTAGAAAAGCATACCACGCAATTTGTAGGACAATGTGTGTCTTAAATTATATAAATATTAACTAACTGACCAAAAAAAAATTCAGCTGGTTAGTAATTATATTTCATGTCTTCGTAAATAGTAAATGTTGCAAAAGTGGGACAGCTTTGATCAAATCGTGCATTTTGTAGGACAACTTTTTTCGGCTAATTTTGATAATTATTATGAGAATTATATATATAAAAAAACCAGTTAGTTATAAATATTTGATAACCGCCAAATCAACAAACTATGTCCTTATTACCCCTGTTAGCTACCACGTACAAAATTTTTGTACTGGCTAATGTTAGGCGTCTCGACAAAATGAAGCTACTAACGGAAAAATAGCTTGTTAGTAATGAATAACGAAAAAGGACGAGGGATCCCGGTTCATGGTACTAAATTTCAGAAAATTATTTGGAGAACTTTTTGAGATATCACTGTTAACGTGATGTAAGGTACAACTAAAATTGGTGATGGAGAGAAATGCATGTCGGAGAATAATTAGGGACACCCTGTATATTCATGCACGAGGCTGAGGATAACGGTGCTTATTCTTGTCATGTTACCAACTCATTTGTAACTTCAGGAAAGGACAAAAGTTTCATTTACCTTCTCCCAAAAATCAGTATCCGGCGGCTTATCTGAAGTAATTGCACATAATCCAAAGTTACCCCAAATGCTTCTTTTATAACGTAAAACTACTGGTGACATTTCGTCAGTAGAGTCTTTATCCCACTTTATTTTCATTTTAATACTTGGAAAACTTTATATATAGATTAACGTAAAGCAAAAGATCTAAACTTTAGTTACTCGCGGAAGCAACTTATAGTACATCGAATCTATTCTTTTAAGGAAAACAGATTATCACCAATATACTACAATATGTTCACTTTATCCATTGAGCTATAGAGAAATCTGGAGAGATGACTGGACAGTTGAACCACATCCTTTCTTTTTAAGCCATTATAGAAACAACTTGAACTTTCAACTGCGCTTAGTGGTAAAAGCTGACAGCGACGTTTTTCACGAGTCATCAAGTCAATTGTATTCATCCGCATGGCTCACGAGCTTTCCTAACTGCTACTATTAAGAAGCTGACCAGCTTAACATGTATCAGAGAACTACGAGCATGACGCGCCTTACCTCTAGAGATTCCTTACTAAAGCATAGTAACTCGTTAAATGAAAATTAATCATAAAAGCTTTGTGATACAATATGATTAAAATGAAAAACCAACCTAAATAAAGAACGAATTTCTAAGAAAATTCAGCATATAACTATTTCAAGGCGACAATGGAGTCTCTTCATCGGTGCAAAAAGCTCACCAACACAACCAAAGGTCGCGAGAGAACTGGCAACAACCATGATTGGTTGTTTGATGTCCTGAATTCCTATTGGTTGGTACTCTTTTGGTATAACTGCCGGTTTCCACGTGGTTATTGTTAGTTCTCTCGCGACCTGTGGTTGTGTTGGTGAGCTTTTTTGCACTGATATAAAAGCTCCATTGTAGCCTTGAAATAGCTATACGCTGTATTTCCTTCAGAATTTTGCTTTATTTGCGTTGGTTTTTAACTTTAATCATGATAACTCGTTGCTCTGGATTTTCTAGCAAATCTGTCAGTGGTTTTATCAGATAAATAAACGCCTATCATTTCAAAGTTATCCAGGGGCAAAAGGAGCACTTATTACACATATGATAAAAACAACAAAATACAATCACACAAATACTCTATGTTACTAAAAGCCAGCAGGGGGTTCCCCTTCTCCTGATCCCCGAAAAGACGGGCCTGGAGTCCGGTTCTCCTCTACCAATCGTGTCTCGAATGTTTCCTTGAAGTGCTTTTATTTCTCAGAGCTTTTTTTATTTCTTTCAGCGACCCTCCCGGACCGAACAAAGACTCTTATGAGCCGGACAGAAATAACGCCGACTCGTAATTCGATAGCCCGGCGATCAATCATGGCACCCGAGCTAGCTTTTTTCTGTCTTACCGCATTCTCGGTAATGCACTCAATAGCAGAAACCAGAAAAATAATACGAAACAGCTACATACAAGCGAATATGATGCGCAAGATTAAGCTACATTTCCTGCCTTTTTTTATTCAATATTTTTGACATATTTTAATCGATTTTCCCATAGCAGTTTGAGTTTTCCGAAGCGAACTCTGGAGATTATTTAATGGGTAACATTCTTCCTTGCTGGAAGGTATAAAAATCAGAAATATTTTATATTTGGCTATTGAAAATATTGCAAATTATTGCGATGTGCATTATAATTTGTTCTTGCTAAAACAATTGAGGAGGGGTGTAGAAGTGTGAACGCGCGTTCTGTTACACATCTACTTTTGGATCTCAAATGAGATACTTTAACGAAAAATATGTAGCTTGCATCTGTACCCCAGAGCCAGACTGACGTAAGCCATGTGAACGTAATTCTTGAAAACTAAATCGCTTTCATTTTTTTACCAGCGTTAAAAGAGTGTGCGTTCCATCCTTTGCACGTGCCAGAAAAAAAAGTTTTTTCCTCTCTCCTGTGAAGATGCGATTATGTGACTTACGTCCGTCTGGCTCTGAGCTACAGAAGTTATAACGACACCGAAATGAACCTTTTTCTTTCTTACCGTCTTCTCCGTAATGCACTCAAAATGTGAAATGTGAAAATGATACAAATCAGCTATATACAAGCGAATATGATGCGCAAGATTAAGCTTCACTTCCTGCTTTTTCTGGATTCATTTTTTTTTTTTTTTTTTTGGCATATTGTAATTAATTCTCCCATAGCAATTAGAGTACTCCGAAACCAACTAGGAAAATAGTTTACTGGATAATATTCCTATGCTTGTTCATTGAAGATGTAGCACAATATAGCGATACATAGTACAATATGATTATGCTGAAAAATTGAAAGATACGGAAGAGAAGACGCATGCTTTTTTTTTAGTTTTGCGTTTTGCGCATCAAAAAAAGAAAAGAAAAATCTGGTGTTTATATTGTCTCGGCCACCGAGCCAGCATTTTTTTTTCTTAGCACATTCTCGGTAATGCACTCAATCCCTGAAACCAGTAAATAATATAAAACTACATGCAAGTAAACACGATAAGCAAGATTAAGGTTCATCCTTGCTTTTTCTTGATTCAATACTTTTAACACATCGTAATTTTTTTCTCATAGCAGTTCTGAAAAAGAACTGTATAAATTATGTTATGGATAAGAATACTAACTGATAGAAGATATTGTAAAGATAGATATTTGATGCTTGAATTGAATAGTTGCAGTCAATTTGCACATTTAGTTAGGATTTTGTGCCTTAAATGAGACACTTTATTCAATGAATGATGGCGAGTAACTGAAAGCTAGAAACGAAGTGCAAAAGTCATGACTAAGGTTGTTTTGCCTTTGAACTTTTATGCATGATCCAACTTCACACCAAGCATTTAAAATAAATGAGGAAATAAAAGTCATTCAGCCAAAAGTTATAAACCATTGTTTTTGCACTAATATAGAGGTTTCACATTTTTTGCAAGACAATCCTGCCCCCCCCCCCGCCTCTCTAAATTCTGGCCAAGCTAATGGGATAGCCGACACCCTTTAGTCATGCAACAAAGTGCATGCCCATAATATATTTAAAATTAATTTGGAGCCGGTGGCAATGGCTACGTTTTCAAGCCACTCTTGTGTCATTTTCTAGCAAGAGAATGCTTGGTAACAAACTACTTAGCGAAAATGTCGAGTTTTGAGAAGAAAAAGCGTCATATTTCAGGAAATTTTTGATCGACTTCCAATTTAAAGCATCTGCGGAAAATTTGTAGATTCTTGCAAAATTTGAAGGTACCTGCAGAAAATCTACAGAATTACTCTATTACTGAAACTTTTAAATCGTGACAACCTTATGATTCGATCACTTTTGCTTAGGGTAGACAACCCTATATCATGTATTTGTCTCACACACACACTCACACAGATTTTAATCTACAATTTTATGTACAACCTATGAGTGAACTCGATGAGGCTTGGTCAACCTTTGCCGAATTTTAGACATTTAGGGACACCATGGGAACGCAACTGCAGACATCTTGGGAAAAACACCAAGTTAGTCGGTCAGTTCCTATATTAATGTAAAAATCTGCTACAGATTTCCGTTACTCACTTTTACCTAGTACCGGCTTATGTAGCTGCCATGGGAAACTAAATTGCTTATAGAAGTTAACAGTAATTTTGTATTAACTACTTTTACTCTCATCTGAAGAAACAATGTATCCACGCCGTGTTTTATAGTTGTGACTTTCTGCGTTATTATTATTTTTTTTTTGAATTAAATAAATAAATAAATACACCCAAACCTGTTTTTTGTGCGGTAGATAGGGACCGCATAAAAAATCGCATTAAAAAAAATCGCTTAAAATTACACTATTAAGCACTCGTTTTAAAGATAGGTTAGTCAATTAAGACCCAATTTGTGTTGAAATTTTCATAAACCGCACAACGAAAAAAAAAAACGACCGCACAAAAGCAGGTTTGAGTGTAAATAAATTGGGTGTAAATAAATATTTCAGAGAAAGAAGTCTTACAATATTCAAATTGGAACTGGAAAAGCAGAAAAGGGTTAATTTACCGTTTGTTGGAAACCAGCTGACATATATTGAGTGATCAACAGAATTATTACAAATTATCATTCTTAAAGAACAAAATGAAGAGCGTCTCGTTTAACGTTTAACCTATCCAAAAATATTTCACATTTATTCAAACTTAATAACAGATTGCAGTCACACGCTCGATTGACAAATTCAATTTATTGAAGTAAATGGTTACCCTAATATACATAAAGTTTATGCCATTCTACATATGCAAAATAAGGAAAAGAAAAAAAAAAGTTATTTCTTTTGTGCGAAGCGGTTTTCGAAGAGGCTTTAAAAGATTTACCTCGATAATCAATCAGAAAATGAAAGCGACGGAATTTTTCCAATATGCCCCCGAAATGTAAACACCTTCACTTTGTGCCCACTTTACATCATAGAGTCTCTTCTTGTTGAATATCTACACATTGTGCTCAGGGAATCATCGAATAATGTTCGAAAATCCTCTTGGAGGTTTTTCATTATATTATCTTTTAAGCTTAAAATGAGATGAATCGATTTTGGCTTTCGCTTTCTTCCTGGCTAAGAAAATGGGGTTTGCGAAACACCCGCTTCCTTCAATGAAATTGGAATTGTGCGAAACTTCATTTTTTTTTTTTTTTTTTTTGGTTTTCGGGTAAAGATACATCTCAATTTTTATTCACGTTTTTATTTCAAATTGTAACAGACTTTTGCAAACTGAAAACACTTTTTTTATTGTTTGCAAAGAAAGCACTATACCATTAGGCGCAGTGCAAAAATTTAAAACTGCCGTTTTACGTTAACTATCAAAAATTATTGTCGACATTTTAAAGGAAAAAAAACGATGTGCATTTGATAAACTAATTGATGTATTTTTTCCCCAAAAAAATCTGCTGGTCAACCAAATGCAACACCAAGAAGAAGTAGTCAAAATGAAACTAAGTTTTAAACATGTGATGGAAATATTGATATCAGAAAATAATTACAAAATGATCATTTATTAATGGAAAAATCCCAAATGAATGGAGGTTAAGGTCCCCCGTTGAGCCACCTCTAGCATGAATCTACGAGGAGATACAGTCGAACATTGAGGCATGGCAGCATCGAACGATATCCTACGTCATCTCGTGTAACAGTTACTGCAAACGCGTTACTAATTCGATCAAACTGATAGGCTGTTCAATTTACCGTTTCAAGTGATTCTAGATATCCTCGATTTGTGACAAATCAGAGCATTGCGCGGACCGGAGAAAGTGATAACGTGGAAGAGGAAGTTCCCTGACACCCTTGCTGTGTGTGACTGAGTATTATCGCGCTAAAAATTGCTCTTGGGAGTCATTTTTCAACAGGACAAGGGTGTCAAGGACAAGGGCGACTAGGAGTGCCAATACATGTGACTGAAACATGACACAACCTAGCCGTTATGCTGTCGTGGTGCTGTGGATCATTTTTTGGGGTGGCCATGCTTTGTAAATGATAGCCCCCTATAATTTCACTACAGCTGTTGCTGGGATGTGCCACTGAAAAGCAAAGGCATTATTTGGGAGTTCACAACGGGTTCTCCATAAGCGTACAAAAATGCCATCGACTCAATTTGATCTGGGTTCATCCGGTTTCAAACAAATTCCTTCTAACTCGACACTACTCTAAGTGGATGCGACAGTATTAGTGCTCGTAAAAAAGAAGATTGGGGAAAAAACAGAAAAACTCACTCCCTCTTCACTTTATCTACTAATTAATTTCTGTTTAGGGTAAACCGACCAGTGAACGAGCAGCTCACTTAAAAAAAAATAAAAAAAGTTTAAAAACATTTTTCTTTAATGAACTGGTAGTTTTAACGTCTAAGTATTTCTAGATGAAAAAAAAAACTACTACGAAATGAAAACTACTTGTCCACTGGCTGGGGTGTTCATTCATTGTGTTGGGGCACTTTTGTTCGTTAAACCGTTAAGTATGTTGAAGGATTTGGAGTGGTTCAGCTTAAATTTCCTTACATTTATCACAGTCGTCGGTTCCATTATTTTTTGCATCTGATTTAGCTTCAATTTCAGTTACAGTATCCTTAGGAGTAGATATCTCGAAAGTGATAACATTGACATCAACAGTTATATGATTTTCTATTGCTTTTCTACTCATTTCCATACTTTCCAACTTGTATATGTACAGAACTTTCACAAGAAAAGGGTGCCAAAAAGGTAGAAAGCAGCAGAATCTTTATGAAAAACATAAAACTATTGCTTGTTATCATCGGGATTGGTTTGTTAAAAGCGAGTTATTCTCCCATAGACTTCACGTTGTACCAACCAAATGTCTTCTAGTTTCTTGTTAATTCCGGGTTTTTGCTAAATCAGGGTTCATTATAAGCCTTTTCAACAGTAGTTGATTTTACCCTAGTATACTGTGAACGTGATAATTTCTTCAATCGGAAGTATCACATTTCTATGTTTCGAAGTACCCCAATTTCCGGTTGGCTTCCATAACCGGTAATGAGTTCTCTTCCGCTTATAATATAGTCTTCCTAACCATTAAGTTCTTTAGGGAATGGAAACTAAGAATCGGCAGCAATGATCGCGAAATCCGAGAGAGAAACATTAAACCCGATTTCCGAAATCTCGTTTGGACGTCTCTTTTAGAGAAGCTGCTTATCCCGTCCCCCGCATTAGGCGGAAAGGCTCGCGAACGGAATAAGAGAGAATGGCATGGAAATGAGAAATTTTTCGGTTGACAACGTTTTAATTTCTGGCCGTTAAGCCCATTTCCCGGCAGCCACATCCCTGCCTGCTGCCAAATCGTATTCAGGAATAGTGGGATGCGAGCATCATCTTTAACTCCTCGAACTTCCGATATTCAGACAACCAAATTAGATTTTTTTTCCGAACAAAAGTAAAAAGTTATTTTCCATGTTTTGGACGCTTTTTCTCTCCTGTATGATTCTCCCAATCCGTTCGAGAAGAACAAAATATTCAATACGATTTGTGTCTAGCTACACTTTTAGAACTTATTTAATGATATTGCATCCTTTAAGTAACTAAATGTTTTGGATGCATTTTCTCTGCTTCAAGTTTCTATTTATGAACGTTTCATAACTTTTGCGTATGATCTTTCTTCGTAAAGTAGATCGTTATCCGATATGGAAAAATTAGATATGCAACACGATTATATTAATATGCAACACTTGCATTATCGCACTGTTGGGTTATTATTGATTGCACTGATTGGTTGCAATATCGATGCAACACGATATCTGATCTTGAAAAATAAAATACCTGATAGGATGTGTCTAACTACAGGTTTAATTACTTTATGATATTGCATCGTTTGAGTATTATATTTAAAAAAAAAGTTATGATTTAGATTCAACGTCAAAGTAATCAGTCCAAAGCGATTACTGTAAAACAATGGTCGACCAATAAAAGCAATCACATGCTATAATTGAACTTGATCTTATTCCCGTCACCGCGTCATTCCAGATTAGTTCAGCTACTTTTAAAAGTTTTGTTGGTTCATACGAAGAGGTAAAAAGAGCAAAACAAAACTGAAAGAGTGAAGCAACGATGGCATCAACGTGCAAGACTTAACGAGTAAAACTCAGTTTAAAATTTACATTCGAGTGGTAGGGGAAAATCATTTCTACAGGAAAATACAGTAACAGAGCTTTTAAGCACTGCATAAAGTGATTTCAAACAATTTTGACAGCTACACGAAGCAATTCATAATTTTAAGACAAATTGTAAATGTATTTCAAAGAGCAATAAAAAAAATTTCGAAAGTTAGGAAGGAAAGATCAATATCCTCATCCGTTGGTTTAATATCTTTTTTCTAAGATATTTGGCACCTGTTTTGTTCTTTGTTCTTTCATTCTTTCGTTTTTTGTCTTTAAAAGTCAAGTCATTACTGTATATGTTTGTCTTATTTTAGGCTAACCATATTTAATAGCAGGAAAATAGGAAATGGTAAGGGTCATCCTATGAAGAAACAAGGAAAAACTTACATTTATTAGAGAAAATAGTAAGAAATGGTCTCTAAGGGACAATTCAGTTGAAATTGCAGTGGTATTTTAAACCCGTCAAATGTGTAGTAAGAGGTAATATTCAATTCAATCCCGAAAAGTTTATGATAGCATCCAGTTGTAAAAGTTTACTAATATTCGCTGAAGCAAAAGAGAAATTCTTTATGAACGAATGATTGAATGTTCGAAATTGTGTTACGGGAAGTTTGCTAAGTTTTTATGAGAGTTAGCGTTTGAAATAGAAAAAGTAAAAAGTGAGAAAAAGTGGCAACTTCCTGGAAATTCATCTTAAAAACAGGCCTTGATGGGGGTAGGGATTTATAAATGGTCTCACTGAAATAAGTGATCGGCAGCCAGAAAGCTGCAATATTTATCGTGTCATAGCCTACAACTGAAAAAAAGTCTGTTTTCCGAAAACAATTAAAATGCTTTTAGTAGATCTGTAACTTTCGCAGATGACGATCAAACATACATTTTGTACGAAACTAGAACAACAACAAAGTGTATATAGCCTAAAAAACGTTCAGCTATTTTGTATTATTAATACTGTACAAAATGTTAAGATTATTTACCTGTCTGATTATCATTGTGCATCATTGAATGCCATAGAATGTCTCAATGCAAACCACACAATGTCAATGTTACCCCTTTCTGGCCCCAATGGTACACTTAAGTTTTCTTAAATGTAATACAGTACGTGGTTTCGCAAACTTGAGATTAAAAATAGGTGTAATATACAAGGCGATAAGAAATAACTTACATACTTAACTTACTTTCTTAGAACTTACTTTGAATAACTTACATACTTAGAAATAACTTACATGATACATTATAATTTAAATGCTAATGAAAATACTGCGATCAAACTTCAAAATAAATATAGATACATTATTTCGTCTAATATATTTACTATTTTTTAAAGTAGCTACCTTTAGCCGTAATACAGAACTTTAAATGTGTCATAAAATTTTCGGCTATTTGCTGCAGCTCACTTCCTGATATTTTATGCCAAAGTTTTACGAGGTTTAGCACACATCTTTGTCTCCAAGATAGACCAAACAGAATAATCCATTGGGTTCAAATCTGGGGAATATGTTGGCGATTCTTGAGATCCAATAAAGTCCGGAAAATGTGTCTTGCACCCATCTTGAGTGCCTTCAGCTCTATGCGCAGGTGCGGAATCCTGTTGAAAGGTTCATCGTTTGTCTCTAAAGAATTTTTGCGACCAAGGTAAGACAACATTTTTCAAAATCAGTTTGCGTTAGTTTTCTTAATTAGAGTTTAAACTACTGCATTTTTTGTGGCGTAGATCCTAATGAAATAAATTTTTAAAAAGTTTTTTCTGATTGTGATCAACTTACATTTTTACTTTTAACATAAAACCTGCTTAAAAATGCCGCATCATTTTCTGCCGATTAAAGAAAATCTATAAATTAACTTTTTTAAAAATGGGACTTAAAATGTTTGAACTTAAAAAAGAAAAAAAAACATACAGATTTAACATTTATCAAGCAATTTGTTTTTGAGTGAGCATTGTAATTCCAAAATCTTTTTTGAGCGAATAAAAATCTATCAAAGCACTGAGCCTCAGCAGAAAAGAGCGACTTTACCGGAATAACTCCATAAAATATGTGCTTCGCTTCTTGTAAGTAAATCCGACTGCTTCGATATATTAATAAACAATAGTGAACCCTTAGCGAAATGATGTTCGTTTCCGTGGAGAGAAACCTTGCCTCCCACTCACCCCCCAAATCCCTAAATTCCTCGACTCTAATAAATGATTTGCAGCTTCTCGCGCCTTCCGTGTGACTCCGCCGAGTATAAAACCCTGAAATTGATCTTCCATAATTACACAATCGGATTAATTTTATGACACGCACGAATAAAGCGAAAACGAGCCTTCATCACTGATCAATAGGCGCTCGCTTTTCTTCTTAATAAACGACAAACATTCAAATGGAAGATGGGGGGGACGGTAATCGGCCTCTTTCTCGTCCGGGTGGGGACGGGATGTCTGCAAGGAATAAGTGTTTCTCAAGCATTGATCGGACAGCTCTGGCGACGAAGGAAAGAAAAGACAGTTTTTGATCAGAGCGGATGTTTTTGTTCATTAGGCTTTTATTAAAGCTTAGGTATTGTGTATTTCCTCATTGATACATTTCTTCATTCAAGCTTAAGTGCTAGAGCGCGGTCGCTAGTTAAACAAGTACTTGGAAAGTGTACTTTATGGTCGCATTAATTTTCATGTATTCGTGAAAGTTTAACATTGTATATTCTTGATGAAAATGGATATGTAAAAGTATAAATATGGTGAAAGTAGTTCTAAATTTAATCGGGTTAGTTTTTGTTACGAAAGGAAGTAAATTATTTTCCAAAAGTGTGGGCAACCTTAATTTGCATTAGTTTTTTCTCATTCGTTTTTTCCTTCTTGCAACAAGATCGCGTCAGCAGAATATGCAAATTGCCAGTAGCATTTAAGCTCCCGGCACTTTGCCTCATTCTCTTCCCTTTCAATTTCAACTCAAGTCAGACTTGGTTGTTTCTTTCGGCAGCTTAGTTGAGTCTGTCCGTTTTTGCCTATAGTTTCGACTTACTGCTCTTGACATGAATATCATAGCTCAATATGTTTAACGTTTCATGCCTTGACTTAGAATGTTAGCTTCAGAAGTCATTTAAAGTATAATGATCTACTTAATATTGTAAAAGAGCGTATTCTCAGTATTTCGTTTAACATGTCATTGGATATATCATAGCCATAATAAACAAGTTACTTTTTAAATTTGGCTTTTCTTGATGTTGCACAAGATAAATATGTTTTTTTTTTCAAGAAGTATCATACGTCCTGGTTGAGCTTCCACTAAAAGGTAATAAGATGAGCACTTTTAAAAGCTCACAGTTTAACAGATTTATCACGCGCACGGATAAAGCAAAAATTAGCTTTCATCAATGATCAATGTGTGCTCGCTTTTCTTCTTAACTTACGACAAAAATTCAAACAGAAAGTGGGAGATGGTAATCGGCTTCGTTCTCGTTCTGTTGGGGACAGGGTGTCTGTGGGAATAAGTGAAGCATTCATCAGACAAGGAGCTCTGGTGAAAAATAAAAGAAGGATTTTTTGATCAAAGCATATGTTTTTGTTCATTAGACAGCTATTTATTCGTAGGCATTGTGGCTTTGTTTGTTGACAAATTTGTCTATTAACCCATAAGCACTAGTGCGGTCACTAGCTATGCAAGCGCTCGTAAAGCGTGTTTTATTTTCCTATAAATTTTCATGTATTGAAGTAGCTTTAACATCTGTGCATTATTAATAAGTTTTGGTATAGAAATATAAATATTGAAAAATAGAACTATAGACATGATCGGATTCATTTTATGAAATGCACGAGTAAAGCAAAAACAAGCGTTCATCACTGATCAATAGACGCTCGTTTTTCTTCATAATAAACGACAAACATTCAAATGGAAGATGGGGGACAGCAATCGGCTTCTTTCACTTTCGAGTGGGGACGAGATGTCTGCAGGAGTAAGTGTTTCTCAATCATTGTTCGAACAGATCTAGACAGATCTGGCGACGAAGGGAATGGAAAAGATAGTTTTTGGTCTAAGTGGATGTTTTTGCTCATTAGGCTTTTATTAATGCTTAGGTATTGCGTCGCTGTTTATAGACATTTCTTCATTCAACCTTAAGTACTCGCGTAGTCGCTAGATAAGAAAGCACTAGCGGTGCATACTTTATTTTCGTATTAAGTTTCATATATAACAGTCTCACTCTGTCCCTACTATGACTGTCTCATTGTACACCACTCCGCCTTTTTCTTCTAATTCACCATTTTAAAGAGTTCGTTTTAAACCTATCCTAAATGTTTATAATGATAATTAGCTATATAGGTAAAACAATGAAAGTGATCAAATGGCAGATTTGATCACTTGATAAAAGAAAATAATAAATCGATACAAGCGAGGAGTCAACTGGAAGCATTGCTTGCCAGAAATCAGAAAAATAACAATCATTTGATTACAAACACAAGCAACAACTTCATATCCCAGAATCCACCCGGCCAATTGCTGCAGATTCATGTGTACCTTGCATAATTTCCCGATTATGATTAAAAAATGCAAAAAATAGCTTTACCTAACTGTACCCCGCGTCTTACTGTGCAGCACCCTCCCCTACTGTTTCAGATATGTTTCATCTTTCTTTAGGGGCCGTGGTAGCCCGATCGGTAGAGTGTCGGATTCGGGTCGGAGGGTCCTGAGTTCGAACCTCGATGATCGAAGACCCACCGTCGTCGTTAAAGGGGACTGGGCGACGTGAAATATGCCCGTGGTCTCAATGTCCTCCAAGTGAAACGATACCTCTGGGGGTGCTAGCACCAGGTAGCTATTAGCACCTGAACTAGTTCTAAAGTCTCATAAACTGTTCGATCCGGTGATGGTGCTGCCATCTATCGGTATATAAAATAATGGAGGCAAGGCACTTAGTATGCAGTCCTCGACATAAATACAGTTGTAGTCAGTTGTGACTCTGAATAGGAATAGGATCTTTCTTTATTTTTGCTTGTTTAGTGACTCAGTGGTGATGTATATCAACACAATAGAAATCAAGAATTAAATGTTTGTAGGTTTTAGAGGTTATTTGGTAGGATTTAAAAAAGTTTTTATTTCATTTTATCAGTGGCTCATAAGAAAGGGGATGGTGTCCAAATCCGGACCCCTAGCTTAAAGCTCAAAATCAATTAGTAATTATTTCCTACAAAATACAAGTTCCTCTAAAGTTAATTCATATAATAACAATTCAATTTTTCTCTTCTATTTAGAGGATTTTTTACATCATCTATTAAATTTTATGCATATGTATGTCAATGTAAAATTTCAAACAAATTATGACTGCATCTATTTACATTTTCAAGTAGCTGAGTTGCACTTCTTGAATTAAATACTCACTGACAAGAAAGAATTAGAAATTTGAAGGTTGAATTTTTTCAACTTTTTAATCCTTTCCAATATTTAATGCAGTCAATATTAGTAAAAAACGTAAAAAGTGGTTTGGAATGACGAATTATGTTAAAAATATAAGAATATGTAATTCTTATTAATATTCCATATTAAAATTAACTAATTAACTAATCAAAACCCCTTTTCGAATTTTTTCGTTTAATCCTCAGATGGCATGTGTATGTATGTTTTTTATTTATTCATTACTTCCTTTTACAAAAAAGGAAGTATTGTATTCGCGAAAAAATTTTCACTCAAAAATCGGCCTTAATTTCCATTTTGCTCACCCCCGAATGAATGTTGAGTTTTTTTTTTCAACCCGACCACACGTGGATATATGCCTAGGAACGTACAGACACCCGAAATATCCATTTTGACGATCCCCGAATTAATTACAACGAGTTTTCTCGTGACGTCCGTATGTGCGTACGTATGTATGTGCGGATGTGCGGATGTGTGTCGCATAACTCAAGAACGGTATATCGTAGAAAGTTGAAATTTGGTACGTAGACTCTTAGTGGGGTCTAGCTGTGCACCTCCCTTTTTGGTTGCATTCGAATGTTCCAAAGGGGCCGTTTTACACCTTTTTGGGGGGGAAATCTTTGTTAATTTAAATGAAAACAAGTTTGTTTTAATTTGGCAAACACTTGCTCATATATCGCTAAGCTTTTGGTCGCTAAGTTTCGTCGCCAACTTGGCGACACATTTGGTGACATTGTATTTTTTTTTTTAAAATTTGGTTTCATTTTGGCCACTATTGGCAATATTTAGAGAGTTGATCATTGAATCACATGAGAATGTCCAATATTGGGAAAATTAATCTGTATAAACTTTTTTTGTTCTGGTTCGCTACAAACTTGGGGTAAAAATATTTAAATTGCTGCTTTGCTTAATCCAAGGCACTACTATCATTAAATTGATGTAAAAGGAAGTCATTTGATGCACACATCAGCTCGTTTTTTTTTAAAGCGTATCGAAGTAGCGGCTACATTATAAAAGTAGCTTATGGTCGCTACATTAAAAAAGAAGTAGTTGTGGATGTAGTTAACTGCATTTTTCATAAAGTAGTTGTAGCTGTAGTTAGATACCAAAAAAAGGTAGTTTTTTCTGACCACTGCATCAAAGCATTGTTCTAATCCTGTAAAAATATGTTAAATATTAAATATATAATCTACGCAGCCGTACTTGGTACATTTTCCCTTAGATATTCTGCTTATGCAGCTTTTTGGAAACTTAATTTTTTATTTAAACGCAAAATACATTCAATGTAATTACTTTCACAATACCTTCATCAAAAATGGGTAGTGAATAAGAATTTAACTAATCCTTTATTTCATTATTTGCAAATGATTAGATTCACCAGTTTTATTTCAATTTTTTCAGGCATGAAAAGTAAGGAAGTGAGCATTTAGGTCAAAGAGAGAAAAAAAAAATCGCATTTTTTACTTTCCAGAGAACTGAATGTCATAAATAAAACACTCGAGAATAGAAAGCAGAAAAGCTTTCTTCTTGCATGAAAGATAGAAGAAATTTTATTTCATTCTGCTTAGGAACAGAAGTAATGAAACAACCAGACTCAAACATAAATTTCGTCTACAAATTGTTTCATTTTCACAGTACTCATTCACTAGTTTTTCTCTTCCTGTTTGCTAGTGTATTTCGGTGGGTAGCAAAATTTGCCTCTTCTCGATTCTTTAAAATTTGGAAGAGCGACGAAAACTTTTAATAAGAGCAGATTCTCCCAAAAGTATGATATCAGGGAACAACCGTGCATTTTGAAATGTGCCATTGGAAAAACACATTCAGCAGCACTGTATTCAGAAATAGACAATGATAGGGTGAAGCGTATTTTTATGCAACAGATTGAAAAAGCCGGGGTGATCAAGTTAGAAGCCCAAGTTCACTCCTGGGTAGTTGTTCAATGTCATCTCCGATGTTCATAGTTTTAGTAAAGTCCAATTAAATGAAGTTCAAGCCCACGTATGAGTCAGCCTAGGCAATTTTCGGTTGGTACCTCATGCTCACTGCTTAGAGAAAGGTAGTTGAGCAACAAATAATGCTCTGCTTGGTCTGTGAAAGTCGTCAAACTGTCACATAAGGATCCCTGTCACGTGAGACACGAAAGATCATAATAAATAATCACTAGATTGCAGCGAATTACGAAAGCCAGTCTTCGGTGACATCAATAAGTGACGTTGCAGTGATCTCTTCATAACGTCACAAAAAGATAGGTCATAAATTGAAGTGAAATCACATGAAATATGTCACAGATAACTCGTTAAGTGATTTCTGTAAGCTGTCACAACTCTGTGACCTTGTGGCTGTGATTGTTGTGACTCATAATAATGTCCCTGAAAATATACCGTGCTTTTGCGTTACCATTGAAGAGCCTGGAGTAACCTGCTTATCAGGGTCTTTCAGATTATTTTTAAACTGATAGTATCAAATCGTATTCCAATCTTCAAGTTTACATATAACTTTTGTACATACATTTCGCACTAGTTAAACAGAAGACAATTCTTGCTGGATCTTGCAATTTCGCATACATTTCAGTTCTCAAATTTGAGCAACGACAGTTCATCTTCATCAATGAATCCCGCAGCTGGGGACAAGATACCTTCCAAGAAAGAAAATTGGGTAAGACACTTCGAATGTCATTCTTTTTCTCTTTCTTCTCTTTTTTTCCACTATGGTAGTAAGTTGAGCTTTCAGACCATAAATTATCTATTTATTGCTCTTAAAACTAGATCTACGGCGCAGTAGTCGGAGTATGAAGAAGATCAAGAAGGTTAAAAACCTGAAGTCATTAATCTCACGCTTGAAAAATCGCTGATGACACGTTATCGTGTGTAATAGAATGGGCTTTCTTCTTTTCAGCTTGAAAGGGAATGGGATGCTTAAAAAGTTTATTCTTCTCAAGCGAGGATGACAAAAAAAGTCATAAAAATGATAATCGTGTCAAGTACCATTAGGTTTGCGTATCAATTTTTTAAGCCCCATAGGGATTGAAAAGCTCAAAAATGTTACAAATAGATCGCAATAAGACTCATGCAAAACATAGGTAATCATATTTTGAAAACTCATAAGTAATGGAACTCAATGTTTGTGCCAGATGCTTTCAAAAAGGACATTAGAAGTGGCTGCGTAAGATGCTAAGTCCATTTAAAAAATGACATGTTGTAAAACGTAACATTAATTCTTTTTTTTAATAATACTAACATGTTACATACTAAGTTAATATGCTATGATTGTTGATTTTTAAGTCGAATAAAAAGAAGTATTAGTAGGCGGCGTAACTGTGCTTAGTAATTACTAAGCACAGTTATGCCGCCTGCACTTTTTATTGAATCTACAAATCTCTTACTAGCGACAATATTAGCATACAGAAAAAAGCAGAGCTGGAAAAAGTCAAGGTGACTTGACTACTTTTAACCGATTCATTTTCAAAACATGCTATTCTGCTCCCTAAATATTCCAGATAGTTGGTGAGGAACTGGTTGTTTTTGCAATCTGAATTGATAGTTAATAAATATCTGAAGTTTGAGCTTTTTTTATAGTTTGAGCCAGTTTTAATGATATGTTGAATATCTCGTTTACACACCGGTTATGTAAACTTATCGCTTTTAGTTGCAAGAAAGAACATTAAATCCATTTTGAAATCGGTAATAAGTACGACTTATGGTATTTGAGATGTGCCACTATTGTCGCTGGTAAGCGATATGATGTTATTTGCACTTTTACAATTCAATTTGGGAAAACTATCAGTTATGTGCTTTCTTAAGGAGTTTTTTTTTTTTTTTTAATTTGGTTACGAATGTTGCAGTTCTAGTTTATAGAAAAAAACTAAATTTGATGGGGTTATATTTGAAATACATTGTGATATACTGTTTTGACCAGCTATGGTTCTAATCACATTCTTACAGGATGACAAAAGATAACTTGGACACACATGATACATTAAATTTTAAATGCTAATAAAAATATTACAATCAAACATCAAAATAAATGTGAATACATTATTTCATCTAATATATTTACAAATTTTCAATTTCCTTTAGCCTTAATACAGAGCTTTAAACGTGTTACAACATTTTTCTCTATGGACCGCAACTCACTTACTGATATTTCATCCCATTTCTTTAGGGATGCCAAAGTTTGAGGTTTAACACACACACTAGTCTTCAAGACCTTTTTGCGTTGCTAAACGGCGTCAACGACCCCAATCTGTAATTGTTCGGGTTGGGGTATGTGCTTGTGGGAAACACCACTTGTTTTTGTTGATCAAGGGAAAAAGATTAATCAAGAAACATATCGAAGAAATAACTCATTTTGGAAGATATTGTCTTACCTTGGTTGCAAAAGTTCTTTGGAAACAAAAGATGGACCTTTGGATGGCAGATTTCCCAGCTGCACGCAGAGCTAAAGATGGGTGCAAGACACATTTTCCGGACTTCACTGGAGCTCAAGAAGAGCCACCGTATTCCCCAGAATTTAACCTAAAGGATAAATGTTGATAAATAATTCCTTCGATAAATAATTGTTAGTTAAAAGTTTGTAGAACAATTTTTGCCCCCTTTTTAAGGAATTTTAAGATATTCTAAGGGTGTTATTGAAAAAGGCTGAAAATATTGAAGATTTTTTTTTTCCAAAATTTTATTTGTCAGTGAAAAGGAGACTTATTATTTAATGTTTTCTACGTCCGCGAGCTGTATGAAGCACTGAAAAGTTTTTTGATAACGTCTACTAATTCGTCTGCACCCTCAACTAAGGTTTTTGGGAAAATATTATCATGTCCTGAAGCCATAGATACTTTAATTTGTTACAAATAATACAATAATTTCTCCCTAAAAAACACAAAATCCTCAAGCTGTAAATTATCTTGAGTCTGACTCACATCAACTGGTGCTTAAAAGTTCACATCGATATTTTTTGCCTTCTTCCAGAAAATCTGTGAACAGAAGGCCTGTTCCCCTACGCCTTTTAGGGGAAGACCGCCTATATTGAACCACTGCTTAAATTGGACCGGGAGCTTAAAATATAGTGTAGAGTTCTGTGCTACACTCTACCGTTAGAACTACAAAGATTTGTGTCTGAAAGCTTTGAAGATGAAATTTCGTCACATTTCGATCTGCGTTGCTTGAGTTACGAAGTGATTTGTGTTGAAAACGTGTTCTATCTTATTTTGAGAACTTGTATCTAATAGAATAACACTAAAATTTGTGAACGGAGAAAATTGCTTTTGTAGTATTATAAACAGTATTTAATAGGGATTACTGCAACGTATTTACATGAACCATTGGGAAACTTGTTGACAAGGTATAAATAAAAGAATAAAAAATGGCGTGTTTCCCTTTATTGAACCGAAATATTTTTCCTATATCGGACCTGTGCGGTGGTCCCATTTAAGAATATGTAATTAAGCAAGCCTTTTTACCTATCACGTTATAAAATAAGTGATTAGTGTAACTTAATAATGTAGTTAGGATTATTTTCAGCATATTTCATAATTTTAATACTAATTCAGGAAATTTATTTTGAGTTTTTGTCTTTTTCATGCACACTTTCTAGAAGCTGCCACCCACAAAACTAGGTGTTATCCAATAAGCTTCAACTTCAGTTTTGTTAAATATAATTTTTCAACTTGACTGAAATTGATGCTTCACGTTACTTTTTGACTGGTTATTTTATTAATCACAAGGACCGGTAGCCCAGTTTAAGAACATGAAATTCAAGCAAACTTTTAAATTTTTTTTATTGAAAATAACTTAGTGGTGACATTTAAATGCGCATTTAGGATTACTTAAAATATAAATTAAGGCCTATTAAAGCAATCATACTGGTTTTTATTGAGTAAATTGCTTAGAAGCTTCAACCACATAAAATGGGTTTGATTTCTTCCTTTCGTTTAAGCTAGAAACTTCAATTTCAGCTTTTTCAGATAACATTTTTTTTTTAATTTGACTGAAATTCGTGCTTGTTAACCCTTTTTTTGGCTGATTTCTTTATTAATCGCCAGCTACGTTAATTTCTATGGAGGGTTCTCTTGGTTTTAGAAGAAGTATAAAAGAGGAAATGTGGTTTTAGGCGGGAAAAATAAAGGAAAGAGCCTTAGCTGTTTGTAGGAATGATGATATGGGGCTATGCTATAAAATTACCTAACGATGACGGTGTAATAATTCTTCCTCTTCCAGCACACACTAAGGATCGTTTACAGACCTTAGACGTGGCCTTTTTCAAGTCTCTGTCCACATATTTTAATCGAACCTGTGATACGTGGATGCGAGAATATCCAATGAGGTCCAATACCCAATATAAAATAAGGGAACTGTTAGATGACTCTTATGAACAAACTGCAAGCTTTGCCAATATTCTGTGAATGGATTCTCTAGAAAAGGGGTTTGACCTGTTAGCACAATTGTGTTTAATGACAGCGACTTTGCAGCAATCGAATCAGAAGTTTGTAGTCCAGATGAGACTACCAAGCATGCTACTTATACGGTGTAAGCTGTTCAAGATCTTCAAGAACAATGTGCGGATAAAACTAATACAAGTTCCGAGGAACCCGTGGTTAGTTCTCATCAAGTTATGTTTGTCGGTTCTATTGATGGTTTTGTAAAGGTGACACACATATTAGCTATGCATTAAAAATGGAAGGCAGAAGAAGGAAACCTACTTCGGCTAACGTTCTAACGTCATCGCCAAAGAAAAAGGACACGGAACAGAAAAATCCGCAAACGAATGAGCAAAACGAACCGCACAAAACAACTGGTATTGCAATATTTGCCACAGAGATGAAGTGCAAAGCATGATTTAGTGTATGAAATGCCATCAGTGGGTTCATCAACCCTGCCCTAAATTAGCCAGAAGCAAAGTACATTCTATTACAAATCATGTAAATAGACTTGTACAGTTCAAATGCAAGTTCTTATGTCATTTACTGTTACGGTCCAATTTAGGAAGTGCATGGTTCAATATTGGCGCACATATTCCTAAATTGAACTTTTGCAACTTTGTCAAACATAGTTTAAGAATAGGGAAGTTGCAACCTATTAAATGTTCATATTTTGACTATTGGATATTGTTAATTGACCCTCAAAACTAAAAAATTCACCATCGCCGAATTTTAAAGCACCGCGATTGATTTTTAATGAATTTTTAAAACCCACGCGCAAAAGTGCGCTCTTCTGAAACGTCACGAGCTTACATCACAGGGCACTAATGGGCAGCCTTCCGCCGAAGATCCCTCGTTGTCGCTAGGGACATTTTGAGCGCGCTGATATTTTTATTTTTTAGAAATTCAATAATCCTTTTGAACACACTATGGAGGCCGGATTCGTTAAAGCACAATCTAAATAATCTTCCTCAATCAATGATGATATTCGAATATTTCCGAGAGGATGAGAGGTTTAATGTTCCAGAAACGCGAGGAGTTAAATGCGAGGAGATAAGCCTTTTACGTTTCGTTTTCGAAGTCGAATGCACGTCCTTCAGCTTCTCCCCTATCGGAAGAGCGCGTGACGTCACTTCCTATGCCATTTGACGTCACAAGCGCTTGAACTTTAAAAATTAATTTAAAAAAAACTACTTATCGTATCGCAAAAATTTTTTCACCTATGATGTTCATACATGTTACTCTATCATATAAAAATAAAATTGAAACATCGAAAACTTTCCTATTATCGTCATATTTACAGAAAATATAAGTACCAGTGGCGATTCCTAATTAAATTTGGCTTCAGATGCCCAATTTTTATTTTTGTTTAGCTTCACAGTTAGTGACAATGGCCTCTTGTTCTTAGGGGATCCAATATAGGCGGTCTTCCCCAAATAAAAATAACCAAATTTTTGGAATTTTCAAAAAAAAAAAAAAGTCCAAAAAGGTCTGAACTTAAATTTTGAGGCATAAAATTGCTATTTTCTGAACGTTGACGGGAAATTTTCCCATTTGCGTCACTTGACTCAACTTTTGTTTTTGAGATAGAGCGAACAACGCCGCTCTATCTCTTCTATAACTAACATACTTCTATAAATAACTATTGCCAATTACTCGGCTATTTAGCTACAATTTTAAGTATAGATGCGAAGGAATTATATGAAAACAGATTACAAGATTCAAAACGCTTATAGAAAGAAAACCAGGACAGTCGAAAAATATCCTTCGAAATTGTAGTCATTTATTGAGAATAAAATACCCTCTGGTATATTTCTCTTCCTCCAGCCGGCTTTTAGTACATTACTAGAAAAAATGGATTTCTTCGAGAAAAGTAGCATTCCAAGAAAATTACGCAGATTGCTAAAGCTATCATATCTGCTCTGCGGACTCCATTTGATTACATGAGAGGCATAAGGAGACAGAATCATCATCACAAAAAAACATTAAGTTACACAATTCCGGAAAAAAAAGGAAAGAAATATCATTCTTCGCCGGATAAACTGGGGACGACATCAAAAAGGAAAGAACGCACAAGCCTTCGAAGAAAGCGACCCTTTTCCTTTTCTCTTGTCGGAATTCTAATAGACTAATACAGCACAAAATAACATGCGTAGATTTTCCCTTCTTTTGCTTTGTTACAAATCTAGCAGAATATTTTCTTAGCAAAATCCGTTCGATTCTTCTTTCGAAGTACTCAGATGATGGAGACAAATACATTCTATTGCGTAAAAAATTAGGAAAAAAATACATTTTGTCTTTCCTGTTAAGAGTCCTAATTTCAGCCACCGGTTTGAAAAGTCGGGTAACGAGGCCTCTTACAGCTACTTATGACCCTCATTGCCTTTATTTCTGACCATTAAGAGTTTCTGAAAAATTGCTAACAGGGTACTTTTCGATGACCCTTCATAGGGTCATTTCTTTCTAATAGTGGTACATTTAGGCATTTTTTCTACTAAGAATTATCTGAAAGAAGAAATTCATTACACCAAATCCAACTTTTAGTCCAAACCTTTTTTTTTACTTCCTTTAACAAAAAAGAAAGTATTGTATTCGCGAAAAAAATTTCACTCAAAAATTAGCCTTAATTTCCATTTTTCTCACCCACGAACGAATGTTGAGTTTTTTTTCGACCTGACCAGACGTGGATAAGTGCCTAAGAACCTACAGACATCCGAAATATCCATTTTGACGACCCCAAAGTTAATTAGAACGAATTTTCTCGTCACGTCTGTATGTACGTGTGTATGTGTGTATTTATCTCGCATGACTCAAAAACGGTATGTCCTAGAAAGTTGAAATTTGGTACGTAGATTCCTAGTAGAGCCTAGTTGTGCACCTTCCCTTTTGGTTGCATTCGGATGTTTCTAAAGGGGCCTTTTGTCCCTTTTTGGGGGGAAATCATCGTTAATTTCGATGTAAACTCAAATGGTGTCATAATTTGTCGGACACTTGGCGATATATCGCCAGTCGTTTGGTCGCCAAGTTTTGTCGCCAAGTTGGCGACAAATTTGGCGGATTTTTTTATTTTTTTTTAATTTGGTTTCAATTTGGCCACTGTTGGTGATATTTAGAGAGTAAACAAATGAATCACATTAAAATAGCGAATATTGGGGAAATGACATTAAATTAGAGTAAAAGGCAGTCATGTGATGCACACATCGGCTCGTTTCGAGTGGATTAAGGAGAGATTACGTTGTTTTTGTCGTGTCCAATATTGTTAATAAATATTAAGGAAAGTTTGGGTACCAGTGTCTCGAGAGATTTACTTCTTTTTTTATTTACACATAGGACAACACATGAAAGATCTTCAGATCATACAGAGAAATTAACACCTAGGACGCCGATGCAAACAGAACCCACGACCTTCGGCATATGAAGCGGAGCCTCTATCATTGAACCATGGAGACTCCGGAAGAGATCTAGAATTTAAAAATAACTATATTCCAAAGAAATGAACAAAGTAACCCCGTTCAGGCATTGAAGGGTTCCATCTAGTTCACGAAATTTTATTAACTATGGACATTTAACTGTTGATACATTATGTGAAGCATACTTCTCACTGCTTGCTGTAACATGAAACATTACTAAGAATTCATCAGTTATTTCTTTCTTTTCTTTTTTAAACCATTTTTACGAATATTCGTTTCAAAAAAGAATTAAATAGTTGAAAGATTCAAATTTTTACAATTCGGCTACTTGAAAAGTGTAAATAGAAACAGTCGTATTTTGATTTTAATTTTATATCGGCACATATACATAACATATACATAAACTTGATTAGATGAGAAAAACATCTTTTAAACCTAAGAGAAAGAGTTTAATTTTTTATATAGGAATTTATTTTATAGGAACTGATATTTTTTAAGATCTAATTAATCTATTTTGAGCTTCAAACTAGGGGTCTGGATCTGGACACCATCCCTTTTCTTACGCTACTGATAAAATGTTTTTTCCTTAAACTTAATTTAAAAGTAGTTTCCAAAAATCGCTACAAAGTACTACGAGTATTTTTTGTTGTTGTTGCTGTTGTACCGAACTACTCGCAACTCTACGTAAAAAGAAAAAAAAAAACAATGCGCTACACTACAAACTACTTGGTAATGTAGCTACTACTGTAGCGTCGTTACTTGTAGCGCGTTACTTCCGACTACTGCACTAGAGTATCCACGGTCCAACTTCAATTCTAAAAAAATAACTGTCATTTCTATGCTTCAAAGATATACATATATAAGCTTCATATATTTAAAAGAAGTGCAAATCGATTCGACATTTTTTACCTTAAGGTACCTTGCCCCCAATCTACAATTTCAAATCAAATTAAGGAAGGTAAGAAGAAAAAAAAAACGTTCCAGAAAGAGAAAGATCTACCCGGTGAAAAAGGCATCATTAATTCTCGGGACAAACACCGGAGCATCTTAAATCTCGGAACAAAGTATTGGAAAAAAGTCAAGATTTGAATGCCCCATTTTTCAGGCGATGCTAGGCTGGTAAATTAAAAATATATAAATTTTCTTCAAGTTAGACAAATGTTGCAAGTCAAGTAAAAAAAAAATTCTAGATCATTTCGCTGTGTTTATTTATGGTGTCTCAGAAACTTGATCTGCATGTAGAAGATGGAGTAGTTTTGCTTCCACATGCGCTGGATCAGATATGTTGGCTCACTTTTGCTTGTTCAGCCTAGAGTTCTTTTATTTTTACCGTGTCCCGAAGTAAAAATTAAGTCCGCATCAGTCTTAACCATCAAAACAATATCATCTTAAAAAGACATAATTAAAAATAATAATAATTAGTCAAAGCAATCGATGAGCGTGTGGAAACCTATACCAGTCGATTATTGTCCACGAAATGCATTGACATGTACCATGATGATATCCTTAACTGACGAACCAATTGCTGGAAGAGGATAGGTAAGCCGAGTTACACCGACTGAATGCAAACACAAAATCCTTCATTGGCTACTCAGAACTAAACAGCACAATGACTAAAATAGGACCTTTATGGGAAAGTCACGTGACACACACAATTCGCAGGAACTTCTGAATGTCAGTCCAAGGCGACGCGACGTCCCGAAGTGACAATGCAGTGACGTCTTCATAATGTCACAAAGTGACAATTCACAAATTTTTCACTGACGTTACGGTGAAGTTACATGAAATATGTCTCAAGTGAGCCCCGGTGTGACTCGTGAGCCATCTCAACTCTGTTAATTTAGGACTGTGACCATTTAGAATCGCATCGACATATCTCAAATTTTGCTGTGACAATCATTCAGTACTGGTATCAAAAATTATTTTTTTCCATAGACACCCTGATTTATTGTCTGCGCTATTCAGTAATGCAAGTACCTGACCGATTAGACGCCGAGCTTTCCGTTAAAGGTCGCGGGTTCGATACCGACCAGTCAAAGACCCTCCGTATACACTTGTAGTGACTGGTGCGTAAAATCTTCATGGTCAAAAGGTCCTTCTAGTTCTAATCACATATGAATGGCTCTAATGTGGTTGGATATGGGTTTTTTTAGCTCCTGGTCTTCATCGAAAAAGTTGAACTGTTTTTAGGGCTCCACTTAATCACCTCTGTGGATGGCATCGGATTCCCTGGAGTGTGATGTGAGTAAACACGAAATTTATCACTGTTATTGACAAATAATAACAAAATTGTACTTACTTCAAGTACAATGACTATAACTTGGAGATGTATCAAGTTGAGTGTACCAGCATTAGGGGCAATTAAATAAAACCTTTATATAGGCTTGGAAAGCTTGGAAACTTTCCTTCCTGAAGATTACCAAAAATTTAACCGTATGCCTTCATTGTCATTTTACTCGTGAGCAATTGAATCTTTTATTTCAAAGACCAGTTAAACGTCAACATTTCTGAGATTTGGCAAAGAATGTCATCACATTTAATTTTTCAATGCAGATTCAACATTTTTTACTGAAAGAAATATATCAAGCTATATGTGTGTCCCTTTCAATTTAAAATAATGTAATCTTTATCGAAAATTTTTTCATGATGATAAAGTTGCATTTTAGAAGTTTGAACTTGGCACTTGACTGGTATCTGAAATTAATTGTCCTGTTGTAAACGATTACTTTCTGAAGTTAAATTAATTCCAATAGATTTCAATAACTATTACATTATACAAATATCTTTCTAGATGCCTATCCGGAATATAATATTTTATTTTAAAAACAAGATGAAAGAAAGTTGATTTTACTAATGCAATTTCCATTGCATTCAAATTTCTCTTTTATTTCAAAAGAAAAAATATTTGAACATGAAAAATGAATTCAAAAAATCATTCAATAAACTATATTTTAAAAGCCATAAAAATGTCAGCGAGGTAAAAAACAAAACTGCATTTGCAGATTCCCGATTGAAAGTCATGAATAATTCAGGAAATCTCCGACAAAAAACGTTCGAATTGTTTTACTTTTTGTCCGCTCATGTTCGAAGAAAACATTTTTAATCTTCACTCCTTCTTCGAAGTAACATTCATCCAAACTTCCGGGAGATGATCAACCTGTCTTAATGCAAATTCTTTTACCGAAAGAGAATAAAGCCGGTTTCAGTTTTTTATTTTTATTTTTTTAATTAAAAAGAGGGAGAAGCTTCTCGTTTTCCGGCTATTTCAGAGAAAATTATTCAAGATACTGAAACTCCGCTTCGACAACCGCTACATTTTTAAGAAGTGACTATCGTTTTTATGGCGATCACTTGAAAAGTAAATTCAAGAAAAGACACTTTTTCTCGTTTGTCTTTTGAAAATGAAAAACGGGCAGCCAATTGTTTTCTCAAAAACCTAGTTTAAATCTGCATAAAAATTCAAATCCCTTACTCTGAAGAATTACGGATTTTTTTCGAAATGTAAACGAAGCACAAATCAATTCAAATACTAATATGAGCCTGAGTAGTGAATGCACTGTTATAGTATATTCAGTAAATTACCGCCCAATAGCCAAGGCTAAAGCAGAAATACATGAAATACACTGCCAGCTCTGTCACTTCACGCCGAGGACTGCAGTTTCATGCTTATTAGCACTCATCAGCCCGGCATAGGAAAGTGACTGAGCTGGAGATGGAAAACCACGTGACGGAGCTGGTGGTGCATTTCATGTATTTCTGCTTTAGTCCTGGCTATTGGGCCTGTAATTTACTGAATATACCATGCCTTGCCTTCAGTCCTCGAGTTGAATCGAACCATTGCTTCGGTCACTCGTCTGGTTTGAGCTAATTCTATATTAGCTACCAGTTTGTTTGGCACTCATGGCTTCCTTAAAATGGTTTTCCATCTCCAGCTCAGTCACTTTCCTATGCCGGGCTGCTGAGTGCTAATAAGCACGAAAATGCAGTCCTCGGCTGAAGTGACTGAGCTGGCGGTGTATTTCATGCACTGTTATAATATCTGTTTAGTGTAAAAATATTTTCTAAACTTTTCAAAGAAACTGTGAATTTTCGTTTACTCTCTTCACATTTCATACGGGATCATTCGCTCACTCAATTTAAAGAAATCGAGCCCACAACCTTCTGCAAAACGCACAGGTATGCTCGGCCACTCAGCCACGGAGGACCCCATTTACAATCTTGCATATATCTAAAGAATTGCTTCCTGTTATCTTTATCGTTTGGGTTAGTAAAAAAAGATATTAATTGGAACAAGCCTTCAGTAGGATTTAAAATGTTTTGAGTTAATGCATTAACTTTACTCGACTTGCTTACATATGTCCAAAAACAGTGTGTAGCTAAATACAGAGCTTATGTTACTAAACAAAATCAGTATTAATTCAATCAAGTGTACATAAACGTCAATTTCAAGGCATATTTTAACTTAATATTTAGAAATGCAATAACTTTAACTTCGTTCGTAATCGGAGAAACATTGGTAGCTATTTAACATCACTACAAAATGCAGATATGAATTTAAACACATAACAGCACTTTCGGCTCACTCAGAAAATGTTTAAGTACAATTTTCAAACTATGCATTGACCTTCTCTTGCGTGCACTTTATTCATCTAAAATCGTTGGAATTAGAGCTTTTTAAAGTTGGTTCTAATCAAAACTTCTTGAATTATTTAAGCTGAAATATTCTTATTAGACTTGATCGTCATCCCTATTTAACACATTAAGATGCTATAAATGACCAAACTGCCTGGAAATTTTCTTTTACTTTTTTTTCTTTCTTGGCATCGAGAGCGACTAATTTTCTCTCAGTTTATTGCGTGAAACATTAGTGAAGCCTGCTAATCTCCGCTTAAGAAAGCATTCAAATGAATAAAACGTAAATTAAACTGTTTAACTGAAATCCCAAATTCAGCAGTCATAAGCTTTCTACTGCTATGACGACGACGATACTAACCTGATATTATTTTCAGTTGATGCTGCATATATATATATATATATATATATATATATATATATATATATATATATATATATATATATATATATATACGGAATATCAGGTGACAACAGAGTATAATTCCTAACAAAATAAGTGTAAACCTCTATGGTTTTAATAATTTATTTTCATACATAAGTAATCTTAATGCCCTCTAAAACGTAAAGTTTTTCGAAAACCTATAAGTATGCGAGTTTCAGTCCTCGAGCTCCAGAGAAATTGAGTCCTGCGTGACAATCAAACAAAAATATATTTCATGTTGACGACTAGAAAGCAACCTTGTGCTTTCTCTATTACACATCTGCTGTAAGGTTTTTAACGACGAAAATTTCTCTCATCCCCGCCTCAAAAATATGTTTAGGGGATCTTTTATCATACTCAATACTCTTCTTATCATACTTAAACACTTTTAAAGAATAACATGAGTTTTGGGATGTTTTGCACTTAAGATGCGAAAAGATTCTTGCTTCATATATTTTCAGTTTTTATTCACCCTTAAATAAGCTTGTAGTTTCAGTTATAATAATTCATGCAATTCCATTGCATAAAAAAATCTTTTTAAAGTTTATAGCTTGTTAATAAATACTGAAATTTTTATAATCCTCTTAATAAGTTAACTATCTAAATTTCTTAATACAAGGCCCAAATATGTTTTCTAGAGATACTTTGTCTTAGTTCTTACATGAGTATAAAAATAAATAATAAAAAAAAAAACTTTCAGTCTCATCAAAAAAGATACAAGCGTAAAATGTCCTCATGAAGCATTGTGTTTCACATATATAAATTGGCACTTGCTGACGTGGATGATATTGAAAATTCCATTTTCACGAAATGAAAGAGCGATAGATTTTATTTATGTATGGCCTTTACCATCGAAAGAAGTTTGTGCCTGAGGCACTAACATAGAAAGCGTTTCAAATCATTCTGTTATTCTCCCTTACTACCATCCAAAGAACTACGACAGGTTTAATGCAGCAAAGATATCACTGCATTAGATATTTTATTTTCAATTTGACGCAAGTGTTCTCATTATTTTTTCTCCTATGTTTAAAACTCAACATCCATTTAAAACCATAAAAAAATTGAAATGTCTTATTTCATAATTTTACAAAAATGTAATATTTTTCATCCTTTTTTGGCAACGTGTGATATTTTCTCCGCATGTCAAGCATTTAACTACAATCAATGTCTTTTAGAGGGATTGCCTTTTACAAAGACCCTTCCGTTTTAGCGACCGGTATATTGAAGTCCCGTTTGCTTTTTCATAGATCACCAGTGCCAAACCTTTTTATCCCCGATATCTGCACCTCATATTTAAATGGATCACCCGGACCAGAAAAAATATAAAAGTAAATATAAAGAATTGTCGATGATATTACTACATGCCTATTTTATTAATACAAAAATTCTTTTCCTTTTTTTGGATACCAATTTTCACTAATTGGCTCTAAATTTGCAGCAATCATCCGTAATACCGATTGAAGACGATAGGTGTTTTTGGAAGATTACAAAACGAGGTTTTTTGTTCGTAAAAATGAAAAGAACTTAAAACTGTATTTTAAACGTAACTTCGTTAAAGAAAATCAAAGCACATGACTTTTATTGAAGCATTCAGAAACGATTTCTTTACGAATTTCGAAGCAGTTGCTGTTTTGTTCGTAACGCCATATTGCATTTGAGATTACTTTTTGTATTACATGCCGGTTCTATTAATATTATAATTTTACCAAGTACCATGCGGATTCTTTCATTTTTCAGTGCCGAAAATAGTTCTGAAACAGAAGCATATAATTTCACCATTGGCTTCCTTGTTTGAAATGACTCTTCTAGGTACACATGCACACACATTCGTTTTTTGTAATGTTTATTACTCACTCGATTAGAGAGATAGTGATATTATGTACCCTTCAATTTTGATACTAATGAGCTAAGTGAGTAAAATGTATGTATTATTTTGCACTTATCTGTAACTCCAATATTATTTCAGGAGTCAAGGAAAGTAGTCTGATTTAAAAATTCTTTGTTAATTTTATTTTCTATGTATATGTAATAGTCAAAAAATAGTGGGGTCGGATTTTTTTCGAAATGGAGCAGATAGAAATAGAATTAACTCATTTTAGAGGATACAGAAGCAGCCAAACATTAGATGAGATGCCGTTGCATGAGAGAAAGATAGTTTTAAAAGTCTAAATACATTAAAAGGCTCAGAAAATTCAGTTAACCTGAGAGCGATGTCTTAAGCATGTCTGTTATTGGTGCCGTCACCCTACTGCACAAAAAAATCGGACAAAAAAATCGCAACGAAAAAAAGACCATAACAAAAACAGGTTTGAGTGTAAGCAACAAAATGTCTTTAAAAAGTACTTGTATCTTGTACTTTCAGGTAAGTAATACGCATAAAAAATTTATAATGTTTTTAGAGAAAGCTTTTATTTTGCGCGTGTGTGTGTTTTCAAAGACAGTTTAGTTGATTTATTGACAGTTTTGATTGTGTCATTTCTTTTGACTCTTAATCTTTTCTTATGAAGATACGAAGCTTACGGATGATGTCTTTTCATCAATAAGCTTAATGCTTTTGCATGGAAAAAGACGTTCCTTGTACCGCCGAAACATGCGTCTACAGTAATCTAATGTGTGCTATTTGACGTTGTTATTTTACTCTTTATACACAAAGGTATTTATTCAACTTAAAAATCAGTAGTTTCTTCCAATCAGTGAGCGTGTCAAGTGAGATTAGTTGAGATCATTTCAAAGTAGTTCTTGATCTGATGTTTGTAGTTAGTAAAATAATGTATGTACTACATACGGTACTTCAGTTTCCCTTCTGGTTCTTCTCTTGAATTCAAAATACAATTTTTACTTTGTACAGTAGTTTCTGTACCTTAACCTAATTTATATAGTATTTTGATTAATCTGTACTTTCCTTGATTCGGACGACCAGGTTTCTCTATTAATCCGGATTTACGATGTTCTACTGTACACTAATTTCTGCCATACTGCCTTTAATAAGCAGAATTTTCTTAAAATTCCTTTCAAACTTCCTTCCACCACACGCTCCCTTCCTCTAGTTGCGTCCTAACTTTCGTTTCCGAAACACCCCAGAGATCTGCCACCTGAGCGTGTCTCCCGGGGTACCGCTAATTAATCCATTCGAAATGCAGCGTCGCGTTTATCGCATTAACGCCAAATCCCATTAGTCCACACGTTAGTTTCTTTAAATGACGACCAGAAAGCGAGAAAAAAAAAGGAGGAAAGAAAAAATACTCTACTCCCTCGTTTGATTAGCTTCCGTTCATTGGGATTTTTTTTTTTTTTTCTGTTGCATGCTCCAAAAGAGGCCGCTTGTCAATGATTTATAAAATTGTAGAGTTGAAAATTTTCAAGCTTCAAAGCTTATTTTCTTTGGATAACATCAAACCTCTGTCAATATTTAAGCTGGCTGATATGTATATCGTTCTTATCAGGAAAATCCTATTCCCTCTTTGATTAACTTACGTCCATTAATACATGATTCTGTCGTATGCTCGAAAAGGGATTGCTAGTTAAAAGTTCATAAAAGTGTAATGATAAACATTTGAACATTGTTTAGTTTCGAAAAAAATCAAACCTCTCAATAGTTAGCTGTTTAACGTGTATATCATTGATATTGGGAAAGAAAAGAAACCATATTCTCTCTCTGAATAGCTTTAGTCCTTTCGTATTTCATTGTGTCGCATGCTGGAAAAGAGGTTGCTTGTCTAAGATTTAGAAATTTAGCGTTTAATATTCGAAATTTAATTTTTATTTTCTTTCGAGACCATCAAATCTCTGTCAATAATTAAGTTGTCTGAAATGTATATCGTTTATAACAGGGAAAAAACCCTGTTCCCTCTCTGATAAGATTAAGCTCAGTGATACTTTATTCTGTAATATGCTCGAAAAGAGGTTGCCTGTCAAATATTTATAAAACCATAGTGTTGAATATTCGAACTGCAATGTTTACTTTTTTTCAATAACTAAGCTGTCTGAAATGTATATCGTTCATATAAGGAAAGAAAGAAACCCCTATTCCATCTTTGATTAGCTTCCGTCCACTAATATTTTATTTTGTCGCATGCTCGAAAAGGAGTTGCCAGTCAAAGATTTATAAAAGTGTAGTGTTAAACATTCAAACTTCAATGTTTATTTTCGAAAAAAAAAAACAAATCTCTCGATAATTAAGCTGTTTAAAGTGTATATCATTCATGAAAGGAAAAACAGAAACCCATATTTCCTCTCTGATAAGTGAGTTCATTGACATTTTATTCTGTCGCACGCTTGAAAAGAGGTTGCCTCTCAAAAATTTAGAAAATTGTCGTGTTAAATATTCGAATTTCGATGTTTATTTTCTTTCGAAAAGATCAAACCTCTGTTAATAACTGAACTATCTGAAATGAGCTGTCATTTCGTTCCTATGTCTTTCAAAAAAAAATCAAATTTATATCAGGTAAAGGAAAAGTGATTTTATTAGGGACTCAAGGAGTTAATTTTGTATGATCTAAAAGCTGTTAAAATAGAGTACTTAAAAGAGAATCTTATTAAACTTCACAATTAGCTCAAACTTAATTATTCTTATTAAACTTGATTGTTAGACTGCTGTTTATGAATTAAGATGCTCCGAGGTGTGAACAAAAATATGGTGAACAATCTTTTATTAAAAAAAATAATAAGGTACATAGAATTTTATTTAATCTTTAAGTACTGTCCTTTGCCAGCAATGCACTTATCCCAACGTTGACTCCATGAGTGGAAGATTATCTGGATGGCGTCTTTTGGCTGCTCGATCGTGGTCCTCTCAATGCAAGCAATGCTGTCAAAACGTTTTCCTTTAAGCACAGTTTTAACTTTTGGGAAAAGCCAGAAGTCGCATTGTGCTAAATGCGGTGAGTATGGAGGATGTGGACAGACAGGAACACTTTTTCCTGCCAAAAACTCGCGAATGGGAAACGAGGTGCGACACGGCGCGTTGTCGTCATGAAGAAAGAAGCCATTGGTCCGTTTTTCTGGTTGCTTTCTTCGCAAGTCGTTTCACATACGTTGCAGTACGCCCTTATTAAATTCAGAGTTTACAGTTGATTCCCTTGCAATGAACTCTGATCGCACTATGCCCTTACTGTCGAAAAAGACAATGAGCATGACCTTGATGCTGGATCAAATCCCAACATTTTACTAGTGTTTGGGGAAAATCAAAAACGCGTTTCTTCAAAAAACTCATTTTTGCAGATATTGAGGTTTACGGCAGAATAGTACTATGCGGAGTCAAGTGCGGAATAAATTGTACAATCCCATTGAAGAATGCTTTATGACCAGGAATTCAGAGAGCAAATGTAGGATGAAACGAACTGTTCCTGTATTCTTTCAAACGTTCCTTTTGGCTGTATTTGTCTTAACTTTATTACTAAAGCAACTCAAAATCAAGCAGGAAATAACGAATAATCCTGTACATCTAGCAAGTACAATATTAGTTCAAGCTCTTATACACATTCGTTGCTGCAGACGAGGCTACATTAACTTCATCACCTTCAGTTCGGTCGAAGATCTAGCGATACGTTAAAACACAACCCTATTTCTCTGTATTCGGGCTTAAAAGGTTCAGTTTCGATTGACTGCCAAAGCAAGTCATTCTGCTTCATGCATTTATTCATTCTTTCGTAATTAATAGCAAATCGCCTCTTCCTTTCCTAGGCTAATTGGATGAGTAAGAGCATTGAAGGCATTCTATCACCGATACAGAAAAGTCAGGGAGCTGCTCACTTGAGCATCGCAGGAGGCCAATATGTTCTGCAGCATTAGCAATAATCGATGCACCGTGAAATCATGGCCTAGTCTTCCCTCCCCTATTTCTTTTGCTTTTGTATTGATGCCAAAGAATTGTTCTTTTATTTTTTCATGTTTGGAGACTAGAAAAGCAATAAGAAAGGGAAAAAATACAGCTATTATATTCGGTTCTAATTTTTTTTTCATTTTATTTCTTCAATAAAAGTTTTTTTTCCCTTTAAACTTCTGGGTTTTTTTTGCCATTTTGGTTTTTATATTACCTAATTTCACACACTTGGGCAGTTTAAAATTATCTCATTGGTCACAGCTGATAAGATGGATCATCATTTATTTAAAATCGATTGTACAAGTAATTGAAAAAAAAAGAAACTATTTCGCATTCGAAGACTTTTTACACTAGAGACCCATGTAAGGTGTTATTTTTTTTCAAAAATAATGTACACTACATAATTCTGTTATTTAGTTGACGAAATTGTGACATGTTTCTTGTGACTTCACTGCAACAATTACTTAGGGATCACACCCTTTGCAACATTTTGAGGTCGTCACTTGGTGACATCGTCGTGGCCTGGCTTTCGTAAGTGGCTTCAGCCGAGGCCTTCGAGATAGGAAGGCCATCCAACTAGCAAATGACGTCATCGTTCGTCGATCCTCAATGATATTGGGAAGTGAGCGCTTTGATTAGTATTTTGGTTTAATTAAACTATTTGGTTTATTTATTATTGTCTTCTACTATTTTAGTAGTATTAAAACTTCTACTTTTTCATTTGAAAACATAAAAAGGAACCAATAATCATACATTAAAAAATACACTGAGCTTAATTCATAGTATTTCACATAAAAACATTTATAAGTCTTACAAAGTATTCAAATAACTAAACACGATTTTATTTTACAATCTTGTAAAAACAAAGTGATAAATAAACATAGTTTTATTTTTCATTTGAAATTTTTTTTAACACTAATCGCATTTTAACTACTCGTATATTGTATTGAAACATTGAGTCTTAAGAAGTATTCAAATAAATAAATGAACTTTCATTTTACAATTACATCAAAACAAAAAATAATTTTACCATTGTATTTGAATAAGAATAAAATGAAATTTTAAAATATAAATAAACATTTTTACTAAAGTAAACGAGAAACATAACTGCAATATGTTTCAAAGACATATCATCAAATTAAAATACATAATACCAGATTATTAATGTTAACTTAGCTTAGCAAATTTATGCTTTTAAAAAGACATGAATGTTTGGGTGCAATCCCCCAAAGTAAACGGTGCCCTACCTCCTTCAATTATGAAAACTTCAAGAAAAATACCCCATAAACATCTCCCCCATCTCCCTTAAAATTTCAAGGACACAGTTATTTATAACTATAGCCGTTGAAAAGCTATCATTATTATGAGACTATGATTCCTACCCCTCCCCCCTTCGGTGGGCACTCTCGAAAAGTTACACAGGAATTCAACTTGAAAAACGTTAATTAAAGAATGAATTATACAACATCATGAATACTGTATGTTGTACATCAAAAAAAATGTATTCAATATCAAAGCAGCCTTTTTTTTTATATTTGGAATTTGGCTACTTTTCCATTTTCAGCTTTTTCTGCTGCTAATGATTCTTGTGTAGGGGGGGGGGGCTTTAATAGTTCATCATTTTGGGCTTTGGAAAAATTATTTTAAAGAGCATTAATTGATGACAAAGTAACCTTTTTCAAAAAACTTCTCATAGAATGACCATTTTATCAACTTTCTTCAATACTTAAAACTTCATATATGTTAAATTTAGATCAACATTTTGCTGAGTAGGCTCTTTTAGGAATTCAGTGTGACATTTTTGTGACAGGGGGAAGGGAGAGGATAACAAGAAGTGTGACATCATGCGTTGTTTATAACAATATGCTCATGTTGAACAGCGTTACATGTAACAAGGAGGGGGGTGGGGGTTTGTTCAAAATTTTGCAACATCCTTTATGGACAGCCCCTTAATTCAATTTATGTTACAGTTTCAGAGTTCCTGAAAGCTTTTTAACAGAAAACCCCAAGGAGTTCAAAAATTATATAGTTCAAGACATTTTGCCTTTTTTAAGCATAACAAACAAGCATAGAGCATTTGGCAAAAACACGTTGTATTCACTGCTAAAAAGTAATCTTTCGCAAGCCCAGAAATCATGAATACCGTTAACTCAACCACAATTTGTACATAAATATCATAAAACTTAAAGACAACAGTGCCAAAAAAAAAAAAAAACATATATTTTTTTTAATTTGCGCACACAACCAGCTTGTTTGAATAACATTGCAGGGGCGTAGTTGAGGGAAAATGTTTGAGTATCGAACCCACCACCTCCGGCGTTCAAAGCTAATCTTCTTACCTCAGAACTACGGAAGCCCATCAAGGAATGTTTTTTGATCAAAATAACACACGCTAGCGTATGAAACAATTTAATCAAAACCGAAAATAAAAGATTAGTTCAGTTAAAAGCCTGTTTCAATAAACTTATTTACATATTAACTGAATATCAACACCGAGTTACGGTGCTTCTGATAGCAACAAGTATATTCGCGGAAAATTTTGACACATGTATATTGTCAGCTTGGAAAATCCATTTCGAATAAATGCGTGTACAAGGTTGAAAAAATAAAGAAATAAAAAGTTGCAAGTTAACCGTTTCAAATATTAAAGCAGTATGCTGAAATTACAAATTACAGACAAAGATATCAGAAAGGAAACTGACAATTGTTTGTGTAATGGAGGAAAAGTTAAGTAACCTTAACTGCATGAAGCATAAAATGTTAATTTATTTATCTGAGAAAAGTACTTACCTCCGAACTTTAAAATTTATTCCATGAGGCGCCCGATTTTTTTCTTCTCATGCAGGTTGTTCGGTAGCACAAATCGCTAACTCCCTTTTACTCAGCAGACACTCAGACACTTACAAGACTTATTATATATATATATTTTTTTTAATTGCCTCTACATTCCGGTACGTTTAAAGAATGAGATAAATCCAACAGTATTGTGTTCAAGAATGTGCATCCGAAGTTACATATTTCCTATTTCATCTATTTCAACCAGAGAAAGCAGCAATACTGTGTGCCTGCAAACTGCACTGCTTTCAAAGTTTCGCGCCAAGTTCAAAGATCGACGACTGGTGGCGTAACGAAGCGGGGGGGAGAGGAGTTGTCTGGCCTGTTATCACGTGGGTTACGCTTCAGCCCTTTGATTACTTTACAGAAACAATTTGCGACTACTAATCCAGGCCCCACAATGTATGTCCGTAAAAATTTTTAGGTCCAGAGATTTTCTCTTTAGAATCTTGATCTGTAGGTGTTCTAATGTGAGAATATCTTGGGTAGACATGTTGAATCCTGCGCAAAATAATTCTACAGGCTATCAAATGTAGCGGCCATTTTGGTTCACTTGCTCATTACGTTTTTCGCATCATGCATGCCTATAAATTTAATTTTAGTTTTGAACTGAGCTTTTTGGGGCTAATAAAGTCAATTAATGTAATAGTTACGTCATTAAAGTCGCTCTGGCTATTTCCACAATTTTTACGTGCGATATCTCTGACGTTTTCTGCTTAACATTCTGGTTACTAAAAATGCGAACAAAAACTAATAACTCTTAATAAAATCTGACGATTTTAAAGTGCGAAATTTTTTGTGTAAATCAATATTTTTCAAAATCACCAGCGCAGTCAGCAATACCTTCTGGAGGGGTTTTTTTGATCAAAAATACCTTCTGAAAGTGGTTTTTTTGATCAAAAAACCTTATGAAAGGGTTTGTTGATCAAAACAGCCCTTTCATATGCATAAGCTACTGTATTAAAATATGCATTCATGTTAAAACCAGTGGCTATAGGGGTTTAATGACGTAACTTATATCAAAGTAATTGTTTTCGAGAAAAAATATTCCACAGCTCCAAAAACTTTGTTTCATGTTTTTCTGTGACAATAACTATCTAAGCAATGGCTGATATTTCTAAACTGAGTTCAGAAAGTTTTAGTGGGCAATTGAAGACATCTTGAAGACAGTTTTGACAAACGAATATGTAGTTTGTCAAAAGGAATAAAGAGAAAAAGTATGTTCTCTGACAAAAACGAGTTCGTGAAGCTGCTGAAAGACGCAATATTGAAAAAACGCTGCAAGAAAATATAGTGCGTCATTGTAGCAACTAGGGCTACAAGGAATACAAGCGAGGAGAAACGCTAAAAAAATGGTAGAAAAAAATGCACAGACTGCTGCGAGTTTATGTGCACATCCAAACTGTATAAGTTTTTATGTTCGAAAGTATGAGCGAGAAACCAATACACAGTGTGTGCAACATCTATGCTCAAAATTTGAACTGTTTAAAAAGGCAAATGAAATATTAAAGCCTCTTTTAAATTCTGGGCACGGATTTATTCTTTCAGAAATAAAAGAATTGATGCTCAATGCTCAATGTAGATGAAAATGCATTGGTTTATATTAATGAAATAAAACTATTTCTCGTAACAACGTATAATGAAAGCATTCTTTTCTGTGCTTCTGAAAGAAGTAATGAATCTTTGTTGGTTTTTTCTAAACATTTATCTCCAAAAGTACTTGCTGCTGCTTTTAGCTCACAAGAAGCCGTGAAGGCTGCAGAAAATCATTGAGAATCTTGAGAAAATCATTATAAGATGTTGATTTTAGACTACAAGAGAAGTTCTGCTGAGCGAGTAAAGATGGTTCAGGATGCTCTTGGCTCAAAGGATGAGGAAAAAAGTCAAATAATGATTCAATTGCTACGCACAAATATTGAAAGCTTGAAAACAGTGATTGAGTTTTTGTTAAGAGATATAGTGGCAAATCGGAACTTTGCAGGCATTGGAAAGTGGTTCGTTCACTGATATCACTTGTAAAATGTTGATTATTGCTGATTACGAAGAAAATTACAAATTATACATTCAGACTGTTGAACTACTGTTTCCAGTCTTTTGTATATTTGATTGCATCATTTATCTACTATAAGCAACATGGTACTTAGAGAAGATAAGGACGCTAGAAAATGAATGTCCCTAAATGTAGGAAAAATTCATTCAAGGTAAATTTGTTGTTCAAAAATAGAAGGGTAAATTCAATGCTTTGAAGCCAGAGATGAAGTTGGAAGAAACGATTCAACGGTCACAGAAAAGTGCCGGAAGAAATGCAGGGCAGACGAGAAAAAGTATGTTGCCGAGTAGCATTTAGAGTATCATGAAAGTTAAATGAAATGCAGTGTGTTTCGCGGTCTTACTAGTTCTCATTTAATGGATCACTGTGAGAGTGTCCCACATCATTATTTTTATAGGCAATCGTAGCCAGTATTTTGATGGAAATGTCAAAAGACTTGTTGATTTTATCTATCAACATATAAATCCCTATGAGATTTCTGAAACAGGGCAACTTGACAGCTTTTAGTGAGCAAAACGACTTGTTAATGGTTGTGTCAAGATTTGCATTCTCAGCATCATGAATATAATGAATCATTGATTAGAACAGTACCGCCAGTTTAGACTGGAT